>NW_027125243.1:0-361597 GCF_033026475.1 Channa argus | reverse complement strand
CAGAACAACTCAATTCAGCATGGAAATATCATTGCAACAGCTTTTATTTAGCCAGAAATCAAGAGTGGAAGTTTTTATGCGGTTAAAAGCATTTTCAGGCCGAATGAGCTGATTTCTGCCAATTGTGGCAAAATACGGAAAGGAAAGTGGGTTTGCCTTCATATTTGACCCAGAACAACTCAGTTCAGCATGGAAATATCATTGCAACAGCTTTTATTTAGCCAGAAATCAAGAGTGTAAATTTATATGCACTTACAAGCATTTTCTGGCCGAATGAGCAAATATGCTTGTTTCTGCCAATTGCAGCAAAATACTGAAAGGAAAATGGGTTTGCCTTCATATTTGACCCAGAACAACTCAGTTCAGCATGGAAATATTATTGCAACAGCTTTTATTTAGCCAGAAATGAAGATTGTAAGTTTTTATGCGCTTAAAAGCATTTTCAGGCCAAATGAGCCAATTTCTGCCAATTGCAGCAAAATACTGAAGGGAAAGTGGGTTTGCCTTCATATTTGACCCAGAACAACTCAATTCAGCATGGAAATATCATTGCAACAGCTTTTATTTAGCCAGAAATCAAGAGTGGAAGTTTTTATGCGCTTAAAAGCATTTTCAGGCCGAATGAGCTGATTTCTGCCAATTGTGGCAAAATACGGAAAGGAAAGTGGGTTTGCCTTCATATTTGACCCAGAACAACTCAGTTCAGCATGCAAATATTATTGCAACAGCTTTTATTTAGCCAGAAATGAAGATTGTAAGTTTTTATGCGCTTAAAAGCATTTTCAGGCCAAATGAGCTGATTTCTGCCAATTGCAGCAAAATACTGAAGGGAAAGTGGGTTTGCCTTCATCTTTGACCCAGAACAACTCAGTTCAGCATGGAAATATTATTGCAACAGCTTTTATTTAGACAGAAATCAAGAGTGGAAGTTTTTTAGGCCGAATGAGCAAATATGCTTGTTTCTGCCAATTGCAGCAAAATACTGAAGGGAAAGTGGGTTTGCCTTCATATTTGACCCAGAACAACTCAGTTCAGCATGGAAATATTATTGCAACAGCTTTTATTTAGCCAGAAATCAAGAGTGGAAGTTTTTTAGGCCGAATGAGCAAATATGCTTGTTTCTGCCAATTGCAGCAAAATACTGAAGGGAAAGTGGGCTTGCCTTCATATTTGACCCAGAACAACTCAGTTCAGCATGGAAATATCATTGCAACAGCTTTTATTTAGCCAGAAATAAGGAGTTTAAGTTTTTATGCGCTTAAAAGCATTTTCAGGCCAAATAAGCTGATTTCTGCCAATTGCAGCAAAATACTGAAGGGAAAGTGGGTTTGCCTTCATATTTGACCCAGAACAACTCAGTGTAGCATGGAAATATCATTGCAACAGCTTTTATTTAGCCAGAAATCAAGAGTGGAAATTTATATGCGCTTAAAACCATTTTCAGGCCGAATGAGCTGATTTCTGCCAATTGTAGCAAAATACTGAAGGGAAAGTGGGTTTGCCTTCATATTTGACCCAGAAAAACTCAGTTCAGCATGGAAATATCATTGCAACAGCTTTTTTTTAGCCAGAAATCAAGAGTGTAAGTTTTTATGCGCTTAAAAGCATTTTTCGGCCGAATGAACAAATATGCTTGTTTCTGCCAATTGTCGCAAAATACTGAAGGGAAAGTGGGTTTGCCTTCATATTTGACCCAGAACAACTCAGTTCAGCATGAAAATATCATTGCAACAGCTTTTATTTAGTCAGAAATCAAGATTGTAAGTTTTTATGCGCTTAAAAGCATTTTCAGGCCGAATGAGCTTGTTTCTGCCAATTGCAGCAAAATACTGAAAGGAAAGTGGGCTTGCCTTAATATTTGACCCAGAACAACTCAGGTCAGCATGGGAATATCATTGCAACATCTTTTATTTAGCCAGAAATAAGGAGTTTAAGTTTTTATACGCTTAAAAGCATTTTCAGGCCGAATGAGCTGATTTCTGCCAATTGTAGCAAAATACGGAAAGGAAAGTGGGTTTGCCTTCATATTTGATGCATAACAACTCAGTTCAGCATTGAGATATCATTGCAACAGCTTTAATTTAGCCAGAAATAAAGAGTGGAAGTTTTTCAGGCCAAATGAGCAAATATGCTTGTTTCTGCCAATTGCAGCAAAATACTGAAAGGAAAATGGGTTTGCCTTGATATTTGACCCAGAACAACTCAGTTCAGCATTTAAATATCATTGCAACAGCTTTTATTTAGCCAGCAATCAAGAGTGTAAGTTTTTATGCGCTTAAAAGCATTTTCAGGCCGAATGAGCTAATTTCTACCAATTGAAGGATAATACTGAAAGGAAATGGGGTTTGCCTTCATATTTGAACCAGAACAACTCAATTCAGCATGGAAATGTCATTGCAACAGCTTTTTTTTTAGCCAGAAATCAAGAGTGGAAGATTTTTATGCGCTTAAAAGCATTTTCAGGCGAAATAAGCTGATTTCTGCCAATTGTAGCAAAATACTGAAAGGAAAGTGGGTTTGCCTTCATATTTGACCAAGAACAACTCAATTCAGCATGGAAATATCATTGCAACAGCTTTAATTTAGCCAGAAATCAAGAGTGTAAGTTTTTATGCGCTTAAAAGCATTTTTCGGCCGAATAAACAAATATGCTTGTTTCTGCCAATTGTTGCAAAATACTAAAGGGAAAGTGGGTTTACCTTCATATTTGACCCAGAACAACTCAGTTCAGCATGGAAATATCATTGCAACATCTTTTATTTAGCCAGAAATAAGGAGTTTAAGCTTTTATGCGCTTAAACGTATTTTCAGGCCGAATGAGCTGATTTCTGCCAATTGTAGCAAAATACGGAAAGGAAAGTGGGTTTGCCTTCATATTTGACCCAGAACAATTCAGTTAAGCATTTAAATATCATTACAACAGCTTTTATTTAGCCAGAAATCAAGATTGTAAGTTTTTATGCGCTTAAAAGCATTTTCAGGCCGAATGAGCACATATGCTTGTTTCTGCCAATTGCAGCAAAATACTGAAAGGAAAGTGGGTTTGCCTTAATATTTGACCCAGAACAACTCAGTTCAGCATGGAAATATCATTGCAACATCTTTTATTTAGCCAGAAATAAGGAGTTTAAGTTTTTATGCGCTTAAAAGCATTTTCAGGCCGAATGAGCTGATTTCTGCCAATTGTGGCAAAATACGGAAAGGAAAGTGGGTTTGCCTTCATATTTGACCCAGAACAACTCAGTTCAGCATGGAAATATCATTGTAACAGCTTTTATTTAGCCAAAAATCAAGAGTGTAAATTTATATGCGCTTACAAGCATTTTCTGGCCGAATGAGCAAATATGCTTGTTTCTGTCAATTGCAGCAAAATACTGAAGGTAAAGTGGGTTTGCCTTCATATTTGACCCAGAACAACTCAGTTCAGCATTGAAATATCATTGCAACAGCTTTTGTTTAGCCAGAAAACAAGAGTGTAAGTTTTTATGCGCTTAAAAGCATTTTCAGGCCGAATGAGCTGATTTTTGCCAATTGTAGCCAAATACTGAAAGGAAAGTGGGTTTGCCTTCATATTTGACCCAGAACAACTCAGTTCAGCATTGAGATATAATTGCAACAGCTTTTATTTAGCCAGAAATCAAGAGTGGAAGTTTTTTAGGCCGAATGAGCAAATATGCTTGTTTCTGCCAATTGCAGCAAAATACTGAAGGGAAAGTGGGTTTGCCTTCATATTTGACCCAGAACAACTCAGTTCAGCATGGAAATATCATTGCAACAGCTTTTATTTAGCCAGAAATAAGGAGTTTAAGTTTTTATGCGCTTAAAAGCATTTTCAGGCCAAATAAGCTGATTTCTGCCAATTGCAGCAAAATACTGAAGGGAAAGTGGGTTTGCCTTCATATTTGACCCAGAACAACTCAGTGTAGCATGGAAATATCATTGCAACAGCTTTTATTTAGCCAGAAATCAAGAGTGGAAATTTATATGCGCTTAAAACCATTTTCAGGCCGAATGAGCTGATTTCTGCCAATTGTAGCAAAATACTGAAGGGAAAGTGGGTTTGCCTTCATATTTGACCCAGAAAAACTCAGTTCAGCATGGAAATATCATTGCAACAGCTTTTTTTTAGCCAGAAATCAAGAGTGTAAGTTTTTATGCGCTTAAAAGCATTTTTCGGCCGAATGAACAAATATGCTTGTTTCTGCCAATTGTCGCAAAATACTGAAGGGAAAGTGGGTTTGCCTTCATATTTGACCCAGAACAACTCAGTTCAGCATGAAAATATCATTGCAACAGCTTTTATTTAGTCAGAAATCAAGATTGTAAGTTTTTATGCGCTTAAAAGCATTTTCAGGCCGAATGAGCTTGTTTCTGCCAATTGCAGCAAAATACTGAAAGGAAAGTGGGCTTGCCTTAATATTTGACCCAGAACAACTCAGGTCAGCATGGGAATATCATTGCAACATCTTTTATTTAGCCAGAAATAAGGAGTTTAAGTTTTTATACGCTTAAAAGCATTTTCAGGCCGAATGAGCTGATTTCTGCCAATTGTAGCAAAATACGGAAAGGAAAGTGGGTTTGCCTTCATATTTGATGCATAACAACTCAGTTCAGCATTGAGATATCATTGCAACAGCTTTAATTTAGCCAGAAATAAAGAGTGGAAGTTTTTCAGGCCAAATGAGCAAATATGCTTGTTTCTGCCAATTGCAGCAAAATACTGAAAGGAAAATGGGTTTGCCTTGATATTTGACCCAGAACAACTCAGTTCAGCATTTAAATATCATTGCAACAGCTTTTATTTAGCCAGCAATCAAGAGTGTAAGTTTTTATGCGCTTAAAAGCATTTTCAGGCCGAATGAGCTAATTTCTACCAATTGAAGGATAATACTGAAAGGAAATGGGGTTTGCCTTCATATTTGAACCAGAACAACTCAATTCAGCATGGAAATGTCATTGCAACAGCTTTTTTTTTAGCCAGAAATCAAGAGTGGAAGATTTTTATGCGCTTAAAAGCATTTTCAGGCGAAATAAGCTGATTTCTGCCAATTGTAGCAAAATACTGAAAGGAAAGTGGGTTTGCCTTCATATTTGACCCAGAACAACTCAATTCAGCATGGAAATATCATTGCAACAGCTTTAATTTAGCCAGAAATCAAGAGTGTAAGTTTTTATGCGCTTAAAAGCATTTTTCGGCCGAATAAACAAATATGCTTGTTTCTGCCAATTGTTGCAAAATACTAAAGGGAAAGTGGGTTTACCTTCATATTTGACCCAGAACAACTCAGTTCAGCATGGAAATATCATTGCAACATCTTTTATTTAGCCAGAAATAAGGAGTTTAAGCTTTTATGCGCTTAAACGTATTTTCAGGCCGAATGAGCTGATTTCTGCCAATTGTAGCAAAATACGGAAAGGAAAGTGGGTTTGCCTTCATATTTGACCCAGAACAATTCAGTTAAGCATTTAAATATCATTACAACAGCTTTTATTTAGCCAGAAATCAAGATTGTAAGTTTTTATGCGCTTAAAAGCATTTTCAGGCCGAATGAGCACATATGCTTGTTTCTGCCAATTGCAGCAAAATACTGAAAGGAAAGTGGGTTTGCCTTAATATTTGACCCAGAACAACTCAGTTCAGCATGGAAATATCATTGCAACATCTTTTATTTAGCCAGAAATAAGGAGTTTAAGTTTTTATGCGCTTAAAAGCATTTTCAGGCCGAATGAGCTGATTTCTGCCAATTGTGGCAAAATACGGAAAGGAAAGTGGGTTTGCCTTCATATTTGACCCAGAACAACTCAGTTCAGCATGGAAATATCATTGTAACAGCTTTTATTTAGCCAAAAATCAAGAGTGTAAATTTATATGCGCTTACAAGCATTTTCTGGCCGAATGAGCAAATATGCTTGTTTCTGTCAATTGCAGCAAAATACTGAAGGTAAAGTGGGTTTGCCTTCATATTTGACCCAGAACAACTCAGTTCAGCATTGAAATATCATTGCAACAGCTTTTGTTTAGCCAGAAAACAAGAGTGTAAGTTTTTATGCGCTTAAAAGCATTTTCAGGCCGAATGAGCTGATTTTTGCCAATTGTAGCCAAATACTGAAAGGAAAGTGGGTTTGCCTTCATATTTGACCCAGAACAACTCAGTTCAGCATTGAGATATAATTGCAACAGCTTTAATGTAGCCAGAAATAAAGAGTGGAAGTTTTTCAGGCCAAATGAGCAAATATGCTTGTTTCTGCCAATTGCAGCAAAATACTGAAAGGAAAATGGGTTTGCCTTCATATTTGACCCAGAACAACTCAGTTCAGCATGGAAATATTATTGCAACAGCTTTTATTTAGCCAGAAATGAAGATTGTAAGTTTTTATGCGCTTAAAAGCATTTTCAGGCCAAATGAGCCAATTTCTGCCAATTGCAGCAAAATACTGAAGGGAAAGTGGGTTTGCCTTCATATTTGACCCAGAACAACTCAATTCAGCATGGAAATATCATTGCAACAGCTTTTATTTAGCCAGAAATCAAGAGTGGAAGTTTTTATGCGGTTAAAAGCATTTTCAGGCCGAATGAGCTGATTTCTGCCAATTGTGGCAAAATACGGAAAGGAAAGTGGGTTTGCCTTCATATTTGACCCAGAACAACTCAGTTCAGCATGGAAATATCATTGCAACAGCTTTTATTTAGCCAGAAATCAAGAGTGTAAATTTATATGCACTTACAAGCATTTTCTGGCCGAATGAGCAAATATGCTTGTTTCTGTCAATTGCAGCAAAATACTGAAGGTAAAGTGGGTTTACCTTCATATTTGACCCAGAACAACTCAGTTCAGCATTGAGATATCATTGCAACAGCTTTAATTTAGCCAGAAATCAAGAGTGGAAGTTTTTCAGGCCGAATTAGCAAATATGCTTGTTTCTGCCAATTGCAGCTAAATACTGAAAGGAAAATGGGTTTGCCTTCATATTTGACCCAGAACAACTTAGTTCAGCATGGAAATATTATTGTAACAGCTTTTATTTAGCCAGAAATGAAGATTGTAAGTTTTTATGCGCTTAAAAGCATTTTCAGGCCAAATGAGCTGATTTCTGCCAATTGCAGCAAAATACTGAAGGGAAAGTGGGTTTGCCTTCATGTTTGACCCAGAACAACTGAATTCAGCATGGAAATATCATTGCAACAGCTTTTATTTAGCCAGAATTCAAGAGTGGAAGTTTTTATGCGCTTAAAAGCATTTTCAGGCCAAATGAGCTGATTTCTGCCAATTGCAGCAAAATACTGAAGGGAAAGTGGGCTTGCCTTCATATTTGACCCAGAACAACTCAGTTCAGCATGGAAATGTCATTGCAACATCTTTTATTTAGCCAGAAATAAGGAGTTTAAGTTTTTATGCGCTTAAACGTATTTTCAGGCCGAATGAGCTGATTTCTGCCAATTGTAGCAAAATACGGAAAGGAAAGTGGGTTTGCCTTCATATTTGACCCAGAACAACTCAGTTAAGCATTTAAATATCATTACAACAGCTTTTATTTAGCCAGAAATCAAGATTGTAAGTTTTTATGCGCTTAAAAGCATTTTCAGGCCGAATGAGCACATATGCTTGTTTCTGCCAATTGCAGCAAAATACTGAAAAGAAAGTGGGTTTGCCTTAATATTTGACCCAGAACAACTCAGTTCAGCATGGAAATATCATTGCAACATCTTTTATTTAGCCAGAAATAAGGAGTTTAAGTTTTTTATGCGCTTAAAAGCATTTTCAGGCCGAATGAGCTGATTTCTGCCAATTGTGGCAAAATACGGAAAGGAAAGTGGGTTTGCCTTCATATTTGACCCAGAACAACTCAGTTCAGCATTGAGATATCATTGCAACAGCTTTAATTTAGCCAGAAATAAAGAGTGGAAGTTTTTCAGGCCGAATGAGCAAATATGCTTGTTTCTGCCAATTGCAGCAAAATACTGAAAGGAAAATGGGTTTGCCTTCATATTTGACCCAGAACAACTCAGTTCAGCATGGAAATATTATTGCAACAGCTTTTATTTAGCCAGAAATGAAGATTGTAAGTTTTTATGCGCTTAAAAGCATTTTCAGGCCAAATGAGCTGATTTCTGCCAATTGCAGCAAAATACTGAAGGGAAAGTGGGTTTGCCTTCATCTTTGACCCAGAACAACTCAGTTCAGCATTTAAATATTATTGCAAAAGCTTTTATGTAGCCAGAAATCAAGAGTGTAAGTTTTTATACGCTTAAAAGCATTTTCAGGCCGAATGAGCTGATTTATGCCAATTGTAGCAAAATACTGAAAGGAAAGTGGGCTTGCCTTTATATTTGACCCAGAACAACTCAGTTCAGCATGGAAATGTCATTGCAACATCTTTTATTTAGCCAGAAATAAGGAGTTTAAGTTTTTATGCGCTTAAAAGCATTTTCAGGCCAAATAAGCTGATTTCTGCCAATTGCAGCAAAATACTGAAGGGAAAGTGGGTTTGCCTTCATATTTGACCCAGAACAACTCAGTTCAGCATGGAAATATTATTGCAACAGCTTTTATTTAGCCAGAAATCAAGAGTGGAAGTTTTTTAGGCCGAATGAGCAAATATGCTTGTTTCTGCCAATTGCAGCAAAATACTGAAGGGAAAGTGGGTTTGCCTTCATATTTGACCCAGAACAACTCAGTTCAGCATGGAAATATTATTGCAACAGCTTTTATTTAGCCAGAAATCAAGAGTGGAAGTTTTTTAGGCCGAATGAGCAAATATGCTTGTTTCTGCCAATTGCAGCAAAATACTGAAGGGAAAGTGGGTTTGCCTTCATATTTGACCCAGAACAACTCAGTTCAGCATGGAAATATCATTGCAACAGCTTTTATTTAGCCAGAAATAAGGAGTTTAAGTTTTTATGCGCTTAAAAGCATTTTCAGGCCAAATAAGCTGATTTCTGCCAATTGCAGCAAAATACTGAAGGGAAAGTGGGTTTGCCTTCATATTTGACCCAGAACAACTCAGTGTAGCATGGAAATATCATTGCAACAGCTTTTATTTAGCCAGAAATCAAGAGTGGAAATTTATATGCGCTTAAAACCATTTTCAGGCCGAATGAGCTGATTTCTGCCAATTGTAGCAAAATACTGAAGGGAAAGTGGGTTTGCCTTCATATTTGACCCAGAAAAACTCAGTTCAGCATGGAAATATCATTGCAACAGCTTTTTTTTAGCCAGAAATCAAGAGTGTAAGTTTTTATGCGCTTAAAAGCATTTTTCGGCCGAATGAACAAATATGCTTGTTTCTGCCAATTGTCGCAAAATACTGAAGGGAAAGTGGGTTTGCCTTCATATTTGACCCAGAACAACTCAGTTCAGCATGAAAATATCATTGCAACAGCTTTTATTTAGTCAGAAATCAATATTGTAAGTTTTTATGCGCTTAAAAGCATTTTCAGGCCGAATGAGCTTGTTTCTGCCAATTGCAGCAAAATACTGAAAGGAAAGTGGGCTTGCCTTAATATTTGACCCAGAACAACTCAGGTCAGCATGGGAATATCATTGCAACATCTTTTATTTAGCCAGAAATAAGGAGTTTAAGTTTTTATACGCTTAAAAGCATTTTCAGGCCGAATGAGCTGATTTCTGCCAATTGTAGCAAAATACGGAAAGGAAAGTGGGTTTGCCTTCATATTTGATGCATAACAACTCAGTTCAGCATTGAGATATCATTGCAACAGCTTTAATTTAGCCAGAAATAAAGAGTGGAAGTTTTTCAGGCCAAATGAGCAAATATGCTTGTTTCTGCCAATTGCAGCAAAATACTGAAAGGAAAATGGGTTTGCCTTGATATTTGACCCAGAACAACTCAGTTCAGCATTTAAATATCATTGCAACAGCTTTTATTTAGCCAGCAATCAAGAGTGTAAGTTTTTATGCGCTTAAAAGCATTTTCAGGCCGAATGAGCTGATTTCTGCCAATTGAAGGAAAATACTGAAAGGAAAGTGGGTTTGCCTTCATATTTGACCCAGAACAACTCAATTCAGCATGGAAATATCATTGCAACAGCTTTAATTTAGCCAGAAATCAAGAGTGTAAGTTTTTATGCGCTTAAAAGCATTTTTCGGCCGAATAAACAAATATGCTTGTTTCTGCCAATTGTTGCAAAATACTAAAGGGAAAGTGGGTTTGCCTTCATATTTGACCCAGAACAACTCAGTTCAGCATGGAAATATCATTGCAACATCTTTTATTTAGCCAGAAATAAGGAGTTTAAGCTTTTATGCGCTTAAACGTATTTTCAGGCCGAATGAGCTGATTTCTGCCAATTGTAGCAAAATACGGAAAGGAAAGTGGGTTTGCCTTCATATTTGACCCAGAACAACTCAGTTCATAATTTAAATATCATTACAACAGCTTTTATTTAGCCAGAAATCAAGATTGTAAGTTTTTATGCGCTTAAAAGCATTTTCAGGCCGAATGAGCACATATGCTTGTTTCTGCCAATTGCAGCAAAATACTGAAAGGAAAGTCGGTTTGCCTTAATATTTGACCCAGAACAACTCAGTTCAGCATGGAAATATCATTGCAACATCTTTTATTTAGCCAGAAATAAGGAGTTTAAGTTTTTATGCGCTTAAAACCATTTTCAGGCCGAATGAGCTGATTTCTGCCAATTGCAGCAAAATACTGACAGGAAAGTGGGTTTGCCTTCATATTTGACCCAGAACAACTCAGTTCAGCATTTAAATATCATTACAACAGCTTTTATTTAGCCAGAACTCAAGAGTGTAAGTTTTTATGCGCCTAAAAGCATTTTCAGCCCGAATGAGCAAATATGCTTGTTTCTGCCAATTGCAGCAAAATACTGAAAGGAAAGTTGGTTTGCCTTCATATTTGACCCAGAACAACTCAATTCAGCATGGAAATATCATTGCAACACCTTTTATTTAGCCAGAAATCAAGAGTGGAAGATTTTTATGCGCTTAAAAGCATTTTCAGGCCAAATAAGCTGATTTCTGCCAATTGCAGCAAAATACTGAAGGGAAAGTGGGTTTGCCTTCATATTTGACCCGGAACAACTCAGTTCAGCATGGAAATATCATTGCAACAGTTTTTTTTTAGCCAGAAATCAAGAGTGGAAGTTTTTAAGGCCGAATGAGTAAATATGCTTGTTTCTGCCAATTGCAGCAAAATACTGACAGAAAAGTGGGTTTGCCCTCATATTTGACCCAGAACAACTCAGTTCAGCATTTAAATATCATTACAACAGCTTTTATTTAGCCAGAAATCAAGATTGTAAGTTTTTATGCGCTTAAAAGCATTTTCAGCCCGAATGAGCACATATGCTTGTTTCTGCCAATTGCAGCAAGATACTGAAAGGAAAGTGGGTTTGCCTTCATATTTGACCCAGCAAAATGCTATTCAGCATGGAAATGTCATTGCAACAGCTTTTATTTAGTCAGAAATCAAGAGTGGAAGATTTTTATGCGCTTAAAAGCATTTTTAGGCCAAATAAGCTGATTTCTGCCAATTGCAGCAAAATACTGAAGGGAAAGTGGGTTTGCCTTCATATTTGAAACAGAACAACTCAGTTCAGCATTGAAATATCATTGCAACAGCTTTTATTTAGCCAGAAATCAAGAGTGTAAGTTTTTATGCGCTTAAAAGCATTTTCAGGCCAAATGAGCTGATTTCTGCCAATTTCAGCAAAATACTGAAGGGAAAGTGAGTTTGCCTTCATATTTGACCCAAAACAACTCAGTTCAGCATGGAAATATCATTTCAACAGCATTTATTTAGCCAGAAATCAAGAGTGGAAGTTTTTTAGGCCGAATGAGCAAATATGCTTGTATCTGCCAATTGCAGCAAAATACTGAAGGGAAAGTGGGTTTGCCTTCATATTTGAAACAGAACAACTCAGTTCAGCATTGAAATATCATTGCAACAGCTTTTATTTAGCCAGAAATCAAGATTGTAAGTTTTTATGCGCTTAAAAGCATTTTCAGGCCGAATGAGCACATATGCTTGTTTCTGCCAATTGCAGCAAAATACTGAAAGGAAAGTGGGTTTGCCTTAATATTTGACCCAGAACAACTCAGTTCAGCATGGAAATATCATTGCAACATCTTTTATTTAGCCAGAAATAAGGAGTTTAAGTTTTTATGCGCTTAAAAGCATTTTCAGGCCGAATGAGCTGATTTCTGCCAATTGTGGCAAAATACGGAAAGGAAAGTGGGTTTGCCTTCATATTTGACCCAGAACAACTCAGTTCAGCATGGAAATATCATTGTAACAGCTTTTATTTAGCCAAAAGCAAGAGTGTAAATTTATATGCGCTTACAAGCATTTTCTGGCCGAATGAGCAAATATGCTTGTTTCTGTCAATTGCAGCAAAATACTGAAGGTAAAGTGGGTTTGCCTTCATATTTGACCCAGAACAACTCAGTTCAGCATTGAAATATCATTGCAACAGCTTTTGTTTAGCCAGAAAACAAGAGTGTAAGTTTTTATGCGCTTAAAAGCATTTTCAGGCCGAATGAGCTGATTTTTGCCAATTGTAGCCAAATACTGAAAGGAAAGTGGGTTTGCCTTCATATTTGACCCAGAACAACTCAGTTCAGCATTGAGATATAATTGCAACAGCTTTAATGTAGCCAGAAATAAAGAGTGGAAGTTTTTCAGGCCAAATGAGCAAATATGCTTGTTTCTGCCAATTGCAGCAAAATACTGAAAGGAAAATGGGTTTGCCTTCATATTTGACCCAGAACAACTCAGTTCAGCATGGAAATATTATTGCAACAGCTTTTATTTAGCCAGAAATGAAGATTGTAAGTTTTTATGCGCTTAAAAGCATTTTCAGGCCAAATGAGCCAATTTCTGCCAATTGCAGCAAAATACTGAAGGGAAAGTGGGTTTGCCTTCATATTTGACCCAGAACAACTCAATTCAGCATGGAAATATCATTGCAACAGCTTTTATTTAGCCAGAAATCAAGAGTGGAAGTTTTTATGCGGTTAAAAGCATTTTCAGGCCGAATGAGCTGATTTCTGCCAATTGTGGCAAAATACGGAAAGGAAAGTGGGTTTGCCTTCATATTTGACCCAGAACAACTCAGTTCAGCATGGAAATATCATTGCAACAGCTTTTATTTAGCCAGAAATCAAGAGTGTAAATTTATATGCACTTACAAGCATTTTCTGGCCGAATGAGCAAATATGCTTGTTTCTGCCAATTGCAGCAAAATACTGAAAGGAAAATGGGTTTGCCTTCATATTTGACCCAGAACAACTCAGTTCAGCATGGAAATATTATTGCAACAGCTTTTATTTAGCCAGAAATGAAGATTGTAAGTTTTTATGCGCTTAAAAGCATTTTCAGGCCAAATGAGCCAATTTCTGCCAATTGCAGCAAAATACTGAAGGGAAAGTGGGTTTGCCTTCATATTTGACCCAGAACAACTCAATTCAGCATGGAAATATCATTGCAACAGCTTTTATTTAGCCAGAAATCAAGAGTGGAAGTTTTTATGCGCTTAAAAGCATTTTCAGGCCGAATGAGCTGATTTCTGCCAATTGTGGCAAAATACGGAAAGGAAAGTGGGTTTGCCTTCATATTTGACCCAGAACAACTCAGTTCAGCATGCAAATATTATTGCAACAGCTTTTATTTAGCCAGAAATGAAGATTGTAAGTTTTTATGCGCTTAAAAGCATTTTCAGGCCAAATGAGCTGATTTCTGCCAATTGCAGCAAAATACTGAAGGGAAAGTGGGTTTGCCTTCATCTTTGACCCAGAACAACTCAGTTCAGCATTTAAATATTATTGCAAAAGCTTTTATTTAGCCAGAAATCAAGAGTGTAAGTTTTTATACGCTTAAAAGCATTTTCAGGCCGAATGAGCTGATTTATGCCAATTGTAGCAAAATACTGAAAGGAAAGTGGGCTTGCCTTCATATTTGACACAGAACAACTCAGTTCAGCATGGAAATGTCATTGCAACATCTTTTATTTAGCCAGAAATAAGGAGTTTAAGTTTTTATGCGCTTAAAAGCATTTTCAGGCCAAATAAGCTGATTTCTGCCAATTGCAGCAAAATACTGAAGGGAAAGTGGGTTTGCCTTCATATTTGACCCAGAACAACTCAGTTCAGCATGGAAATATTATTGCAACAGCTTTTATTTAGACAGAAATCAAGAGTGGAAGTTTTTTAGGCCGAATGAGCAAATATGCTTGTTTCTGCCAATTGCAGCAAAATACTGAAGGGAAAGTGGGTTTGCCTTCATATTTGACCCAGAACAACTCAGTTCAGCATGGAAATATTATTGCAACAGCTTTTATTTAGCCAGAAATCAAGAGTGGAAGTTTTTTAGGCCGAATGAGCAAATATGCTTGTTTCTGCCAATTGCAGCAAAATACTGAAGGGAAAGTGGGTTTGCCTTCATATTTGACCCAGAACAACTCAGTTCAGCATGGAAATATCATTGCAACAGCTTTTATTTAGCCAGAAATAAGGAGTTTAAGTTTTTATGCGCTTAAAAGCATTTTCAGGCCAAATAAGCTGATTTCTGCCAATTGCAGCAAAATACTGAAGGGAAAGTGGGTTTGCCTTCATATTTGACCCAGAACAACTCAGTGTAGCATGGAAATATCATTGCAACAGCTTTTATTTAGCCAGAAATCAAGAGTGGAAATTTATATGCGCTTAAAACCATTTTCAGGCCGAATGAGCTGATTTCTGCCAATTGTAGCAAAATACTGAAGGGAAAGTGGGTTTGCCTTCATATTTGACCCAGAAAAACTCAGTTCAGCATGGAAATATCATTGCAACAGCTTTTTTTTAGCCAGAAATCAAGAGTGTAAGTTTTTATGCGCTTAAAAGCATTTTTCGGCCGAATGAACAAATATGCTTGTTTCTGCCAATTGTCGCAAAATACTGAAGGGAAAGTGGGTTTGCCTTCATATTTGACCCAGAACAACTCAGTTCAGCATGAAAATATCATTGCAACAGCTTTTATTTAGTCAGAAATCAAGATTGTAAGTTTTTATGCGCTTAAAAGCATTTTCAGGCCGAATGAGCTTGTTTCTGCCAATTGCAGCAAAATACTGAAAGGAAAGTGGGCTTGCCTTAATATTTGACCCAGAACAACTCAGGTCAGCATGGGAATATCATTGCAACATCTTTTATTTAGCCAGAAATAAGGAGTTTAAGTTTTTATACGCTTAAAAGCATTTTCAGGCCGAATGAGCTGATTTCTGCCAATTGTAGCAAAATACGGAAAGGAAAGTGGGTTTGCCTTCATATTTGATGCATAACAACTCAGTTCAGCATTGAGATATCATTGCAACAGCTTTAATTTAGCCAGAAATAAAGAGTGGAAGTTTTTCAGGCCAAATGAGCAAATATGCTTGTTTCTGCCAATTGCAGCAAAATACTGAAAGGAAAATGGGTTTGCCTTGATATTTGACCCAGAACAACTCAGTTCAGCATTTAAATATCATTGCAACAGCTTTTATTTAGCCAGCAATCAAGAGTGTAAGTTTTTATGCGCTTAAAAGCATTTTCAGGCCGAATGAGCTAATTTCTACCAATTGAAGGATAATACTGAAAGGAAATGGGGTTTGCCTTCATATTTGAACCAGAACAACTCAATTCAGCATGGAAATGTCATTGCAAAAGCTTTTTTTTTAGCCAGAAATCAAGAGTGGAAGATTTTTATGCGCTTAAAAGCATTTTCAGGCGAAATAAGCTGATTTCTGCCAATTGTAGCAAAATACTGAAAGGAAAGTGGGTTTGCCTTCATATTTGACCCAGAACAACTCAATTCAGCATGGAAATATCATTGCAACAGCTTTAATTTAGCCAGAAATCAAGAGTGTAAGTTTTTATGCGCTTAAAAGCATTTTTCGGCCGAATAAACAAATATGCTTGTTTCTGCCAATTGTTGCAAAATACTAAAGGGAAAGTGGGTTTACCTTCATATTTGACCCAGAACAACTCAGTTCAGCATGGAAATATCATTGCAACATCTTTTATTTAGCCAGAAATAAGGAGTTTAAGCTTTTATGCGCTTAAACGTATTTTCAGGCCGAATGAGCTGATTTCTGCCAATTGTAGCAAAATACGGAAAGGAAAGTGGGTTTGCCTTCATATTTGACCCAGAACAATTCAGTTAAGCATTTAAATATCATTACAACAGCTTTTATTTAGCCAGAAATCAAGATTGTAAGTTTTTATGCGCTTAAAAGCATTTTCAGGCCGAATGAGCACATATGCTTGTTTCTGCCAATTGCAGCAAAATACTGAAAGGAAAGTGGGTTTGCCTTAATATTTGACCCAGAACAACTCAGTTCAGCATGGAAATATCATTGCAACATCTTTTATTTAGCCAGAAATAAGGAGTTTAAGTTTTTATGCGCTTAAAAGCATTTTCAGGCCGAATGAGCTGATTTCTGCCAATTGTGGCAAAATACGGAAAGGAAAGTGGGTTTGCCTTCATATTTGACCCAGAACAACTCAGTTCAGCATGGAAATATCATTGTAACAGCTTTTATTTAGCCAAAAATCAAGAGTGTAAATTTATATGCGCTTACAAGCATTTTCTGGCCGAATGAGCAAATATGCTTGTTTCTGTCAATTGCAGCAAAATACTGAAGGTAAAGTGGGTTTGCCTTCATATTTGACCCAGAACAACTCAGTTCAGCATTGAAATATCATTGCAACAGCTTTTGTTTAGCCAGAAAACAAGAGTGTAAGTTTTTATGCGCTTAAAAGCATTTTCAGGCCGAATGAGCTGATTTTTGCCAATTGTAGCCAAATACTGAAAGGAAAGTGGGTTTGCCTTCATATTTGACCCAGAACAACTCAGTTCAGCATTGAGATATAATTGCAACAGCTTTTATTTAGCCAGAAATCAAGAGTGGAAGTTTTTTAGGCCGAATGAGCAAATATGCTTGTTTCTGCCAATTGCAGCAAAATACTGAAGGGAAAGTGGGTTTGCCTTCATATTTGACCCAGAACAACTCAGTTCAGCATGGAAATATCATTGCAACAGCTTTTATTTAGCCAGAAATAAGGAGTTTAAGTTTTTATGCGCTTAAAAGCATTTTCAGGCCAAATAAGCTGATTTCTGCCAATTGCAGCAAAATACTGAAGGGAAAGTGGGTTTGCCTTCATATTTGACCCAGAACAACTCAGTGTAGCATGGAAATATCATTGCAACAGCTTTTATTTAGCCAGAAATCAAGAGTGGAAATTTATATGCGCTTAAAACCATTTTCAGGCCGAATGAGCTGATTTCTGCCAATTGTAGCAAAATACTGAAGGGAAAGTGGGTTTGCCTTCATATTTGACCCAGAAAAACTCAGTTCAGCATGGAAATATCATTGCAACAGCTTTTTTTTAGCCAGAAATCAAGAGTGTAAGTTTTTATGCGCTTAAAAGCATTTTTCGGCCGAATGAACAAATATGCTTGTTTCTGCCAATTGTCGCAAAATACTGAAGGGAAAGTGGGTTTGCCTTCATATTTGACCCAGAACAACTCAGTTCAGCATGAAAATATCATTGCAACAGCTTTTATTTAGTCAGAAATCAAGATTGTAAGTTTTTATGCGCTTAAAAGCATTTTCAGGCCGAATGAGCTTGTTTCTGCCAATTGCAGCAAAATACTGAAAGGAAAGTGGGCTTGCCTTAATATTTGACCCAGAACAACTCAGGTCAGCATGGGAATATCATTGCAACATCTTTTATTTAGCCAGAAATAAGGAGTTTAAGTTTTTATACGCTTAAAAGCATTTTCAGGCCGAATGAGCTGATTTCTGCCAATTGTAGCAAAATACGGAAAGGAAAGTGGGTTTGCCTTCATATTTGATGCATAACAACTCAGTTCAGCATTGAGATATCATTGCAACAGCTTTAATTTAGCCAGAAATAAAGAGTGGAAGTTTTTCAGGCCAAATGAGCAAATATGCTTGTTTCTGCCAATTGCAGCAAAATACTGAAAGGAAAATGGGTTTGCCTTGATATTTGACCCAGAACAACTCAGTTCAGCATTTAAATATCATTGCAACAGCTTTTATTTAGCCAGCAATCAAGAGTGTAAGTTTTTATGCGCTTAAAAGCATTTTCAGGCCGAATGAGCTAATTTCTACCAATTGAAGGATAATACTGAAAGGAAATGGGGTTTGCCTTCATATTTGAACCAGAACAACTCAATTCAGCATGGAAATGTCATTGCAACAGCTTTTTTTTTAGCCAGAAATCAAGAGTGGAAGATTTTTATGCGCTTAAAAGCATTTTCAGGCGAAATAAGCTGATTTCTGCCAATTGTAGCAAAATACTGAAAGGAAAGTGGGTTTGCCTTCATATTTGACCCAGAACAACTCAATTCAGCATGGAAATATCATTGCAACAGCTTTAATTTAGCCAGAAATCAAGAGTGTAAGTTTTTATGCGCTTAAAAGCATTTTTCGGCCGAATAAACAAATATGCTTGTTTCTGCCAATTGTTGCAAAATACTAAAGGGAAAGTGGGTTTACCTTCATATTTGACCCAGAACAACTCAGTTCAGCATGGAAATATCATTGCAACATCTTTTATTTAGCCAGAAATAAGGAGTTTAAGCTTTTATGCGCTTAAACGTATTTTCAGGCCGAATGAGCTGATTTCTGCCAATTGTAGCAAAATACGGAAAGGAAAGTGGGTTTGCCTTCATATTTGACCCAGAACAATTCAGTTAAGCATTTAAATATCATTACAACAGCTTTTATTTAGCCAGAAATCAAGATTGTAAGTTTTTATGCGCTTAAAAGCATTTTCAGGCCGAATGAGCACATATGCTTGTTTCTGCCAATTGCAGCAAAATACTGAAAGGAAAGTGGGTTTGCCTTAATATTTGACCCAGAACAACTCAGTTCAGCATGGAAATATCATTGCAACATCTTTTATTTAGCCAGAAATAAGGAGTTTAAGTTTTTATGCGCTTAAAAGCATTTTCAGGCCGAATGAGCTGATTTCTGCCAATTGTGGCAAAATACGGAAAGGAAAGTGGGTTTGCCTTCATATTTGACCCAGAACAACTCAGTTCAGCATGGAAATATCATTGTAACAGCTTTTATTTAGCCAAAAATCAAGAGTGTAAATTTATATGCGCTTACAAGCATTTTCTGGCCGAATGAGCAAATATGCTTGTTTCTGTCAATTGCAGCAAAATACTGAAGGTAAAGTGGGTTTGCCTTCATATTTGACCCAGAACAACTCAGTTCAGCATTGAAATATCATTGCAACAGCTTTTGTTTAGCCAGAAAACAAGAGTGTAAGTTTTTATGCGCTTAAAAGCATTTTCAGGCCGAATGAGCTGATTTTTGCCAATTGTAGCCAAATACTGAAAGGAAAGTGGGTTTGCCTTCATATTTGACCCAGAACAACTCAGTTCAGCATTGAGATATAATTGCAACAGCTTTAATGTAGCCAGAAATAAAGAGTGGAAGTTTTTCAGGCCAAATGAGCAAATATGCTTGTTTCTGCCAATTGCAGCAAAATACTGAAAGGAAAATGGGTTTGCCTTCATATTTGACCCAGAACAACTCAGTTCAGCATGGAAATATTATTGCAACAGCTTTTATTTAGCCAGAAATGAAGATTGTAAGTTTTTATGCGCTTAAAAGCATTTTCAGGCCAAATGAGCCAATTTCTGCCAATTGCAGCAAAATACTGAAGGGAAAGTGGGTTTGCCTTCATATTTGACCCAGAACAACTCAGTTCAGCATGGAAATATCATTGCAACAGCTTTTATTTAGCCAGAAATCAAGAGTGGAAGTTTTTATGCGGTTAAAAGCATTTTCAGGCCGAATGAGCTGATTTCTGCCAATTGTGGCAAAATACGGAAAGGAAAGTGGGTTTGCCTTCATATTTGACCCAGAACAACTCAGTTCAGCATGGAAATATCATTGCAACAGCTTTTATTTAGCCAGAAATCAAGAGTGTAAATTTATATGCACTTACAAGCATTTTCTGGCCGAATGAGCAAATATGCTTGTTTCTGTCAATTGCAGCAAAATACTGAAGGTAAAGTGGGTTTACCTTCATATTTGACCCAGAACAACTCAGTTCAGCATTGAGATATCATTGCAACAGCTTTAATTTAGCCAGAAATCAAGAGTGGAAGTTTTTCAGGCCGAATTAGCAAATATGCTTGTTTCTGCCAATTGCAGCTAAATACTGAAAGGAAAATGGGTTTGCCTTCATATTTGACCCAGAACAACTTAGTTCAGCATGGAAATATTATTGTAACAGCTTTTATTTAGCCAGAAATGAAGATTGTAAGTTTTTATGCGCTTAAAAGCATTTTCAGGCCAAATGAGCTGATTTCTGCCAATTGCAGCAAAATACTGAAGGGAAAGTGGGTTTGCCTTCATGTTTGACCCAGAACAACTGAATTCAGCATGGAAATATCATTGCAACAGCTTTTATTTAGCCAGAATTCAAGAGTGGAAGTTTTTATGCGCTTAAAAGCATTTTCAGGCCAAATGAGCTGATTTCTGCCAATTGCGGCAAAATACTGAAGGGAAAGTGGGCTTGCCTTCATATTTGACCCAGAACAACTCAGTTCAGCATGGAAATGTCATTGCAACATCTTTTATTTAGCCAGAAATAAGGAGTTTAAGTTTTTATGCGCTTAAACGTATTTTCAGGCCGAATGAGCTGATTTCTGCCAATTGTAGCAAAATACGGAAAGGAAAGTGGGTTTGCCTTCATATTTGACCCAGAACAACTCAGTTAAGCATTTAAATATCATTACAACAGCTTTTATTTAGCCAGAAATCAAGATTGTAAGTTTTTATGCGCTTAAAAGCATTTTCAGGCCGAATGAGCACATATGCTTGTTTCTGCCAATTGCAGCAAAATACTGAAAAGAAAGTGGGTTTGCCTTAATATTTGACCCAGAACAACTCAGTTCAGCATGGAAATATCATTGCAACATCTTTTATTTAGCCAGAAATAAGGAGTTTAAGTTTTTATGCGCTTAAAAGCATTTTCAGGCCGAATGAGCTGATTTCTGCCAATTGTGGCAAAATACGGAAAGGAAAGTGGGTTTGCCTTCATATTTGACCCAGAACAACTCAGTTCAGCATTGAGATATCATTGCAACAGCTTTAATTTAGCCAGAAATAAAGAGTGGAAGTTTTTCAGGCCGAATGAGCAAATATGCTTGTTTCTGCCAATTGCAGCAAAATACTGAAAGGAAAATGGGTTTGCCTTCATATTTGACCCAGAACAACTCAGTTCAGCATGGAAATATTATTGCAACAGCTTTTATTTAGCCAGAAATGAAGATTGTAAGTTTTTATGCGCTTAAAAGCATTTTCAGGCCAAATGAGCTGATTTCTGCCAATTGCAGCAAAATACTGAAGGGAAAGTGGGTTTGCCTTCATCTTTGACCCAGAACAACTCAGTTCAGCATTTAAATATTATTGCAAAAGCTTTTATGTAGCCAGAAATCAAGAGTGTAAGTTTTTATACGCTTAAAAGCATTTTCAGGCCGAATGAGCTGATTTATGCCAATTGTAGCAAAATACTGAAAGGAAAGTGGGCTTGCCTTCATATTTGACCCAGAACAACTCAGTTCAGCATGGAAATGTCATTGCAACATCTTTTATTTAGCCAGAAATAAGGAGTTTAAGTTTTTATGCGCTTAAAAGCATTTTCAGGCCAAATAAGCTGATTTCTGCCAATTGCAGCAAAATACTGAAGGGAAAGTGGGTTTGCCTTCATATTTGACCCAGAACAACTCAGTTCAGCATGGAAATATTATTGCAACAGCTTTTATTTAGCCAGAAATCAAGAGTGGAAGTTTTTTAGGCCGAATGAGCAAATATGCTTGTTTCTGCCAATTGCAGCAAAATACTGAAGGGAAAGTGGGTTTGCCTTCATATTTGACCCAGAACAACTCAGTTCAGCATGGAAATATTATTGCAACAGCTTTTATTTAGCCAGAAATCAAGAGTGGAAGTTTTTTAGGCCGAATGAGCAAATATGCTTGTTTCTGCCAATTGCAGCAAAATACTGAAGGGAAAGTGGGTTTGCCTTCATATTTGACCCAGAACAACTCAGTTCAGCATGGAAATATCATTGCAACAGCTTTTATTTAGCCAGAAATAAGGAGTTTAAGTTTTTATGCGCTTAAAAGCATTTTCAGGCCAAATAAGCTGATTTCTGCCAATTGCAGCAAAATACTGAAGGGAAAGTGGGTTTGCCTTCATATTTGACCCAGAACAACTCAGTGTAGCATGGAAATATCATTGCAACAGCTTTTATTTAGCCAGAAATCAAGAGTGGAAATTTATATGCGCTTAAAACCATTTTCAGGCCGAATGAGCTGATTTCTGCCAATTGTAGCAAAATACTGAAGGGAAAGTGGGTTTGCCTTCATATTTGACCCAGAAAAACTCAGTTCAGCATGGAAATATCATTGCAACAGCTTTTTTTAGCCAGAAATCAAGAGTGTAAGTTTTTATGCGCTTAAAAGCATTTTTCGGCCGAATGAACAAATATGCTTGTTTCTGCCAATTGTCGCAAAATACTGAAGGGAAAGTGGGTTTGCCTTCATATTTGACCCAGAACAACTCAGTTCAGCATGAAAATATCATTGCAACAGCTTTTATTTAGTCAGAAATCAAGATTGTAAGTTTTTATGCGCTTAAAAGCATTTTCAGGCCGAATGAGCTTGTTTCTGCCAATTGCAGCAAAATACTGAAAGGAAAGTGGGCTTGCCTTAATATTTGACCCAGAACAACTCAGGTCAGCATGGGAATATCATTGCAACATCTTTTATTTAGCCAGAAATAAGGAGTTTAAGTTTTTATACGCTTAAAAGCATTTTCAGGCCGAATGAGCTGATTTCTGCCAATTGTAGCAAAATACGGAAAGGAAAGTGGGTTTGCCTTCATATTTGATGCATAACAACTCAGTTCAGCATTGAGATATCATTGCAACAGCTTTAATTTAGCCAGAAATAAAGAGTGGAAGTTTTTCAGGCCAAATGAGCAAATATGCTTGTTTCTGCCAATTGCAGCAAAATACTGAAAGGAAAATGGGTTTGCCTTGATATTTGACCCAGAACAACTCAGTTCAGCATTTAAATATCATTGCAACAGCTTTTATTTAGCCAGCAATCAAGAGTGTAAGTTTTTATGCGCTTAAAAGCATTTTCAGGCCGAATGAGCTGATTTCTGCCAATTGAAGGAAAATACTGAAAGGAAAGTGGGTTTGCCTTCATATTTGACCCAGAACAACTCAATTCAGCATGGAAATATCATTGCAACAGCTTTAATTTAGCCAGAAATCAAGAGTGTAAGTTTTTATGCGCTTAAAAGCATTTTTCGGCCGAATAAACAAATATGCTTGTTTCTGCCAATTGTTGCAAAATACTAAAGGGAAAGTGGGTTTGCCTTCATATTTGACCCAGAACAACTCAGTTCAGCATGGAAATATCATTGCAACATCTTTTATTTAGCCAGAAATAAGGAGTTTAAGCTTTTATGCGCTTAAACGTATTTTCAGGCCGAATGAGCTGATTTCTGCCAATTGTAGCAAAATACGGAAAGGAAAGTGGGTTTGCCTTCATATTTGACCCAGAACAACTCAGTTCATAATTTAAATATCATTACAACAGCTTTTATTTAGCCAGAAATCAAGATTGTAAGTTTTTATGCGCTTAAAAGCATTTTCAGGCCGAATGAGCACATATGCTTGTTTCTGCCAATTGCAGCAAAATACTGAAAGGAAAGTCGGTTTGCCTTAATATTTGACCCAGAACAACTCAGTTCAGCATGGAAATATCATTGCAACATCTTTTATTTAGCCAGAAATAAGGAGTTTAAGTTTTTATGCGCTTAAAACCATTTTCAGGCCGAATGAGCTGATTTCTGCCAATTGCAGCAAAATACTGACAGGAAAGTGGGTTTGCCTTCATATTTGACCCAGAACAACTCAGTTCAGCATTTAAATATCATTACAACAGCTTTTATTTAGCCAGAACTCAAGAGTGTAAGTTTTTATGCGCCTAAAAGCATTTTCAGCCCGAATGAGCAAATATGCTTGTTTCTGCCAATTGCAGCAAAATACTGAAAGGAAAGTTGGTTTGCCTTCATATTTGACCCAGAACAACTCAATTCAGCATGGAAATATCATTGCAACACCTTTTATTTAGCCAGAAATCAAGAGTGGAAGATTTTTATGCGCTTAAAAGCATTTTCAGGCCAAATAAGCTGATTTCTGCCAATTGCAGCAAAATACTGAAGGGAAAGTGGGTTTGCCTTCATATTTGACCCGGAACAACTCAGTTCAGCATGGAAATATCATTGCAACAGTTTTTTTTTAGCCAGAAATCAAGAGTGGAAGTTTTTAAGGCCGAATGAGTAAATATGCTTGTTTCTGCCAATTGCAGCAAAATACTGACAGAAAAGTGGGTTTGCCCTCATATTTGACCCAGAACAACTCAGTTCAGCATTTAAATATCATTACAACAGCTTTTATTTAGCCAGAAATCAAGATTGTAAGTTTTTATGCGCTTAAAAGCATTTTCAGGCCGAATGAGCACATATGCTTGTTTCTGCCAATTGCAGCAAGATACTGAAAGGAAAGTGGGTTTGCCTTCATATTTGACCCAGCAAAATGCTATTCAGCATGGAAATGTCATTGCAACAGCTTTTATTTAGTCAGAAATCAAGAGTGGAAGATTTTTATGCGCTTAAAAGCATTTTTAGGCCAAATAAGCTGATTTCTGCCAATTGCAGCAAAATACTGAAGGGAAAGTGGGTTTGCCTTCATATTTGAAACAGAACAACTCAGTTCAGCATTGAAATATCATTGCAACAGCTTTTATTTAGCCAGAAATCAAGAGTGTAAGTTTTTATGCGCTTAAAAGCATTTTCAGGCCAAATGAGCTGATTTCTGCCAATTTCAGCAAAATACTGAAGGGAAAGTGAGTTTGCCTTCATATTTGACCCAAAACAACTCAGTTCAGCATGGAAATATCATTTCAACAGCATTTATTTAGCCAGAAATCAAGAGTGGAAGTTTTTTAGGCCGAATGAGCAAATATGCTTGTATCTGCCAATTGCAGCAAAATACTGAAGGGAAAGTGGGTTTGCCTTCATATTTGAAACAGAACAACTCAGTTCAGCATTGAAATATCATTGCAACAGCTTTTATTTAGCCAGAAATCAAGAGTGTAAGTTTTTATGCGCTTAAAAGCATTTTCAGGCCAAATGAGCTGATTTCTGCCAATTTCAGCAAAATACTGAAGGGAAAGTTTGTTTGCCTTCATATTTGACCCAGAACAACTCAGTTCAGCATGGAAATATCATTGCAACAGCATTTATTTAGCCAGAAATCAAGAGTGGAAGTTTTTTAGGCCGAATGAGCAAATATGCTTGTTTCTGCCAATTGCAGCAAAATACTGAAGGGAAAGTGGGTTTGCCTTCATATTTGAACCAGAACAACTCAGTTCAGCATTTAAATATCATTACAACAGCTTTTATTTAGCCAGAACTCAAGAGTGTAAGTTTTTATGCGCTTAAAAGCATTTTCAGGCCGAATGAGCACATATGCTTGTTTCTGCCAATTGCAGCAAAATACTGACAGGAAAGTGGGTTTGCCCTCATATTTGACCCAGAACAACTCAGTTCAGCATTTAAATATCATTACAACAGCTTTTATTTAGCCAGAAATCAAGATTGTAAGTTTTTATGCGCTTAAAAGCATTTTCAGGCCGAATGAGCACATATGCTTGTTTCTGCCAATTGCAGCAAAATACTGAAAGGAAAGTGGGTTTGCCTTCATATTTGACCCAGAAAAATGCTATTCAGCATGGAAATGTCATTGCAACAGCTTTTATTTAGCCAGAAATCAAGAGTGGAAGATTTTTATGCGCTTAAAAGCATTTTCAGGCCAAATAAGCTGATTTTTGCCAATTGCAGCAAAATACTGAAGGGAAAGTGGGTTTGCCTTCATATTTGACCCAGAACAACTCAGTTCAGCATGGAAATATCATTGCAACACCTTTTATTTAGCCAGAAATCAAGAGTGGAAGTTTTTTAGGCCGAATGAGCAAATATGCTTGTTTCTGCCAATTGCAGCAAAATACTGACAGGAAAGTGGGTTTGCCCTCATATTTGACCCAGAACAACTCAGTTCAGCATTTAAATATCATTACAACAGCTTTTATTTAGCCAGAAATCAAGATTGTAAGTTTTTATGCGCTTAAAAGCATTTTCAGGCCGAATGAGCACATATGCTTGTTTCTGCCAATTGCAGCAAAATACTGAAAGGAAAGTGGGTTTGCCTTCATATTTGACCCAGAAAAATGCTATTCAGCATGGAAATGTCATTGCAACAGCTTTTATTTAGCCAGAAATCAAGAGTGGAAGATTTTTATGCGCTTAAAAGCATTTTCAGGCCAAATAAGCTGATTTCTGCCAATTGCAGCAAAATACTGAAGGGAAAGTGGGTTTGCCTTCATATTTGACCCAGAACAACTCAGTTCAGCATGGAAATATCATTGCCACAGCTTTTATTTAGCCAGAAATCAAGAGTGGAAGATTTTTATACGCTTAAAAGCATTTTCAGGCCAAATAAGCTGATTTCTGCCAATTGCAGCAAAATACTGAAGGGAAAGTGGGTTTGCCTTCATATTTGACCCAGAACAACTCAGTTCAGCATTTAAATATCATTACAACAGCTTTTATTTAGCCAGAACTCAAGAGGGTAAGTTTTTATGCGCTTAAAAGCATTTTCAGGCCAAATCAGCTGATTTCTGCCAATTGCAGCACAATATTGAAGGTAAAGTGAGTTTGCCTTCATATTTGACACAGAACAACTCAGTTCAGCATTGAAATATCATTGCAACAGCTTTTATTTAGCCAGAAA
Organism: Channa argus; assembly: GCF_033026475.1. Taxonomy (NCBI): domain Eukaryota; kingdom Metazoa; phylum Chordata; class Actinopteri; order Anabantiformes; family Channidae; genus Channa; species Channa argus. The sequence continues at coordinate 334,688 of NW_027125243.1, read as the reverse complement.
TCAAGAGTGTACGTTTTTATGCGCTTAAAAGCATTTTCAGGCCAAATGAGCTGATTTCTCCCAATTTCAGCAAAATACTGAAGGGAAAGTGAGTTTGCCTTCATATTTGACCCAGAACAACTCGGTTCAGCATGGAAATATCATTGCAACACCTTTTATTTAGCCAGAAATCAAGAGTGGAAGTTTTTTAGGCCGAATGAGCAAATATGCTTGTTTCTGCCAATTGCAGCAAAATACTGAAAGGAAGGTGGGTTTGCCTTCATATTTGACCCAGAACAACTCAGTTCAGCATGGAAATATCATTGCAACACCTTTTATTTAGCCAGAAATCAAGATTGTAAGTTTTTATGCGGTTAAAAGCATTTTCAGGCCGAATGAGCACATATGCTTGTTTCTGCCAATTGCAGCAAAATACTGACAGGAAAGTGGGTTTGCCCTCATATTTGACCCAGAACAACTCAGTTCAGCATTTAAATATCATTACAACAGCTTTTATTTAGCCAGAAATCAAGATTGTAAGTTTTTATGCGCTTAAAAGCATTTTCAGGCCGAATGAGCACATATGCTTGTTTCTGCCAATTGCAGCAAAATACTGAAAGGAAAGTGGGTTTGTCTTCATATTTGACCCAGAAAAATGCTATTCAGCATGGAAATGTCATTGCAACAGCTTTTATTTAGCCAGAAATCAAGAGTGGAAGATTTTTATGCGCTTAAAAGCATTTTCAGGCCAAATAAGCTGATTTTTGCCAATTGCAGCAAAATACTGAAGGGAAAGTGGGTTTGCCTTCATATTTGACCCAGAACAACTCAGTTCAGCATGGAAATATCATTGCAACAGCTTTTATTTAGCCAGAAATCAAGAGTGGAAGATTTTTATGCGCTTAAAAGCATTTTCAGGCCAAATAAACTGATTTCTGCCAATTGCAGCAAAATACTGAAAGGAAGGTGGGTTTGCCTTCATATTTGACCCAGAACAACTCAGTTCAGCATGGAAATATCATTGCAACACCTTTTATTTAGCCAGAAATCAAGAGTGGAAGTTTTTTAGGCCGAATGAGCAAATATGCTTGTTTCTGCCAATTGCAGCAAAATACTGACAGGAAAGTGGGTTTGCCCTCATATTTGACCCAGAACAACTCAGTTCAGCATTTAAATATCATTACAACAGCTTTTATTTAGCCAGAAATCAAGATTGTAAGTTTTTATGCGCTTAAAAGCATTTTCAGGCCGAATGAGCACATATGCTTGTTTCTGCCAATTGCAGCAAAATACTGAAAGGAAAGTGGGTTTGCCTTCATATTTGACCCAGAAAAATGCTATTCAGCATGGAAATGTCATTGCAACAGCTTTTATTTAGCCAGAAATCAAGAGTGGAAGATTTTTATGCGCTTAAAAGCATTTTTAGGCCAAATAAGCTGATTTCTGCCAATTGCAGCAAAATACTGAAGGGAAAGTGGGTTTGCCTTCATATTTGACCCAGAACAACTCAGTTCAGCATGGAAATATCATTGCAACAGCTTTTATTCAGCCAGAAATCAAGAGTGGAAGATTTTTATGCGCTTAAAAGCATTTTCAGGCCAAATAAGCTGATTTCTGCCAATTGCAGCAAAATACTGAAGGGAAAGTGGGTTTGCCTTCATATTTGACCCAGAACAACTCAGTTCAGCATTTAAATATCATTACAAAAGCTTTTATTTAGCCAGAACTCAAGAGGGTAAGTTTTTATGCGCTTAAAAGCATTTTCAGGCCAAATCAGCTGATTTCTGCCAATTGCAGCACAATATTGAAGGTAAAGTGGGTTTGCCTTCATATTTGACACAGAACAACTCAGTTCAGCATTGAAATATCATTGCAACAGCTTTTATTTAGCCAGAAATCAAGAGTGTACCTTTTTATGCGCTTAAAAGCATTTTCAGGCCAAATGAGCTGATTTCTGCCAATTTCAGCAAAATACTGAAGGGAAAGTGAGTTTGCCTTCATATTTGACCCAGAACAACTCAGTTCAGCATGGAAATATCATTGCAACACCTTTTATTTAGCCAGAAATCAAGAGTGGAAGTTTTTTAGGCCGAATGAGCAAATAAGCTTGTTTCTGCCAATTGCAGCAAAATACTGAAAGGAAGGTGGGTTTGCCTTCATATTTGACCCAGAACAACTCAGTTCAGCATGGAAATATCATTGCAACACCTTTTATTTAGCCAGAAATCAAGAGTGGAAGTTTTTTAGGCCGAATGAGCAAATATGCTTGTTTCTGCCAATTGCAGCAAAATACTGACAGGAAAGTGGGTTTGCCCTCATATTTGACCCAGAACAACTCAGTTCAGCATTTAAATATCATTACAACAGCTTTTATTTAGCCAGAAATCAAGATTGTAAGTTTTTATGCGCTTAAAAGCATTTTCAGGCCGAATGAGCACATATGCTTGTTTCTGCCAATTGCAGCAAAATACTGAAAGGAAAGTGGGTTTGCCTTCATATTTGACCCAGAAAAATGCTATTCAGCATGGAAATGTCATTGCAACAGCTTTTATTTAGCCAGAAATCAAGAGTGGAAGATTTCTATGCGCTTAAAAGCATTTTTAGGCCAAATAAGCTGATTTCTGCCAATTGCAGCAAAATACTGAAGGGAAAGTGGGTTTGCCTTCATATTTGACCCAGAACAACTCAGTTCAGCATGGAAATATCATTGCAACAGCTTTTATTCAGCCAGAAATCAAGAGTGGAAGATTTTTATGCGCTTAAAAGCATTTTCAGGCCAAATAAGCTGATTTCTGCCAATTGCAGCAAAATACTGAAGGGAAAGTGGGTTTGCCTTCATATTTGACCCAGAACAACTCAGTTCAGCATGGAAATATCATTGCCACAGCTTTTATTTAGCCAGAAATCAAGAGTGGAAGATTTTTATACGCTTAAAAGTATTTTCAGGCCAAATAAGCTGATTTCTGCCAATTGCAGCAAAATACTGAAGGGAAAGTGGGTTTGCCTTCATATTTGACCCAGAACAACTCAGTTCAGCATTTAAATATCATTACAACAGCTTTTATTTAGCCAGAACTCAAGAGGGTAAGTTTTTATGCGCTTAAAAGCATTTTCAGGCCAAATCAGCTGATTTCTGCCAATTGCAGCACAATATTGAAGGTAAAGTGGGTTTGCCTTCATATTTGACACAGAACAACTCAGTTCAGCATTGAAATATCATTGCAACAGCTTTTATTTAGCCAGAAATCAAGAGTGTACGTTTTTATGCGCTTAAAAGCATTTTCAGGCCAAATGAGCTGATTTCTGCCAATTTCAGCAAAATACTGAAGGGAAAGTGAGTTTGCCTTCATATTTGACCCAGAACAACTCAGTTCAGCATGGAAATATCATTGCAACACCTTTTATTTAGCCAGAAATCAAGAGTGGAAATTTTTTAGGCCGAATGAGCAAAAATGCTTGTTTCTGCCAATTGCAGCAAAATACTGAAAGGAAGGTGGGTTTGCCTTCATATTTGACCCAGAACAACTCAGTTCAGCATGGAAATATCATTGCAACACCTTTTATTTAGCCAGAAATCAAGATTGTAAGTTTTTATGCGCTTAAAAGCATTTTCAGGCCGAATGAGCACATATGCTTGTTTCTGCCAATTGTAGCAAAATACTGAAAGGAAAGTGGGTTTGCCTTCATATTTGACCCAGAAAAATGCAATTCAGCATGGAAATGTCATTGCAACAGCTTTTATTTAGCCACAAATCAAGAGTGGAAGATTTTTATGCGCTTAAAAGCATTTTCAGGCCAAATAAGCTGATTTCTGCCAATTGCAGCAAAATACTGAAGGGAAAGTGGGTTTGCCTTCATATTTAATCGGAACAACTCAGTTCAGCATGGAAATATCATTGCAACAGTTTTTTTTTAGCCAGAAATCAAGAGTGGAAGTTTTTTAGGCCGAATGAGCAAATATGCTTGTTTCTGCCAATTGCAGCAAAATACTGACAGGAAAGTGTGTTTGCCTTCATATTTGACCCAGAACAACTCAGTTCAGCATTTTAATATCATTACAACAGGTTTTATTTAGCCAGAAATCAAGATTGTAAGTTTTTATGCGCTTCAGCTGTGGGTTACATGATAATGGAGAATGCAATTGTGGACCATCCAGATTTGCGGTAAGCGTATTGCGTCACTTCCTGTTTCTGCACACTCTTGGGTTTCTACCGAAAGACTGTTTATTGATTAATTGTAGCTGTTATTTTTACTTAAATAAGTGATTTCTTCACACAAGAATTAATACTTAGTCGTAACATACGCTTGTATTGCACAAGCACCTGCTTTTGCAAAACATAACCAGCTAAAGTTTACAAATTCCACATTTCACTTATATTAGCTTCGCTAGCTTAGCAGTTAAACATTAGCAATGGCTTCTCTGTCTCCCTCTGTCTCTCCTTCTCTCACTTGCTCGGTGTGTCTCATGTTCAGTTTTTCCTCTGCCTCCTTTAGTGATAATGGTATATGTAATAAGTGTAAGGTTTTTGCAGCTTTGGAGGCGAGGCTCACGGAATTGGAAGCACGGCTCCGCACCATGGAAAACAACTCCGCTAGTCAGGCCCCGGTAGCTGGTGCGGGCCGACCTAGCGTAGCCCCTGCTAGCTGTCCCCCGGCAGTTCCCGAGCAGCCGGGAAGCCAGTCCGGCTGGGTGACGGTTCGTAAGAGATCTAATGCTAAACAGACGCCCGAGGTTCACCTCCAGTCGGTTCATGTTTCTAATCGATTTTCCCCACTCAGCGACACACCCGCTGAGAAACCAACTCTGGTAATTGGCAGCTCCATAGTCAGAAACGTGAAGTTAGAGACTCCAGCGGCCGTAGTCAAATGTCTTCCTGGGGCCAGAGCGGGCGACGTTGAATCATATTTGAAACTCCTGGCTAAGGATAAACGTAAATACAGTAATATTATTATTCACTTGGGAGTTAATGACGCCCGATTACGTAAATCGGAGGTCACTAAAATGAATGTTGAATCGGTGTGTAACTTTGCAAAAACAATGTCGGACTCCGTAATTTTCTCTGGTCCCCTGCCAAATCTGACCAGTGATGACATGTACACCCGCATGTCGTCATTCAACCGCTGGCTGTCTAGGTGGTGTCCAGCAAACGATGTGGGCTACATAGACAATTGGAAACGTTTTTGGGGAAAACCTAGGCTGATTAGGAGAGATGGCATCCATCCTACTTTAGATGGTGCAGCTTTCTTATCCAGAAATATGGCTGGTTTTATTAGACAACCAAAAGTATGACAATCCAGAGTTGAGCCTAGGATGCAGAGATCCTGTCCTACACGCCTCTCTGCAGTATCCTTACAACCGTCACCCCCCCACAACTCCCACATACCTATAGAGTCTGTGTCTGTTCCCCGACCTAAATTACATAAAGTAAATATGACAACAAGAGGAGTTAATCATAATAACCTAATAAAAGTTAAGACTACTCCTCTTACAGAACAAAACCCCAAAACTATTAAATGTGGATTATTAAATATCAGATCTCTCTCTTCTAAATCTCTAGTAGTAGTAAATGACTTAATAAGCGATCATCAATTCGATTTATTTTGTCTCACTGAAACTTGGTTGCAGCAGGAAGAATATGTCAGTCTAAATGAGTCAACCCCCCCAAGTCATAATAATTATCATGTTCCTAGAAGCACAGGCCGAGGTGGAGGAGTTGCAGCAATCTTCCATTGTAGCTTATCAATAAACCCTAGACCTAAACATAGTTATAACTCATTTGAGAGCCTTACTCTTAGCCTTTCACACCCAAACTGGAAAACTCAAAAACCACTATTATTTGTTATCGTGTACCGTCCTCCAGTCCCTTATTCAGAGTTTTTGATTGAATTTTCTGATTTTCTAGCTGATTTAGTGCTTAGTACAGATAAAGTCATTATAGTGGGTGACTTTAACATTCATGTAGATGCTGACAGTAACTGCCTGAGCACTGCGTTTAATTCATTATTAGATTCAATTGGTTTTTCCCAAAATGTAAATAAACCCACTCACTGTTTTAGTCACACGTTAGACCTTGTCCTTACGTATGGAATTGAAACAGATAATTTAACAATATGTCCTCACAACTCTCTTCTGTCTGACCATTTTTTAATAACATTTGAATTTACAATAACGGACTATATAGCAGTTAGGGAAAAATTCCACTATAGCAGATGCTTAAGTGAAAAAGCTGTCAACAAATTTAAAGAAATTATTTCATTTGCTTCACCATATGTTAATACAATGGGAAGTAGTCTCCTTAATGTTACTCCTGCACAAGTAGATTATCTTGTTGACAATTCTGCAGCCTCACTACGTACAATACTCGATAGTGTTGCCCCTCTAAAAAAGAAGGCAGTAAATCAGCAGAGGCGATCTCCATGGTATAGTTCACAAACACGCAACTTAAAACAGGAAACACGAAAGTTAGAAAGGAAGTGGCGTTCCAGAAAGTTAGAAGAATCTCATTTAGCCTGGAAAAATAGTTTAAAAACGTACAAAAAAGCTCTCAGTGATGCCAGAACAGCATATTATTCATCATTAATAGAAGAAAACAAGAACAACCCCCGGTTTCTGTTCAGCACTGTAGCCAGGCTGACTAAGAGCCATAGTTCTGTTGAGCCTACTATTCCCTTAACTTTGAGCAGCAATGACTTCATGACCTTCTTTATGAATAAAATTGTAGCTATTAGAGAAAGTATTCACCAGATCCTCCCCCCAAAAATTACAGATAGATCTTCATGTACAGCAGTGCTAGAATCATGGATAAGGCCCCACTCCCTGTTAGACTGCTTTTTACCCATAGATCTCTCTGAGCTAACTTCAATTATTACCTCATCTAAACCAACAACCTGTCTGCTAGACCCTATTCCAATTAAGCTGCTCAAGGAAGCTTTACCCTTAATAGATACGTTCATATTAGATATCATCAATCTATCTTTAGAAACAGGCTATGTACCACAGGCCTATAAGGTAGCTGTAATTAAACCATTACTTAAAAAACCCTGTCTTGACCCAGGTGTTTTAGCCAATTACAGACCAATATCTAATCTCCCCTTTATTTCTAAAATAATTGAAAAAGTAGTCGCAAAACAATTATGTGATCACCTCCATAGGAATAATTTGTATGAAGAGTTTCAGTCAGGATTTAGAGTTCATCATAGTACAGAAACAGCACTGGTAAAAGTCACCAACGATCTTCTCATGGCCTCAGATACTGGACTCATCTCTATACTTGTTCTGTTAGATCTTAGTGCCGCATTTGATACCATTGATCATAACATTTTATTACAGAGACTGGAACATGAAATTGGAATTACAGGAACTGCACTAGGTTGGTTTAAATCCTATCTGTCTGATAGATTTCAATTTGTTCATGTTAATGATGAATCCTCCATGCACACAAAGGTTAGCTATGGAGTTCCACAAGGCTCTGTGTTAGGACCAATACTTTTTACTTTATATATGTCTCCTTTAGGCAACATTATTAGAAAACACTCCATAAATTTCCACTGTTATGCTGATGATACCCAGCTATATTTATCTATGGAACCAGATGAAAATAATCAGTTAATAAAGCTTCAAGCATGCCTACAAGACATAAAGGCCTGGATGTCCCACAATTTTTTACTTTTAAACTCAGACAAAACTGAAGTCATAGTATTTGGGCCCAAAAATATCAGAGATATGATGTCCAACCATATTGTTACCCTAGATGGCATAAGTCTGGCCTCCAGTACTACTGCAAGGAACCTTGGAGTTATTTTTGATCAGGATCTGTCCTTTAAGTCACATATAAAACAAATCTCTAGAACAGCCTTCTTCCACCTACGGAACATTGCCAAAATTAGGAGCATACTGTCTCAAAGTGATGCCGAAAAACTGGTCCATGCATTTGTTACTTCTAGGTTGGACTACTGTAATTCCCTACTTTCAGGATGCCCCAGTAACTCCCTAAAGAGCCTGCAATTAATCCAAAATGCTGCAGCAAGAGTGCTGACTGGAACTAGCAAGAGAGATCATATTTCACCTTCACTAGCTTCTCTCCATTGGCTTCCCATTAAATTTAGAATAGAATTTAAAACCCTGCTTCTTACATATAAAGCTCTGAATGGTCAGGCTCCATCATATATAGAAGACCTCATAGCACCATATCATCCCAGTAGACCACTTCGCTCTCAGAATGCAGGCCTACTTGTGGTTCCCAGAATTTCCAAAAGTAGAATGGGAGGTAGAGCCTTTAGCTATCAAGCTCCTCTCTTGTGGAACCAGCTCCCAGTTCAGATTCGGGAAGCAGACACCCTCTCTACTTTTAAGTCTAAGCTTAAAACCTTCCTCTTTAATAAAGCATATAGTTAGTTATAGTTATGCTGCCATAGGCTTAGACTGCTGGGGGACCCACCCCCCAATGCACTGAGCTCCTTTCCTCCTCTTGACCATCTCTCCTCTCCTCTCACCCCGCAATTCTCACCACTGTATGTCATTAACTCTGTGTGTTCTCTCCCGTAGTTGTCTTTGTCCTCCTCTGTCCCCCTCTCTCTGTCCCTTTCTGCAGGTGTCCCCCGGCTTTGAAGCTGTGTGTCTTCCAGCGTGCAGCTACTGGTCCTACCAATCTGCCCGATGTTTTGTTATTGCTTTTTATTGCTCTGTTCTTTTCTCTCTCCCCTTTCCACTCACCCCAACCGGTCGAGGCAGATGGCCGTCCACCCTGAGCCTGGTTCTGCTGGAGGTTTCTTCCGTTAAAGGGAGTTTTTCCTCTCCACTGTTGCCTATGGCTTGCTCCAGGGGGAATTGTTGGGTTCTCTTTATATATCTTTATAATCTTGACTTTATTCTGTAAAGTGCCCTGAGATGACTTTGTTGTGAATTGGCGCTATACAAATAAAGTTGAATTGAATTGAATTAAAAGCATTTTCAGGCCGAACGAGCACATATGCTTGTTTCTGACAATTGCAGCAAAATACTGACAGGAAAGTGGGTTTGCCTTCATATTTGATACAGAACAACTCAGTTCAGCATGGAAATGTCATTGCAACAGCTTTTATCTAGCCAGAAAGAGAGAGTGTAAGTTTGTATGCGCTTAAAAGCATTTTCAGGCCAAATCAGCTGATTTCTGCCAATTGCAGCAAAATACTGAAGGTAAAGTGGGTTTGCCTTCATATTTGACCCAGAACAACTCAGTTCAGCATGGAAATATCATTGCAACAGCATTTATTTAGCCAGAAATCAAGAGTGGAAGTTTTTTAGGCCGAATGAGCAAATATGCTTGTTTCTGCCAATTGCAGCAAAATACTGAAGGGAAAGTGGGTTTGCCTTCATATTTGAACCAGAACAACTCAGTTCAGCATGGAAATATCATTGCAACCGCTTTTATTTAGCCAGAAATAAGGAGTTTAAGTTTTTATGCGCTTAAAAGCATTTTCAGGCCGAATGAGCACATATACTTGTTTCTGCCAATTGCAGCAAAATACTGAAGGGAAAGTGGGTTTGCCTTCATATTTGACCCGGAACAACTCAGTTCAGCATGGAAATATCATTGCAACAGTTTTTTTTTAGCCAGAAATCAAGAGTGGAAGTTTTTTAGGCCGAATGAGCAAATATGCTTGTTTCTGCCAATTGCAGCAAAATACTGACAGGAAAGTGGGTTTGCCCTCATATTTGACCCAGAACAACTCAGTTCAGCATTTAAATATCATTACAACAGCTTTTATTTAGCCAGAAATCAAGATTGTAAGTTTTTATGCGCTTAAAAGCATTTTCAGGCCAAATGAACTGATTTCTGCCAATTTCAGCAAAATACTGAAGGGAAAGTGAGTTTGCCTTCATATTTGACCCAGAACAACTCAGTTCAGCATGGAAATATCATTGCAACACCTTTTATTTAGCCAGAAATCAAGATTGTAAGTTTTTATGCGCTTAAAAGCATTTTCAGGCCGAATGAGCACATATGCTTGTTTCTGCCAATTGTAGCAAAATATTGAAAGGAAAGTGGGTTTGCCTTCATATTTAACCCAGAAAAATGCAATTCAGCATGGAAATGTCATTGCAACAGCTTTTATTTAGCCAGAAATCAAGAGTGGAAGATTTTTATGCGCTTAAAGCATTTTCAAGCCAAATAAGCTGATTTCTGCCAATTGCAGCAAAATACTGAAGGGAAAGTGGGTTTGCCTTCATATTTGACCCGGAACAACTCAGTTCAGCATGGAAATATCATTGCAACAGTTTTTTTTAAGCCAGAAATCAAGAGTGGAAGCTTTTTAGGCCGAATGAGCAAATATGCTTGTTTCTGCCAATTGCAGCAAAATACTGACAGGAAAGTGGGTTTGCCTTCATATTTGACCCAGAACAACTCAGTTCAGCATTTTAATATCATTACAACAGCTTTTATTTAGCCAGAAATCAAGATTGTAAGTTTTTATGCGCTTAAAAGCATTTTCAGGCCGAACGAGCACATATGCTTGTTTCTGACAATTGCAGCAAAATACTGACAGGAAAGTGGGTTTGCCTTCATATTTTATACAGAACAACTCAGTTCAGCATGGAAATATCATTGCAACATCTTTTATTTAGCCAGAAATAAGAAGTTTAAGTTTTTATGCGCTTAAAAGCATTTTCAGGCCGAATGAGCTGATTTCTGCCAATTGTGGCAAAATACGGAAAGGAAAGTGGGTTTGCCTTCATATTTGACCCAGAACAACTCAGTTCAGCATGGAAATATCATTGCAACAGCTTTTATTTAGCCAGAAATCAACAGTGTAAATTTATATGCGCTTACAAGCATTTTCTGGCCGAATGAGCAAATATGCTTGTTTCTGTCAATTGCAGCAAAATACTGAAGGTAAAGTGGGTTTGCCTTCATATTTGACCCAGAACAACTCAGTTCAGCATTGAAATATCATTGCAACAGCTTTTGTTTAGCCAGAAAACAAGAGTGTAAGTTTTTATGCGCTTAAAAGCATTTTCAGGCAGAATGAGCTGATTTCTGCCAATTGTAGCAAAATACTGAAAGGAAAGTGGGTTTGCCTTCATATTTGACCCGGAACAACTCAGTTCAGCATGGAAATATCATTGCAACAGTTTTTTTTTAGCCAGAAATCAAGAGTGGAAGTTTTTTAGGGCGAATGAGCAAATATGCTTGTTTCTGCCAATTGCAGCAAAATACTGACAGGAAAGTGGGTTTGCCTTCATATTTGACCCAGAACAACTCAGTTCAGCATTTTAATATCATTACAACAGCTTTTATTTAGCCAGAACTCAAGAGGGTAAGTTTTTATGCGCTTAAAAGAATTTTCAGGCCAAATCAGCTGATTTCTGCCAATTGCAGCAAAATACTGAAGTTAAAGTGGGTTTGCCTTCATATTTGACACAGAACAACTCAGTTCAGCATTGAAATATCATTGCAACAGCCTTTATTTAGCCAGAAATCAAGAGTGTACGTTTTTATGCGCTTAAAAGCATTTTCAGGCCAAATGAGCTGATTTCTGCCAATTTCAGCAAAATACTGAAGGGAAAGTGAGTTTGCCTTCATATTTGACCCAGAACAACTCAGTTCAGCATGGAAATATCATTGCAACACCTTTAATTTAGCCAGAAATCAAGAGTGGAAGTTTTTTAGGCCGAATGAGCAAATATGCTTGTTTCTGCCAATTGCAGCAAAATACTGAAAGGAAGGTGGATTTGCCTTCATATTTGACCCAGAACAACTCAGTTCAGCATGGAAATATCATTGCAACACCTTTTATTTAGCCAGAAATCAAGATTGTAAGTTTTTATGCGCTTAAAAGCATTTTCAGGCCGAATGAGCACATATGCTTGTTTCTGCCAATTGTAGCAAAATACTGAAAGGAAAGTGGGTTTGCCTTCATATTTGACCCAGAAAAATGCAATTCAGCATGGAAATGTCATTGCAACAGCTTTTATTTAGCCAGAAATCAAGAGTGGAAGATTTTTATGCGCTTAAAAGCATTTTCAGGCCGAACGAGCACATATGCTTGTTTCTGCCAATTGCAGCAAAATACTGACAGGAAAGTGGGTTTGCCTTCATATTTGATACAGAACAACTCAGTTCAGCATGGAAATGTCATTGCAACAGCTTTTATCTAGCCAGAAGGAGAGAGTGTAAGTTTGTATGCGCTTAAAAGCATTTTCAGGCCAAATCAGCTGATTTCTGCCAATTGCAGCAAAATACTGAAGGTAAAGTGGGTTTGCCTTCATATTTGACACAGAACAACTCAGTTCAGCATTGAAATATCATTGCAACAGCTTTTATTTAGCCAGAAATCAAGAGTGGAAGTTTTTTAGGCCGAATGAGCAAATATGCTTGTTTCTGCCAATTGCAGCAAAATACTGAAGGGAAAGTGGGTTTGCCTTCATATTTGAACCAGAACAACTCAGTTCAGCATGGAAATATCATTGCAACCGCTTTTATTTAGCCAGAAATAAGGAGTTTAAGTTTTTATGCGCTTAAAAGCATTTTCAGGCCGAATGAGCACATATACTTGTTTCTGCCAATTGCAGCAAAATACTGAAGGGAAAGTGGGTTTGCCTTCATATTTGACCCGGAACATCTCAGTTCAGCATGGAAATATCATTGCAACAGTTTTTTTTTAGCCAGAAATCAAGAGTGGAAGTTTTTTAGGCCGAATGAGCAAATATGCTTGTTTCTGCCAATTGCAGCAAAATACTGACAGGAAAGTGGGTTTGCCCTCATATTTGACCCAGAACAACTCAGTTCAGCATTTAAATATCATTACAACAGCTTTTATTTAGCCAGAAATCAAGATTGTAAGTTTTTATGCGCTTAAAAGCATTTTCAGGCTGAATGAGCACATATGCTTGTTTCTGCCAATTGCAGCAAAATACTGAAAGGAAAGTGGGTTTGCCTTCATATTTGACCCAGAAAAATGCTATTCAGCATGGAAATGTCATTGCAACAGCTTTTATTTAGTCAGAAATCAAGAGTGGAAGATTTTTATGCGCTTAAAAGCATTTTTAGGCCAAATAAGCTGATTTCTGCCAATTGCAGCAAAATACTGAAGGGAAAGTGGGTTTGCCTTCATATTTGACCCAGAACAACTCAGTTCAGCATGGAAATATCATTGCAACAGCTTTTATTTAGCCAGAAATAAGGAGTTTAAGTTTTTATGCGCTTAAAAGCATTTTCAGGCCGAATGAGCACATATACTTGTTTCTGCCAATTGCAGCAAGATACTGAAAGGAAAGTGGGTTTGCCTCCATATTTGACCCAGAACAACTCAGTTCAGCATTTAAATATCATTACAACAGCTTTTATTTAGCCAAAAATCATCATTGTAAGTTTTTATGCGCTTAAAAGCATTTTCAGGCCGAATGAGCACATATGCTTGTTTCTGCCAATTGCAGCAAAACACTGAAAGGAAAGTGGGTTTGCCTTCATATTTGACCCAGAAAAATGCTATTCAGCATGGAAATGTCATTGCAACAGCTTTTATTTAGCCAGAAATCAAGAGTGGAAGATTTTTATGCGCTTAAAACCATTTTTAGGCCAAATAAGCTGATTTCTGCCAATTGCAGCAAAATACTGAAGGGAAAGTGGGTTTGCCTTCATATTTGACCCAGAACAACTCAGTTCAGCATGGAAATATCATTGCAACAGCTTTTATTTAGCCAGAAATCAAGAGTGTTAGTTTTTATGCGCTTAAAAGCATTTTCAGGCCGAATGAGCAAATATGCTTGTTTCTGCCAATTGCAGCAAAATATTGAAAGGAAAGTGGGTTTGCCTTCATATTTGACCCAGAACAACTCAGTTCAGCATGGAAATATTATTGCAACAGCTTTTATTTAGCCAGAAATCAAGAGTGGAAGTTTTTTAGGCCGAATGAGCAAATATGCTTGTTTCTGCCAATTGCAGCAAAATACTGAAGGGAAAGTGGGTTTGCCTTCATATTTGACCCAGAACAACTCAGTTCAGCATGGAAATATCATTGCAACAGCTTTTATTTAGTCAGCAATCAAGAGTGTAAGTTTTTATGCGCTTAAAAGCATTTTTCGGTCGAATGAACAAATATGCTTGTTTCTGCCAATTGTCGCAAAATACTGAAGGGAAAGTGGGTTTGCCTTCATATTTGACCCAGAACAACTCAGTTCAGCATGAAAATATCATTGCAACAGCTTTTATTTAGTCAGAAATCAAGATTGTAAGTTTTTATGCGCTTAAAAGCAATTTCAGGCCGAATGAGCTGATTTCTGCCAATTGTAGCAAAATACTGACGAGAAAGTGGGTTTGCCTTCATATTTGACCCAGAACAACTCAGTTCAGCATGGAAATATCATTGCAACATCTTTTATTTAGCCAGAAATAAGGAGTTTAAGTTTTTTTGCGCTTAAACGCATTTTCAGGCCGAATGAGCTGATTTCTGCCTATTGTAGCAAAATACGGAAAGGAAAGTGGGTTTGCCTTCATATTTGACCCAGAACAACTCAGTTCATAATTTAAATATCATTACAACAGCTTTTATTTAGCCAGAAATCAAGATTGTAAGTTTTTATGCGCTTAAAAGCATTTTCAGGCCGAATGAGCACATATGCTTGTTTCTGCCAATTGCAGCAAAATACTGAAAGGAAAGTCGGTTTGCCTTAATATTTGACCCAGAACAACTCAGTTCAGCATGGAAATATCATTGCAACATCTTTTATTTAGCCAGAAATAAGGAGTTTAAGTTTTTATGCGCTTAAAACCATTTTCAGGCCGAATGAGCTGATTTCTGCCAATTGTAGCAAAATACTGAAGGTAAGTGGGTTTGCCTTCATATTTGACCCAGAACAACTCAGTTTAGCATGGAAATATCATTGCAACAGCTTTTATTTAGCCAGAAATCAAGAGTGGAAATTTATATGCGCTTAAAACCATTGTCAGGCCGAATGAGCTGATTTCTGCCAATTGTAGCAAAATACTGAAGGGAAAGTGGGTTTGCCTTCATATTTGACCCAGAACAACTCAGTTCAGCATGGAAATATCATTGCAACAGCTTTTATTTAGCCAGAAATCAAGAGTGTAAGTTTTTATGCGCTTAAAAGCATTTTTCGGCCGAATGAACAAATATGCTTGTTTCTGCCAATTGTCTCAAAATACTGAAGGGAAAGTGGGTTTGCCTTCATATTTGACCCAGAACAACTCAGTTCAGCATGAAAATATCATTGCAACAGCTTTTATTTAGTCAGAAATCAAGATTGTAAGTTTTTATGCGCTTAAAAGCATTTTCAGGCCGAATGAGCACTTATGCTTGTTTCTGCCAATTGCAGCAAAATACTGAAAGGAAAGTGGGCTTGCCTTAATATTTGACCCAGAACAACTCAGGTCAGCATGGAAATATCATTGCAACTTCTTTTATTTAGCCAGAAATAAGGAGTTTAAGTTTTTATACGCTTAAAAGCATTTTCAGGCCGAATGAGCTGATTTCTGCCAATTGTAGCAAAATACGGAAAGGAAAGTGGGTTTGCCTTCATATTTGATGCATAACAACTCAGTTCAGCATTGAGATATCATTGCAACAGCTTTAATTTACTCAGAAATAAAGAGTGGAAGTTTTTCAGGCCAAATGAGCAAATATGCTTGTTTCTGCCAATTGCAGCAAAATACTGAAAGGAAAATGGGTTTGCCTTGATATTTGACCCAGAACAACTCAGTTCAGCATTTAAATATCATTGCAACAGCTTTTATTTAGCCAGCAATCAAGAGTGTAAGTTTTTATGCGCTTAAAAGCATTTTCAGGCCGAATGAGCTGATTTCTGCCAATTGAAGGAAAATACTGAAAGGAAAGTGGGTTTGCCTTCATATTTGAACCAGAACAACTCAATTCAGCATGGAAATGTCATTGCAACAGCTTTTTTTTTAGCCAGAAATCAAGAGTGGAAGATTTTTATGCGCTTAAAAGCATTTTCAGGCGAAATAAGCTGATTTCTGCCAATTGTAGCAAAATACTAAAGGGAAAGTGGGTTTGCCTTCATATTTGACCCAGAACAACTCAGTTCAGCATGGAAATATCATTGCAACATCTTTTATTTAGCCAGAAATAAGGAGTTTAAGTTTTTATGCGCTTAAAAGCATTTTCAGGCCGAATGAGCTGATTTCTGCCAATTGTGGCAAAATACGGAAAGGAAAGTGGGTTTGCCTTCATATTTGACCCAGAACAACTCAGTTCAGCATGGAAATATCATTGCAACAGCTTTTATTTAGCCAGAAATCAAGAGTGTAAATTTATATGCGCTTACAAGCATTTTCTGGCCGAATGAGCAAATATGCTTGTTTCTGTCAATTGCAGCAAAATACTGAAGGTAAAGTGGGTTTGCCTTCATATTTGACCCAGAACAACTCAGTTCAGCATTGAAATATCATTGCAACAGCTTTTGTTTAGCCAGAAAACAAGAGTGTACGTTTTTATGCGTTTAAAAGCATTTTCAGGCCGAATGAGCTGATTTCTGCCAATTGTAGCAAAATACTGAAAGGAAAGTGGCTTTGCCTTCATATTTGACCCAGAACAACTCAGTTCAGCATTGATTTAATTTAGCCAGAAATAAAGAGTGGAAGTTTTTCAGGCCGAATGAGCAAATATGCTTGTTTCTGCCAATTGCAGCAAAATACTGAAAGGAAAATGGGTTTGCCTTCATATTTGACCCAGAACAACTCAGTTCAGCATGAAAATATCATTGCAACAGCTTTTATTTAGTCAGAAATCAAGATTGTAAGTTTTTATGCGCTTAAAAGCAATTTCAGGCCGAATGAGCTGATTTCTGCCAATTGTAGCAAAATACTGACGAGAAAGTGGGTTTGCCTTCATATTTGACCCAGAACAACTCAGTTCAGCATGGAAATATCATTGCAACATCTTTTATTTAGCCAGAAATAAGGAGTTTAAGTTTTTTTGCGCTTAAACGCATTTTCAGGCCCAATGAGCTGATTTCTGCCAATTGAGGCAAAATACGGAAAGGAAAGTGGGTTTGCCTTCATATTTGACCCAGAACAACTCAGTTCATAATTTAAATATCATTACAACAGCTTTTATTTAGCCAGAAATCAAGATTGTAAGTTTTTATGCGCTTAAAAGCAATTTCAGGCCGAATGAGCACATATGCTTGTTTCTGCCAATTGCAGCAAAATACTGAAAGGAAAGTCGGTTTGCCTTAATATTTGACCCAGAACAACTCAGTTCAGCATGGAAATATCATTGCAACATCTTTTATTTAGCCAGAAATAAGGAGTTTAAGTTTTTATGCGCCTAAAAGCATTTTCAGGCCAAATGAGCTGATTTCTGCCAATTGTAGCAAACTACGGAAAGGAAAGTGGGTTTGTCTTCATATTTGACGCATACCAAATCAGTTCAGCATGGAAATATCATTGCAACATCTTTTATTTAGCCAGAAATAAGGAGTTTAAGTTTTTATGCGCTTAAAACTATTTTCAGGCCGAATGAGCTGATTTCTGCCAATTGTAGCAAAATACTGAAGGGAAAGTGGGTTTGCCTTCATATTTGACCCAGAACAACTCAGTTTAGCATGGAAATATCATTGCAACAGCTTTTATTTAGCCAGAAATCAAGAGTGGAAATTTATATGCGCTTAAAACCATTGTCAGGCCGAATGAGCTGATTTCTGCCAATTGTAGCAAAATACTGAAGGGAAAGTGGGTTTGCCTTCATATTTGACCCAGAACAACTAAGTTCAGCATGGAAATATCATTGCAACAGCTTTTATTTAGCTAGAAATCAAGATTGTAAGTTTTTATGAGCTTAAAAGCATTTTCAGGCCGAATGAGCACATATGCTTGTTTCTGCCAATTGCAGCAAAATACTGAAAGGAAAGTCGGTTTGCCTTAATATTTGACCCAGAACAACTCAGTTCAGCATGGAAATATCATTGCAACATCTTTTATTTAGCCAGAAATAAGGAGTTTAAGTTTTTATGCGCTTAAAACAATTTTCAGGCCGAATGAGCTGATTTCTGCCAATTGTAGCAAAATACTGAAGGGAAAGTGGGTTTGCCTTCATATTTGACCCAGAACAACTCAGTTTAGCATGGAAATATCATTGCAACAGCTTTTATTTAGCCAGAAATCAAGAGTGGAAATTTATATGCGCTTAAAACCATTGTCAGGCCGAATGAGCTGATTTCTGCCAATTGTAGCAAAATACTGAAGGGAAAGTGGGTTTGCCTTCATATTTGACCCAGAACAACTCAGTTCAGCATGAAAATATCATTTCAACAGCTTTTATTTAGTCAGAAATCAAGATTGTAAGTTTTTATGCGCTTAAAAGCATTTTCAGGCCGAATGAGCACTTATGCTTGTTTCTGCCAATTGCAGCAAAATACTGAAAGGAAAGTGGGCTTGCCTTAATATTTGACCCAGAACAACTCAGGTCAGCATGGAAATATCATTGCAACATCTTTTATTTAGCCAGAAATAAGGAGTTTAAGTTTTTATACGCTTAAAAGCATTTTCAGGCCGAATGAGCTGATTTCTGCCAATTGTAGCAAAATACGGAAAGGAAAGTGGGTTTGCCTTCATATTTGATGCATAACAACTCAGTTCAGCATTGAGATATCATTGCAACAGCTTTAATTTACTCAGAAATAAAGAGTGGAAGTTTTTCAGGCCAAATGAGCAAATATGCTTGTTTCTGCCAATTGCAGCAAAATACTGAAAGGAAAATGGGTTTGCCTTGATATTTGACCCAGAACAACTCAGTTCAGCATTTAAATATCATTGCAACAGCTTTTATTTAGCCAGCAATCAAGAGTGTAAGTTTTTATGCGCTTAAAAGCATTTTCAGGCCGAATGAGCTGATTTCTGCCAATTGAAGGAAAATACTGAAAGGAAAGTGGGTTTGCCTTCATATTTGAACCAGAACAACTCAATTCAGCATGGAAATGTCATTGCAACAGCTTTTTTTTTAGCCAGAAATCAAGAGTGGAAGATTTTTATGCGCTTAAAAGCATTTTCAGGCGAAATAAGCTGATTTCTGCCAATTGTAGCAAAATACTGAAAGGAAAGTGGGTTTGCCTTCATATTTGACCCAGAACAACTCAATTCAGCATGGAAATATCATTGCAACAGCTTTAATTTAGCCAGAAATCAAGAGTGTAAGTTTTTATGCGCTTAAAAGCATTTTTCGGTCGAATAAACAAATATGCTTGTTTCTGCCAATTGTCGCAAAATACTAAAGGGAAAGTGGGTTTGCCTTCATATTTGACCCAGAACAACTCAGTTCAGCATGGAAATATCATTGCAACATCTTTTATTTAGCCAGAAATAAGGAGTTTAAGTTTTTATGCGCTTAAAAGCATTTTCAGGCCGAATGAGCTGATTTCTGCCAATTGTGGCAAAATACGGAAAGGAAAGTGGGTTTGCCTTCATATTTGACCCAGAACAACTCAGTTCAGCATGGAAATATCATTGCAACAGCTTTTATTTAGCCAGAAATTAAGAGTGTAAATTTATATGCGCTTAAAAGCATTTCCTGGCCGAATGAGCAAATATGCTTGTTTCTGTCAATTGCAGCAAAATACTGAAGGTAAAATGGGTTTGCCTTCATATTTGACCTAGAACAACTCAGTTCAGCATTGAAATATCATTGCAACAGCTTTTGTTTAGCCAGAAAACAAGAGTGTACGTTTTTATGCGTTTAAAAGCATTTTCAGGCCGAATGAGCTGATTTCTACCAATTGTAGCAAAATACTGAAAGGAAAGTGGCTTTGCCTTCATATTTGACCCAGAACAACTCAGTTCAGCATTGAGATATCATTGCAACATCTTTAATTTAGCCAGAAATAAAGAGTGGAAGTTTTTCAGGCCGAATGAGCAAATATGCTTGTTTCTGCCAATTGCAGCAAAATACTGAAGGGAAAGTGGGTTTGCCTTCATATTTGAACCAGAACAACTCAGTTCAGCATGGAAATATCATTGCAACCGCTTTTATTTAGCCAGAAATAAGGAGTTTAAGTTTTTATGCGCTTAAAAGCATTTTCAGGCCGAATGAGCACATATACTTGTTTCTGCCAATTGCAGCAAAATACTGAAGGAAAAGTGGGTTTGCCTTCATATTTGACCCGGAACAACTCAGTTCAGCATGGAAATATCATTGCAACAGTTTTTTTTTAGCCAGAAATCAAGAGTGGAAGTTTTTTAGGCCGAATGAGCAAATATACTTGTTTCTGCCAATTGCAGCAAAATACTGACAGGAAAGTGGGTTTGCCCTCATATTTGACCCAGAACAACTCAGTTCAGCATGGAAATATCATTGCAACAGCTTTTATTTAGCCAGAAATAAGGAGTTTAAGTTTTTATGCGCTTAAAAGCATTTTCAGGCCGAATGAGCACATATACTTGTTTCTGCCAATTGCAGCAAGATACTGAAAGGAAAGTGGGTTTGCCTCCATATTTGACCCAGAACAACTCAGTTCAGCATTTAAATATCATTACAACAGCTTTTATTTAGCCAAAAATCAACATTGTAAGTTTTTATGCGCTTAAAAGCATTATCAGGCCGAATGAGCACATATGCTTGTTTCTGCCAATTGCAGCAAAATACTGAAAGGAAAGTGGGTTTGCCTTCATATTTGACCCAGAAAAATGCTATTCAGCATGGAAATGTCATTGCAACAGCTTTTATTTAGCCAGAAATCAAGAGTGGAAGATTTTTATGCGCTTAAAAGCATTTTTAGGCCAAATAAGCTGATTTCTGCCAATTGCAGCAAAATACTGAAGGGAACGTGGGTTTGCCTTCATATTTGACCCAGAACAACTCAGTTCAGCATGGAAATATCATTGCAACAGCTTTTATTCAGCCAGAAATCAAGAGTGGAAGATTTTTATGCGCTTAAAAGCATTTTCAGGCCGAATGAGCACTTATGCTTGTTTCTGCCAATTGCAGCAAAATACTGACGAGAAAGTGGGTTTGCCTTCATATTTGACCCAGAACAACTCAGTTCAGCATGGAAATATCATTGCAACACCTTTTATTTAGCCAGAAATCAAGATTGTAAGTTTTTATGCGCTTAAAAGCATTTTCAGGCCGAATGAGCACATATGCTTGTTTCTGCCAATTGTAGCAAAATACTGAAAGGAAAGTGGGTTTGCCTTCATATTTGACCCAGAAAAATGCAATTCAGCATGGAAATGTCATTGCAACAGCTTTTATTTAGCCAGAAATCAAGAGTGGAAGATTTTTATGCGCTTAAAAGCATTTTCAGGCCGAACGAGCACATATGCTTGTTTCTGCCAATTGCAGCAAAATACTGACAGGAAAGTGGGTTTGCCTTCATATTTGATACAGAACAACTCAGTTCAGCATGGAAATGTCATTGCAACAGCTTTTATCTAGCCAGAAAGAGAGAGCGTAAGTTTGTATGCGCTTAAAAGCATTTTCAGGCCAAATCAGCTGATTTCTGCCAATTGCAGCAAAATACTGAAGGTAAAGTGGGTTTGCCTTCATATTTGACACAGAACAACTCAGTTCAGCATTGAAATATCATTGCAACAGCTTTTATTTAGCCAGAAATCAAGAGTGGAAGTTTTTTAGGCCGAAGGAGCAAATATGCTTGTTTCTGCCAATTGCAGCAAAATACTGAAGGGAAAGTGGGTTTGCCTTCATATTTGAACCAGAACAACTCAGTTCAGCATGGAAATATCATTGCAACCGCTTTTATTTAGCCAGAAATAAGGAGTTTAAGTTTTTATGCGCTTAAAAGCATTTTCAGGCCGAATGAGCACATATACTTGTTTCTGCCAATTGCAGCAAAATACTGAAGGGAAAGTGGGTTTGCCTTCATATTTGACCCGGAACATCTCAGTTCAGCATGGAAATATCATTGCAACAGTTTTTTTTTAGCCAGAAATCAAGAGTGGAAGTTTTTTAGGCCGAATGAGCAAATATGCTTGTTTCTGCCAATTGCAGCAAAATACTGACAGGAAAGTGGGTTTGCCCTCATATTTGACCCAGAACAACTCAGTTCAGCATGGAAATATCATTGCAACCGCTTTTATTTAGCCAGAAATAAGGAGTTTAAGTTTTTATGCGCTTAAAAGCATTTTCAGGCCGAATGAGCACATATACTTGTTTCTGCCAATTGCAGCAAGATACTGAAAGGAAAGTGGGTTTGCCTCCATATTTGACCCAGAACAACTCAGTTAAGCATTTAAATATCATTACAACAGCTTTTATTTAGCCAAAAATCAACATTGTAAGTTTTTATGCGCTTAAAAGCATTTTCAGGCCGAATGAGCACATATGCTTGTTTCTGCCAATTGCAGCAAAATACTGAAAGGAAAGTGGGTTTGCCTTCATATTTGACCCAGAAAAATGCTATTCAGCATGGAAATGTCATTGCAACAGCTTTTATTTAGCCAGAAATCAAGAGTGGAAGATTTTTATGCGCTTAAAGGCATTTTTAGGCCAAATAAGCTGATTTCTGCCAATTGCAGCAAAATACTGAAGGGAAAGTGGGTTTGCCTTCATATTTGACCCAGAACAACTCAGTTCAGCATGGAAATATCATTGCAACAGCTTTTATTTAGCCAGAAATCAAGAGTGTTAGTTTTTATGCGCGTAAAAGCATTTTCAGGCCGAATGAGCAAATATGCTTGTTTCTGCCAATTGCAGCAAAATATTGAAAGGAAAGTGGGTTTGCCTTCATATTTGACCCAGAACAACTCAGTTCAGCATGGAAATATTATTGCAACAGCTTTTATTTAGCCAGAAATCAAGAGTGGAAGTTTTTTAGGCCGAATGAGCAAATATGCTTGTTTCTGCCAATTGCAGCAAAATACTGAAGGGAAAGTGGGTTTGCCTTCATATTTGACCCAGAACAACTCAGTTTAGCATGGAAATATCATTGCAATAGCTTTTATTTAGCCAGAAATCAAGAGTGGAAATTTATATGCGCTTAAAACCATTGTCAGGCCGAATGAGCTGATTTCTGCCAATTGTAGCAAAATACTGAAGGGAAAGTGGGTTTGCCTTCATATTTGACCCAGAACAACTCAGTTCAGCATGGAAATATCATTGCAACAGCTTTTATTTAGCCAGAAATCAAGAGTGTAAGTTTTTATGCGCTTAAAAGCATTTTTCGGCCGAATGAACAAATATGCTTGTTTCTGCCAATTGTCGCAAAATACTGAAGGGAAAGTGGGTTTGCCTTCATATTTGACCCAGAACAACTCAGTTCAGCATGAAAATATCATTGCAACAGCTTTTATTTAGTCAGAAATCAAGATTGTAAGTTTTTATGCGCTTAAAAGCATTTTCAGGCCGAATGAGCACTTATGCTTGTTTCTGCCAATTGCAGCAAAATACTGAAAGGAAAGTGGGCTTGCCTTAATATTTGACCCAGAACAACTCAGGTCAGCATGGAAATATCATTGCAACATCTTTTATTTAGCCAGAAATAAGGAGTTTAAGTTTTTATACGCTTAAAAGCATTTTCAGGCCGAATGAGCTGATTTATGCCAATTGTAGCAAAATACGGAAAGGAAAGTGGGTTTGCCTTCATATTTGATGCATAACAACTCAGTTCAGCATTGAGATATCATTGCAACAGCTTTAATTTACTCAGAAATAAAGAGTGGAAGTTTTTCAGGCCAAATGAGCAAATATGCTTGTTTCTGCCAATTGCAGCAAAATACTGAAAGGAAAATGGGTTTGCCTTGATATTTGACCCAGAACAACTCAGTTCAGCATTTAAATATCATTGCAACAGCTTTTATTTAGCCAGCAATCAAGAGTGTAAGTTTTTATGCGCTTAAAAGCATTTTCAGGCCGAATGAGCTGATTTCTGCCAATTGAAGGAAAATACTGAAAGGAAAGTGGGTTTGCCTTCATATTTGAACCAGAACAACTCAATTCAGCATGGAAATGTCATTGCAACAGCTTTTTTTTTAGCCAGAAATCAAGAGTGGAAGATTTTTATGCGCTTAAAAGCATTTTCAGGCGAAATAAGCTGATTTCTGCCAATTGTAGCAAAATACTGAAAGGAAAGTGGGTTTGCCTTCATATTTGACCCAGAACAACTCAATTCAGCATGGAAATATCATTGCAACAGCTTTAATTTAGCCAGAAATCAAGAGTGTAAGTTTTTATGCGCTTAAAAGCATTTTTCGGTCGAATAAACAAATATGCTTGTTTCTGCCAATTGTCGCAAAATACTAAAGGGAAAGTGGGTTTGCCTTCATATTTGACCCAGAACAACTCAGTTCAGCATGGAAATATCATTGCAACATCTTTTATTTAGCCAGAAATAAGGAGTTTAAGTTTTTATGCGCTTAAAAGCATTTTCAGGCCGAATGAGCTGATTTCTGCCAATTGTGGCAAAATACGGAAAGGAAAGTGGGTTTGCCTTCATATTTGACCCAGAACAACTCAGTTCAGCATGGAAATATCATTGCAACAGCTTTTATTTAGCCAGAAATCAAGAGTGTAAATTTATATGCGCTTAAAAGCATTTTCTGGCCGAATGAGCAAATATGCTTGTTTCTGTCAATTGCAGCAAAATACTGAAGGTAAAGTGGGTTTGCCTTCATATTTGACCCAGAACAACTCAGTTCAGCATTGAAATATCATTGCAACAGCTTTTGTTTAGCCAGAAAACAAGAGTGTACGGTTTTATGCGTTTAAAAGCATTTTCAGGCCGAATGAGCTGATTTCTGCCAATTGTAGCAAAATACTGAAAGGAAAGTGGCTTTGCCTTCATATTTGACCCAGAACAACTCAGTTCAGCATTGATTTAATTTAGCCAGAAATAAAGAGTGGAAGTTTTTCAGGCCAAATGAGCAAATATGCTTGTTTCTGCCAATTGCAGCAAAATACTGAAAGGAAAATGGGTTTGCCTTCATATTTGACCCAGAACAACTCAGTTCAGCATGAAAATATCATTGCAACAGCTTTTATTTAGTCAGAAATCAAGATTGTAAGTTTTTATGCGCTTAAAAGCAATTTCAGGCCGAATGAGCTGATTTCTGCCAATTGTAGCAAAATACTGACGAGAAAGTGGGTTTGCCTTCATATTTGACCCAGAACAACTCAGTTCAGCATGGAAATATCATTGCAACATCTTTTATTTAGCCAGAAATAAGGAGTTTAAGTTTTTTTGCGCTTAAACGCATTTTCAGGCCCAATGAGCTGATTTCTGCCAATTGTAGCAAAATACGGAAAGGAAAGTGGGTTTGCCTTCATATTTGACCCAGAACAACTCAGTTCATAATTTAAATATCATTACAACAGCTTTTATTTAGCCAGAAATCAAGATTGTAAGTTTTTATGCGCTTAAAAGCAATTTCAGGCCGAATGAGCACATATGCTTGTTTCTGCCAATTGCAGCAAAATACTGAAAGGAAAGTCGGTTTGCCTTAATATTTGACCCAGAACAACTCAGTTCAGCATGGAAATATCATTGCAACATCTTTTATTTAGCCAGAAATAAGGAGTTTAAGTTTTTATGCGCCTAAAAGCATTTTCAGGCCAAATGAGCTGATTTCTGCCAATTGTAGCAAACTACGGAAAGGAAAGTGGGTTTGTCTTCATATTTGACGCATACCAAATCAGTTCAGCATGGAAATATCATTGCAACATCTTTTATTTAGCCAGAAATAAGGAGTTTAAGTTTTTATGCGCTTAAAACCATTTTCAGGCCGAATGAGCTGATTTCTGCCAATTGTAGCAAAATACTGAAGGGAAAGTGGGTTTGCCTTCATATTTGACCCAGAACAACTCAGTTTAGCATGGAAATATCATTGCAACAGCTTTTATTTAGCCAGAAATCAAGAGTGGAAATTTATATGCGCTTAAAACCATTGTCAGGCCGAATGAGCTGATTTCTGCCAATTGTAGCAAAATACTGAAGGGAAAGTGGGTTTGCCTTCATATTTGACCCAGAACAACTCAGTTCAGCATGGAAATATCATTGCAACAGCTTTTATTTAGCTAGAAATCAAGATTGTAAGTTTTTATGCGCTTAAAAGCATTTTCAGGCCGAATGAGCACATATGCTTGTTTCTGCCAATTGCAGCAAAATACTGAAAGGAAAGTCGGTTTGCCTTAATATTTGACCCAGAACAACTCAGTTCAGCATGGAAATATCATTGCAACATCTTTTATTTAGCCAGAAATAAGGAGTTTAAGTTTTTATGCGCTTAAAACAATTTTCAGGCCGAATGAGCTGATTTCTGCCAATTGTAGCAAAATACTGAAGGGAAAGTGGGTTTGCCTTCATATTTGACCCAGAACAACTCAGTTTAGCATGGAAATATCATTGCAACAGCTTTTATTTAGCCAGAAATCAAGAGTGGAAATTTATATGCGCTTAAAACCATTGTCAGGCCGAATGAGCTGATTTCTGCCAATTGTAGCAAAATACTGAAGGGAAAGTGGGTTTGCCTTCATATTTGACCCAGAACAACTCAGTTCAGCATGAAAATATCATTTCAACAGCTTTTATTTAGTCAGAAATCAAGATTGTAAGTTTTTATGCGCTTAAAAGCATTTTCAGGCCGAATGAGCACTTGTGCTTGTTTCTGCCAATTGCAGCAAAATACTGAAAGGAAAATGGGTTTGCCTTGATATTTGACCCAGAACAACTCAGTTCAGCATTTAAATATCATTGCAACAGCTTTTATTTAGCCAGCAATCAAGAGTGTAAGTTTTTATGCGCTTAAAAGCATTTTCAGGCGAAATAAGCTGATTTCTGCCAATTGTAGCAAAATACTGAAAGGAAAGTGGGTTTGCCTTCATATTTGACCCAGAACAACTCAATTCAGCATGGAAATATCATTGCAACAGCTTTAATTTAGCCAGAAATCAAGAGTGGAAGTTTTTATGCGCTTAAAAGCATTTTTCGGTCGAATAAACAAATATGCTTGTTTCTGCCAATTGTCGCAAAATACTAAAGGGAAAGTGGGTTTGCCTTCATATTTGACCCAGAACAACTCAGTTCAGCATGGAAATATCATTGCAACATCTTTTATTTAGCCAGAAATAAGGAGTTTAAGTTTTTATGCGCTTAAAAGCATTTTCAGGCCGAATGAGCTGATTTCTGCCAATTGTGGCAAAATACGGAAAGGAAAGTGGGTTTGCCTTCATATTTGACCCAGAACAACTCAGTTCAGCATGGAAATATCATTGCAACAGCTTTTATTTAGCCAGAAATCAAGAGTGTAAATTTATATGCGCTTAAAAGCATTTTCTGGCCAAATGAGCAAATATGCTTGTTTCTGTCAATTGCAGCAAAATACTGAAGGTAAAGTGGGTTTGCCTTCATATTTGACCTAGAACAACTCAGTTCAGCATTGAAATATCATTGCAACAGCTTTTGTTTAGCCAGAAAACAAGAGTGTACGTTTTTATGCGTTTAAAAGCATTTTCAGGCCGAATGAGCTGATTTCTACCAATTGTAGCAAAATACTGAAAGGAAAGTGGCTTTGCCTTCATATTTGACCCAGAACAACTCAGTTCAGCATTGAGATATCATTGCAACATCTTTAATTTAGCCAGAAATAAAGAGTGGAAGTTTTTCAGGCCGAATGAGCAAATATGCTTGTTTCTGCCAATTGCAGCAAAATACTGACAGGAAAGTGGGTTTGCCCTCATATTTGACCCAGAACAACTCAGTTCAGCATTTAAATATCATTACAACAGCTTTTATTTAGCCAGAAATCAAGATTGTAAGTTTTTATGCGCTTAAAAGCATTTTCAGGCCGAATGAGCACATATGCTTGTTTCTGCCAATTGCAGCAAAATACTGAAAGGAAAGTGGGTTTGCCTTCATATTTGACCCAGAAAAATGCTATTCAGCATGGAAATGTCATTGCAACAGCTTTTATTTAGTCAGAAATCAAGAGTGGAAGATTTTTATGCGCTTAAAAGCATTTTTAGGCCAAATAAGCTGATTTCTGCCAATTGCAGCAAAATACTGAAGGGAAAGTGGGTTTACCTTCATATTTGACCCAGAACAACTCAGTTCAGCATGGAAATATCATTGCAACAGCTTTTATTTAGCCAGAAATAAGGAGTTTAAGTTTTTATGCGCTTAAAAGCATTTTCAGGCCGAATGAGCACATATACTTGTTTCTGCCAATTGCAGCAAGATACTGAAAGGAAAGTGGGTTTGCCTCCATATTTGACCCAGAACAACTCAGTTCAGCATTTAAATATCATTACAACAGCTTTTATTTAGCCAAAAATCAACATTGTAAGTTTTTATGCGCTTAAAAGCATTTTCAGGCCGAATGAGCACATATGCTTGTTTCTGCCAATTGCAGCAAAATACTGAAAGGAAAGTGGGTTTGCCTTCATATTTGACCCAGAAAAATGCTATTCAGCATGGAAATGTCATTGCAACAGCTTTTATTTAGCCAGAAATCAAGAGTGGAAGATTTTTATGCGCTTAAAAGCATTTTTAGGCCAAATAAGCTGATTTCTGCCAATTGCAGCAAAATACTGAAGGGAAAGTGGGTTTGCCTTCATATTTGACCCAGAACAACTCAGTTCAGCATGGAAATATCATTGCAACAGCTTTTATTTAGCCAGAAATAAGGAGTTTAAGTTTTTATGCGCTTAAAAGCATTTTCAGGCCGAATGAGCACATATACTTGTTTCTGCCAATTGCAGCAAGATACTGAAAGGAAAGTGTGTTTGCCTCCATATTTGACCCAGAACAACTCAGTTCAGCATTTAAATATCATTACAACAGCTTTTATTTAGCCAAAAATAAACATTGTAAGTTTTTATGCGCTTAAAAGCATTTTCAGGCCGAATGAGCACATATGCTTGTTTCTGCCAATTGCAGCAAAATACTGAAAGGAAAGTGGGTTTGCCTTCATATTTGACCCAGAAAAATGCTATTCAGCATGGAAATGTCATTGCAACAGCTTTTATTTAGCCAGAAATCAAGAGTGGAAGATTTTTATGCGCTTAAAAGCATTTTTAGGCCAAATAAGCTGATTTCTGCCAATTGCAGCAAAATACTGAAGGGAACGTGGGTTTGCCTTCATATTTGACCCAGAACAACTCAGTTCAGCATGGAAATATCATTGCAACAGCTTTTATTCAGCCAGAAATCAAGAGTGGAAGATTTTTATGCGCTTAAAAGCATTTTCAGGCCGAATGAGCACTTATGCTTGTTTCTGCCAATTGCAGCAAAATACTGACGAGAAAGTGGGTTTGCCTTCATATTTGACCCAGAACAACTCAGTTCAGCATGGAAATGTCATTGCAACAGCTTTTATCTAGCCAGAAAGAGAGAGTGTAAGTTTGTATGCGCTTAAAAGCATTTTCAGGCCAAATCAGCTGATTTCTGCCAATTGCAGCAAAATACTGAAGGTAAAGTGGGTTTGCCTTCATATTTGACACAGAACAACTCAGTTCAGCATTGAAATATCATTGCAACAGCTTTTATTTAGCCAGAAATCAAGAGTGGAAGTTTTTTAGGCCGAATGAGCAAATATGCTTGTTTCTGCCAATTGCAGCAAAATACTGAAGGGAAAGTGGGTTTGCCTTCATATTTGAACCAGAACAACTCAGTTCAGCATGGAAATATCATTGCAACCGCTTTTATTTAGCCAGAAATAAGGAGTTTAAGTTTTTATGCGCTTAAAAGCATTTTCAGGCCGAATGAGCACATATACTTGTTTCTGCCAATTGCAGCAAAATACTGAAGGGAAAGTGGGTTTGCCTTCATATTTGACCCGGAACATCTCAGTTCAGCATGGAAATATCATTGCAACAGTTTTTTTTAGCCAGAAATCAAGAGTGGAAGTTTTTTAGGCCGAATGAGCAAATATGCTTGTTTCTGCCAATTGCAGCAAAATACTGACAGGAAAGTGGGTTTGCCCTCATATTTGACCCAGAACAACTCAGTTCAGCATTTAAATATCATTACAACAGCTTTTATTTAGCCAGAAATCAAGATTGTAAGTTTTTATGCGCTTAAAAGCATTTTCAGGCCGAATGAGCACATATGCTTGTTTCTGCCAATTGCAGCAAAATACTGAAAGGAAAGTGGGTTTGCCTTCATATTTGACCCAGAAAAATGCTATTCAGCATGGAAATGTCATTGCAAAAGCTTTTATTTAGTCAGAAATCAAGAGTGGAAGATTTTTATGCGCATAAAAGCATTTTTAGGCCAAATAAGCTGATTTCTGCCAATTGCAGCAAAATACTGAAGGGAAAGTGGGTTTGCCTTCATATTTGACCCAGAACAACTCAGTTCAGCATGGAAATATCATTGCAACATCTTTTATTTAGCCAGAAATAAGGAGTTTAAGTTTTTATGCGCTTAAAAACATTTTCAGGCCGAATGAGCTGATTTCTGCCAATTGTGGCAAAATACGGAAAGGAAAGTGGGTTTGCCTTCATATTTGACCCAGAACAACTCAGTTCAGCATGGAAATATCATTGCAACATCTTTTATTTAGCCAGAAATAAGGAGTTTAAGTTTTTATGCGCTTAAAAGCATTTTCAGGCCGAATGAGCTGATTTCTGCCAATTGTGGCAAAATACGGAAAGGAAAGTGGGTTTGCCTTCATATTTGACCCAGAACAACTCAGTTCAGCATGGAAATATCATTGCAACAGCTTTTATTTAGCCAGAAATCAAGAGTGTAAATTTATATGCGCTTACAAGCATTTTCTGGCCGAATGAGCAAATATGCTTGTTTCTGTCAATTGCAGCAAAATACTGAAGGTAAAGTGGGTTTCCCTTCATATTTGACCCAGAACAACTCAGTTCAGCATTGAAATATTATTGCAAAAGCTTTTATTTAGCCAGAAATCAAGATTGTAAGTTTTTATGCGCTTAAAAGCATTTTCAGGCCGAATGAGCACATATGCTTGTTTCTGCCAATTGCAGCAAAATACTGAAGGTAAAGTGGGTTTGCCTTCATATTTGACCCAGAACAACTCAGTTCAGCATGGAAATATCATTGCAACAGCTTTTATTTAGCCAGAAATCAAGAGTGGAAGTTTTTATGCGCTTAAAACCATTTTCAGGCCGAATGAGCTGATTTCTGCCAATTGTAGCAAAATACTGAAAGGAAAGTGGGTTTGCCTTCATATTTGACCCAGAACAACTCAGTTCAGCATGGAAATATCATTGCAACAGCTTTTATTTAGTCAGCAATCAAGAGTGTAAGTTTTTATGCGCTTAAAAGCATTTTTCGGTCGAATGAACAAATATGCTTGTTTCTGCCAATTGTCGCAAAATACTGAAGGGAAAGTGGGTTTGCCTTCATATTTGACCCAGAACAACTCAGTTCAGCATGAAAATATCATTGCAACAGCTTTTATTTAGTCAGAAATCAAGATTGTAAGTTTTTATGCGCTTAAAAGCAATTTCAGGCCGAATGAGCTGATTTCTGCCAATTGTAGCAAAATACTGACGAGAAAGTGGGTTTGCCTTCATATTTGACCCAGAACAACTCAGTTCATAATTTAAATATCATTACAACAGCTTTTATTTAGCCAGAAATAAGGAGTTTAAGTTTTTTTGCGCTTAAACGCATTTTCAGGCCGAATGAGCTGATTTCTGCCTATTGTAGCAAAATACGGAAAGGAAAGTGGGTTTGCCTTCATATTTGACCCAGAACAACTCAGTTCATAATTTAAATATCATTACAACAGCTTTTATTTAGCCAGAAATCAAGATTGTAAGTTTTTATGCGCTTAAAAGCATTTTCAGGCCGAATGAGCACATATGCTTGTTTATGCCAATTGCAGCAAAATACTGAAAGGAAAGTCGGTTTGCCTTAATTATTGACCCAGAACAACTCAGTTCAGCATGGAAATATCATTGCAACATCTTTTATTTAGCCAGAAATAAGGAGTTTAAGTTTTTATGCGCTTAAAACCATTTTCAGGCCGAATGAGCTGATTTCTGCCAATTGTAGCAAAATACTGAAGGGAAAGTGGGTTTGCCTTCATATTTGACCCAGAACAACTCAGTTTAGCATGGAAATATCATTGCAACAGCTTTTATTTAGCCAGAAATCAAGAGTGGAAATTTATATACGCTTAAAACCATTGTCAGGCCGAATGAGCTGATTTCTGCCAATTGTAGCAAAATACTGAAGGGAAAGTGGGTTTGCCTTCATATTTGACCCAGAACAACTCAGTTCAGCATGGAAATATCATTGCAACAGCTTTTATTTAGACAGAAATCAAGAGTGGAAGTTTTTTAGGCCGAATGAGCAAATATGCTTGTTTCTGCCAATTGTCGCAAAATACTGAAGGGAAAGTGGGTTTGCCTTCATATTTGACCCAGAACAACTCAGTTCAGCATGAAAATATCATTGCAACAGCTTTTATTTAGTCAGAAATCAAGGTTGTAAGTTTTTATGCGCTTAAAAGCATTTTCAGGCCGAATGAGCACTTATGCTTGTTTCTGCCAATTGCAGCAAAATACTGAAAGGAAAGTGGGCTTGCCTTAATATTTGACCCAGAACAACTCAGGTCAGCATGGAAATATCATTGCAACATCTTTTATTTAGCCAGAAATAAGGAGTTTAAGTTTTTATGCGCCTAAAAGCATTTTCAGGCCAAATGAGCTGATTTCTGCCAATTGTAGCAAACTACGGAAAGGAAAGTGGGTTTGTCTTCATATTTGACGCATACCAAATCAGTTCAGCATGGAAATATCATTGCAACATCTTTTATTTAGCCAGAAATAAGGAGTTTAAGTTTTTATGCGCTTAAAACTATTTTCAGGCCGAATGAGCTGATTTCTGCCAATTGTAGCAAAATACTGAAGGGAAAGTGGGTTTGCCTTCATATTTGACCCAGAACAACTCAGTTTAGCATGGAAATATCATTGCAACAGCTTTTATTTAGCCAGAAATCAAGAGTGGAAATTTATATGCGCTTAAAACCATTGTCAGGCCGAATGAGCTGATTTCTGCCAATTGTAGCAAAATACTGAAGGGAAAGTGGGTTTGCCTTCATATTTGACCCAGAACAACTAAGTTCAGCATGGAAATATCATTGCAACAGCTTTTATTTAGCTAGAAATCAAGATTGTAAGTTTTTATGAGCTTAAAAGCATTTTCAGGCCGAATGAGCACATATGCTTGTTTCTGCCAATTGCAGCAAAATACTGAAAGGAAAGTCGGTTTGCCTTAATATTTGACCCAGAACAACTCAGTTCAGCATGGAAATATCATTGCAACATCTTTTATTTAGCCAGAAATAAGGAGTTTAAGTTTTTATGCGCTTAAAACAATTTTCAGGCCGAATGAGCTGATTTCTGCCAATTGTAGCAAAATACTGAAGGGAAAGTGGGTTTGCCTTCATATTTGACCCAGAACAACTCAGTTTAGCATGGAAATATCATTGCAACAGCTTTTATTTAGCCAGAAATCAAGAGTGGAAATTTATATGCGCTTAAAACCATTGTCAGGCCGAATGAGCTGATTTCTGCCAATTGTAGCAAAATACTGAAGGGAAAGTGGGTTTGCCTTCATATTTGACCCAGAACAACTCAGTTCAGCATGAAAATATCATTTCAACAGCTTTTATTTAGTCAGAAATCAAGATTGTAAGTTTTTATGCGCTTAAAAGCATTTTCAGGCCGAATGAGCACTTATGCTTGTTTCTGCCAATTGCAGCAAAATACTGAAAGGAAAGTGGGCTTGCCTTAATATTTGACCCAGAACAACTCAGGTCAGCATGGAAATATCATTGCAACATCTTTTATTTAGCCAGAAATAAGGAGTTTAAGTTTTTATACGCTTAAAAGCATTTTCAGGCCGAATGAGCTGATTTCTGCCAATTGTAGCAAAATACGGAAAGGAAAGTGGGTTTGCCTTCATATTTGATGCATAACAACTCAGTTCAGCATTGAGATATCATTGCAACAGCTTTAATTTACTCAGAAATAAAGAGTGGAAGTTTTTCAGGCCAAATGAGCAAATATGCTTGTTTCTGCCAATTGCAGCAAAATACTGAAAGGAAAATGGGTTTGCCTTGATATTTGACCCAGAACAACTCAGTTCAGCATTTAAATATCATTGCAACAGCTTTTATTTAGCCAGCAATCAAGAGTGTAAGTTTTTATGCGCTTAAAAGCATTTTCAGGCCGAATGAGCTGATTTCTGCCAATTGAAGGAAAATACTGAAAGGAAAGTGGGTTTGCCTTCATATTTGAACCAGAACAACTCAATTCAGCATGGAAATGTCATTGCAACAGCTTTTTTTTTAGCCAGAAATCAAGAGTGGAAGATTTTTATGCGCTTAAAAGCATTTTCAGGCGAAATAAGCTGATTTCTGCCAATTGTAGCAAAATACTGAAAGGAAAGTGGGTTTGCCTTCATATTTGACCCAGAACAACTCAATTCAGCATGGAAATATCATTGCAACAGCTTTAATTTAGCCAGAAATCAAGAGTGTAAGTTTTTATGCGCTTAAAAGCATTTTTCGGTCGAATAAACAAATATGCTTGTTTCTGCCAATTGTCGCAAAATACTAAAGGGAAAGTGGGTTTGCCTTCATATTTGACCCAGAACAACTCAGTTCAGCATGGAAATATCATTGCAACATCTTTTATTTAGCCAGAAATAAGGAGTTTAAGTTTTTATGCGCTTAAAAGCATTTTCAGGCCGAATGAGCTGATTTCTGCCAATTGTGGCAAAATACGGAAAGGAAAGTGGGTTTGCCTTCATATTTGACCCAGAACAACTCAGTTCAGCATGGAAATATCATTGCAACAGCTTTTATTTAGCCAGAAATTAAGAGTGTAAATTTATATGCGCTTAAAAGCATTTCCTGGCCGAATGAGCAAATATGCTTGTTTCTGTCAATTGCAGCAAAATACTGAAGGTAAAATGGGTTTGCCTTCATATTTGACCTAGAACAACTCAGTTCAGCATTGAAATATCATTGCAACAGCTTTTGTTTAGCCAGAAAACAAGAGTGTACGTTTTTATGCGTTTAAAAGCATTTTCAGGCCGAATGAGCTGATTTCTACCAATTGTAGCAAAATACTGAAAGGAAAGTGGCTTTGCCTTCATATTTGACCCAGAACAACTCAGTTCAGCATTGAGATATCATTGCAACATCTTTAATTTAGCCAGAAATAAAGAGTGGAAGTTTTTCAGGCCGAATGAGCAAATATGCTTGTTTCTGCCAATTGCAGCAAAATACTGAAGGGAAAGTGGGTTTGCCTTCATATTTGAACCAGAACAACTCAGTTCAGCATGGAAATATCATTGCAACCGCTTTTATTTAGCCAGAAATAAGGAGTTTAAGTTTTTATGCGCTTAAAAGCATTTTCAGGCCGAATGAGCACATATACTTGTTTCTGCCAATTGCAGCAAAATACTGAAGGAAAAGTGGGTTTGCCTTCATATTTGACCCGGAACAACTCAGTTCAGCATGGAAATATCATTGCAACAGTTTTTTTTTAGCCAGAAATCAAGAGTGGAAGTTTTTTAGGCCGAATGAGCAAATATACTTGTTTCTGCCAATTGCAGCAAAATACTGACAGGAAAGTGGGTTTGCCCTCATATTTGACCCAGAACAACTCAGTTCAGCATGGAAATATCATTGCAACAGCTTTTATTTAGCCAGAAATAAGGAGTTTAAGTTTTTATGCGCTTAAAAGCATTTTCAGGCCGAATGAGCACATATACTTGTTTCTGCCAATTGCAGCAAGATACTGAAAGGAAAGTGGGTTTGCCTCCATATTTGACCCAGAACAACTCAGTTCAGCATTTAAATATCATTACAACAGCTTTTATTTAGCCAAAAATCAACATTGTAAGTTTTTATGCGCTTAAAAGCATTATCAGGCCGAATGAGCACATATGCTTGTTTCTGCCAATTGCAGCAAAATACTGAAAGGAAAGTGGGTTTGCCTTCATATTTGACCCAGAAAAATGCTATTCAGCATGGAAATGTCATTGCAACAGCTTTTATTTAGCCAGAAATCAAGAGTGGAAGATTTTTATGCGCTTAAAAGCATTTTTAGGCCAAATAAGCTGATTTCTGCCAATTGCAGCAAAATACTGAAGGGAACGTGGGTTTGCCTTCATATTTGACCCAGAACAACTCAGTTCAGCATGGAAATATCATTGCAACAGCTTTTATTCAGCCAGAAATCAAGAGTGGAAGATTTTTATGCGCTTAAAAGCATTTTCAGGCCGAATGAGCACTTATGCTTGTTTCTGCCAATTGCAGCAAAATACTGACGAGAAAGTGGGTTTGCCTTCATATTTGACCCAGAACAACTCAGTTCAGCATGGAAATATCATTGCAACACCTTTTATTTAGCCAGAAATCAAGATTGTAAGTTTTTATGCGCTTAAAAGCATTTTCAGGCCGAATGAGCACATATGCTTGTTTCTGCCAATTGTAGCAAAATACTGAAAGGAAAGTGGGTTTGCCTTCATATTTGACCCAGAAAAATGCAATTCAGCATGGAAATGTCATTGCAACAGCTTTTATTTAGCCAGAAATCAAGAGTGGAAGATTTTTATGCGCTTAAAAGCATTTTCAGGCCGAACGAGCACATATGCTTGTTTCTGCCAATTGCAGCAAAATACTGACAGGAAAGTGGGTTTGCCTTCATATTTGATACAGAACAACTCAGTTCAGCATGGAAATGTCATTGCAACAGCTTTTATCTAGCCAGAAAGAGAGAGCGTAAGTTTGTATGCGCTTAAAAGCATTTTCAGGCCAAATCAGCTGATTTCTGCCAATTGCAGCAAAATACTGAAGGTAAAGTGGGTTTGCCTTCATATTTGACACAGAACAACTCAGTTCAGCATTGAAATATCATTGCAACAGCTTTTATTTAGCCAGAAATCAAGAGTGGAAGTTTTTTAGGCCGAAGGAGCAAATATGCTTGTTTCTGCCAATTGCAGCAAAATACTGAAGGGAAAGTGGGTTTGCCTTCATATTTGAACCAGAACAACTCAGTTCAGCATGGAAATATCATTGCAACCGCTTTTATTTAGCCAGAAATAAGGAGTTTAAGTTTTTATGCGCTTAAAAGCATTTTCAGGCCGAATGAGCACATATACTTGTTTCTGCCAATTGCAGCAAAATACTGAAGGGAAAGTGGGTTTGCCTTCATATTTGACCCGGAACATCTCAGTTCAGCATGGAAATATCATTGCAACAGTTTTTTTTTAGCCAGAAATCAAGAGTGGAAGTTTTTTAGGCCGAATGAGCAAATATGCTTGTTTCTGCCAATTGCAGCAAAATACTGACAGGAAAGTGGGTTTGCCCTCATATTTGACCCAGAACAACTCAGTTCAGCATGGAAATATCATTGCAACCGCTTTTATTTAGCCAGAAATAAGGAGTTTAAGTTTTTATGCGCTTAAAAGCATTTTCAGGCCGAATGAGCACATATACTTGTTTCTGCCAATTGCAGCAAGATACTGAAAGGAAAGTGGGTTTGCCTCCATATTTGACCCAGAACAACTCAGTTAAGCATTTAAATATCATTACAACAGCTTTTATTTAGCCAAAAATCAACATTGTAAGTTTTTATGCGCTTAAAAGCATTTTCAGGCCGAATGAGCACATATGCTTGTTTCTGCCAATTGCAGCAAAATACTGAAAGGAAAGTGGGTTTGCCTTCATATTTGACCCAGAAAAATGCTATTCAGCATGGAAATGTCATTGCAACAGCTTTTATTTAGCCAGAAATCAAGAGTGGAAGATTTTTATGCGCTTAAAGGCATTTTTAGGCCAAATAAGCTGATTTCTGCCAATTGCAGCAAAATACTGAAGGGAAAGTGGGTTTGCCTTCATATTTGACCCAGAACAACTCAGTTCAGCATGGAAATATCATTGCAACAGCTTTTATTTAGCCAGAAATCAAGAGTGTTAGTTTTTATGCGCGTAAAAGCATTTTCAGGCCGAATGAGCAAATATGCTTGTTTCTGCCAATTGCAGCAAAATATTGAAAGGAAAGTGGGTTTGCCTTCATATTTGACCCAGAACAACTCAGTTCAGCATGGAAATATTATTGCAACAGCTTTTATTTAGCCAGAAATCAAGAGTGGAAGTTTTTTAGGCCGAATGAGCAAATATGCTTGTTTCTGCCAATTGCAGCAAAATACTGAAGGGAAAGTGGGTTTGCCTTCATATTTGACCCAGAACAACTCAGTTTAGCATGGAAATATCATTGCAATAGCTTTTATTTAGCCAGAAATCAAGAGTGGAAATTTATATGCGCTTAAAACCATTGTCAGGCCGAATGAGCTGATTTCTGCCAATTGTAGCAAAATACTGAAGGGAAAGTGGGTTTGCCTTCATATTTGACCCAGAACAACTCAGTTCAGCATGGAAATATCATTGCAACAGCTTTTATTTAGCCAGAAATCAAGAGTGTAAGTTTTTATGCGCTTAAAAGCATTTTTCGGCCGAATGAACAAATATGCTTGTTTCTGCCAATTGTCGCAAAATACTGAAGGGAAAGTGGGTTTGCCTTCATATTTGACCCAGAACAACTCAGTTCAGCATGAAAATATCATTGCAACAGCTTTTATTTAGTCAGAAATCAAGATTGTAAGTTTTTATGCGCTTAAAAGCATTTTCAGGCCGAATGAGCACTTATGCTTGTTTCTGCCAATTGCAGCAAAATACTGAAAGGAAAGTGGGCTTGCCTTAATATTTGACCCAGAACAACTCAGGTCAGCATGGAAATATCATTGCAACATCTTTTATTTAGCCAGAAATAAGGAGTTTAAGTTTTTATACGCTTAAAAGCATTTTCAGGCCGAATGAGCTGATTTATGCCAATTGTAGCAAAATACGGAAAGGAAAGTGGGTTTGCCTTCATATTTGATGCATAACAACTCAGTTCAGCATTGAGATATCATTGCAACAGCTTTAATTTACTCAGAAATAAAGAGTGGAAGTTTTTCAGGCCAAATGAGCAAATATGCTTGTTTCTGCCAATTGCAGCAAAATACTGAAAGGAAAATGGGTTTGCCTTGATATTTGACCCAGAACAACTCAGTTCAGCATTTAAATATCATTGCAACAGCTTTTATTTAGCCAGCAATCAAGAGTGTAAGTTTTTATGCGCTTAAAAGCATTTTCAGGCCGAATGAGCTGATTTCTGCCAATTGAAGGAAAATACTGAAAGGAAAGTGGGTTTGCCTTCATATTTGAACCAGAACAACTCAATTCAGCATGGAAATGTCATTGCAACAGCTTTTTTTTTAGCCAGAAATCAAGAGTGGAAGATTTTTATGCGCTTAAAAGCATTTTCAGGCGAAATAAGCTGATTTCTGCCAATTGTAGCAAAATACTGAAAGGAAAGTGGGTTTGCCTTCATATTTGACCCAGAACAACTCAATTCAGCATGGAAATATCATTGCAACAGCTTTAATTTAGCCAGAAATCAAGAGTGTAAGTTTTTATGCGCTTAAAAGCATTTTTCGGTCGAATAAACAAATATGCTTGTTTCTGCCAATTGTCGCAAAATACTAAAGGGAAAGTGGGTTTGCCTTCATATTTGACCCAGAACAACTCAGTTCAGCATGGAAATATCATTGCAACATCTTTTATTTAGCCAGAAATAAGGAGTTTAAGTTTTTATGCGCTTAAAAGCATTTTCAGGCCGAATGAGCTGATTTCTGCCAATTGTGGCAAAATACGGAAAGGAAAGTGGGTTTGCCTTCATATTTGACCCAGAACAACTCAGTTCAGCATGGAAATATCATTGCAACAGCTTTTATTTAGCCAGAAATCAAGAGTGTAAATTTATATGCGCTTAAAAGCATTTTCTGGCCGAATGAGCAAATATGCTTGTTTCTGTCAATTGCAGCAAAATACTGAAGGTAAAGTGGGTTTGCCTTCATATTTGACCCAGAACAACTCAGTTCAGCATTGAAATATCATTGCAACAGCTTTTGTTTAGCCAGAAAACAAGAGTGTACGGTTTTATGCGTTTAAAAGCATTTTCAGGCCGAATGAGCTGATTTCTGCCAATTGTAGCAAAATACTGAAAGGAAAGTGGCTTTGCCTTCATATTTGACCCAGAACAACTCAGTTCAGCATTGATTTAATTTAGCCAGAAATAAAGAGTGGAAGTTTTTCAGGCCAAATGAGCAAATATGCTTGTTTCTGCCAATTGCAGCAAAATACTGAAAGGAAAATGGGTTTGCCTTCATATTTGACCCAGAACAACTCAGTTCAGCATGAAAATATCATTGCAACAGCTTTTATTTAGTCAGAAATCAAGATTGTAAGTTTTTATGCGCTTAAAAGCAATTTCAGGCCGAATGAGCTGATTTCTGCCAATTGTAGCAAAATACTGACGAGAAAGTGGGTTTGCCTTCATATTTGACCCAGAACAACTCAGTTCAGCATGGAAATATCATTGCAACATCTTTTATTTAGCCAGAAATAAGGAGTTTAAGTTTTTTTGCGCTTAAACGCATTTTCAGGCCCAATGAGCTGATTTCTGCCAATTGTAGCAAAATACGGAAAGGAAAGTGGGTTTGCCTTCATATTTGACCCAGAACAACTCAGTTCATAATTTAAATATCATTACAACAGCTTTTATTTAGCCAGAAATCAAGATTGTAAGTTTTTATGCGCTTAAAAGCAATTTCAGGCCGAATGAGCACATATGCTTGTTTCTGCCAATTGCAGCAAAATACTGAAAGGAAAGTCGGTTTGCCTTAATATTTGACCCAGAACAACTCAGTTCAGCATGGAAATATCATTGCAACATCTTTTATTTAGCCAGAAATAAGGAGTTTAAGTTTTTATGCGCCTAAAAGCATTTTCAGGCCAAATGAGCTGATTTCTGCCAATTGTAGCAAACTACGGAAAGGAAAGTGGGTTTGTCTTCATATTTGACGCATACCAAATCAGTTCAGCATGGAAATATCATTGCAACATCTTTTATTTAGCCAGAAATAAGGAGTTTAAGTTTTTATGCGCTTAAAACCATTTTCAGGCCGAATGAGCTGATTTCTGCCAATTGTAGCAAAATACTGAAGGGAAAGTGGGTTTGCCTTCATATTTGACCCAGAACAACTCAGTTTAGCATGGAAATATCATTGCAACAGCTTTTATTTAGCCAGAAATCAAGAGTGGAAATTTATATGCGCTTAAAACCATTGTCAGGCCGAATGAGCTGATTTCTGCCAATTGTAGCAAAATACTGAAGGGAAAGTGGGTTTGCCTTCATATTTGACCCAGAACAACTCAGTTCAGCATGGAAATATCATTGCAACAGCTTTTATTTAGCTAGAAATCAAGATTGTAAGTTTTTATGCGCTTAAAAGCATTTTCAGGCCGAATGAGCACATATGCTTGTTTCTGCCAATTGCAGCAAAATACTGAAAGGAAAGTCGGTTTGCCTTAATATTTGACCCAGAACAACTCAGTTCAGCATGGAAATATCATTGCAACATCTTTTATTTAGCCAGAAATAAGGAGTTTAAGTTTTTATGCGCTTAAAACAATTTTCAGGCCGAATGAGCTGATTTCTGCCAATTGTAGCAAAATACTGAAGGGAAAGTGGGTTTGCCTTCATATTTGACCCAGAACAACTCAGTTTAGCATGGAAATATCATTGCAACAGCTTTTATTTAGCCAGAAATCAAGAGTGGAAATTTATATGCGCTTAAAACCATTGTCAGGCCGAATGAGCTGATTTCTGCCAATTGTAGCAAAATACTGAAGGGAAAGTGGGTTTGCCTTCATATTTGACCCAGAACAACTCAGTTCAGCATGAAAATATCATTTCAACAGCTTTTATTTAGTCAGAAATCAAGATTGTAAGTTTTTATGCGCTTAAAAGCATTTTCAGGCCGAATGAGCACTTGTGCTTGTTTCTGCCAATTGCAGCAAAATACTGAAAGGAAAATGGGTTTGCCTTGATATTTGACCCAGAACAACTCAGTTCAGCATTTAAATATCATTGCAACAGCTTTTATTTAGCCAGCAATCAAGAGTGTAAGTTTTTATGCGCTTAAAAGCATTTTCAGGCGAAATAAGCTGATTTCTGCCAATTGTAGCAAAATACTGAAAGGAAAGTGGGTTTGCCTTCATATTTGACCCAGAACAACTCAATTCAGCATGGAAATATCATTGCAACAGCTTTAATTTAGCCAGAAATCAAGAGTGGAAGTTTTTATGCGCTTAAAAGCATTTTTCGGTCGAATAAACAAATATGCTTGTTTCTGCCAATTGTCGCAAAATACTAAAGGGAAAGTGGGTTTGCCTTCATATTTGACCCAGAACAACTCAGTTCAGCATGGAAATATCATTGCAACATCTTTTATTTAGCCAGAAATAAGGAGTTTAAGTTTTTATGCGCTTAAAAGCATTTTCAGGCCGAATGAGCTGATTTCTGCCAATTGTGGCAAAATACGGAAAGGAAAGTGGGTTTGCCTTCATATTTGACCCAGAACAACTCAGTTCAGCATGGAAATATCATTGCAACAGCTTTTATTTAGCCAGAAATCAAGAGTGTAAATTTATATGCGCTTAAAAGCATTTTCTGGCCAAATGAGCAAATATGCTTGTTTCTGTCAATTGCAGCAAAATACTGAAGGTAAAGTGGGTTTGCCTTCATATTTGACCTAGAACAACTCAGTTCAGCATTGAAATATCATTGCAACAGCTTTTGTTTAGCCAGAAAACAAGAGTGTACGTTTTTATGCGTTTAAAAGCATTTTCAGGCCGAATGAGCTGATTTCTACCAATTGTAGCAAAATACTGAAAGGAAAGTGGCTTTGCCTTCATATTTGACCCAGAACAACTCAGTTCAGCATTGAGATATCATTGCAACATCTTTAATTTAGCCAGAAATAAAGAGTGGAAGTTTTTCAGGCCGAATGAGCAAATATGCTTGTTTCTGCCAATTGCAGCAAAATACTGACAGGAAAGTGGGTTTGCCCTCATATTTGACCCAGAACAACTCAGTTCAGCATTTAAATATCATTACAACAGCTTTTATTTAGCCAGAAATCAAGATTGTAAGTTTTTATGCGCTTAAAAGCATTTTCAGGCCGAATGAGCACATATGCTTGTTTCTGCCAATTGCAGCAAAATACTGAAAGGAAAGTGGGTTTGCCTTCATATTTGACCCAGAAAAATGCTATTCAGCATGGAAATGTCATTGCAACAGCTTTTATTTAGTCAGAAATCAAGAGTGGAAGATTTTTATGCGC
Organism: Channa argus; assembly: GCF_033026475.1. NCBI lineage: Eukaryota > Metazoa > Chordata > Actinopteri > Anabantiformes > Channidae > Channa > Channa argus. The sequence goes on along the minus strand of NW_027125243.1, from coordinate 291,514 downwards.
TTAAAAGCATTTTTAGGCCAAATAAGCTGATTTCTGCCAATTGCAGCAAAATACTGAAGGGAAAGTGGGTTTACCTTCATATTTGACCCAGAACAACTCAGTTCAGCATGGAAATATCATTGCAACAGCTTTTATTTAGCCAGAAATAAGGAGTTTAAGTTTTTATGCGCTTAAAAGCATTTTCAGGCCGAATGAGCACATATACTTGTTTCTGCCAATTGCAGCAAGATACTGAAAGGAAAGTGGGTTTGCCTCCATATTTGACCCAGAACAACTCAGTTCAGCATTTAAATATCATTACAACAGCTTTTATTTAGCCAAAAATCAACATTGTAAGTTTTTATGCGCTTAAAAGCATTTTCAGGCCGAATGAGCACATATGCTTGTTTCTGCCAATTGCAGCAAAATACTGAAAGGAAAGTGGGTTTGCCTTCATATTTGACCCAGAAAAATGCTATTCAGCATGGAAATGTCATTGCAACAGCTTTTATTTAGCCAGAAATCAAGAGTGGAAGATTTTTATGCGCTTAAAAGCATTTTTAGGCCAAATAAGCTGATTTCTGCCAATTGCAGCAAAATACTGAAGGGAAAGTGGGTTTGCCTTCATATTTGACCCAGAACAACTCAGTTCAGCATGGAAATATCATTGCAACAGCTTTTATTTAGCCAGAAATAAGGAGTTTAAGTTTTTATGCGCTTAAAAGCATTTTCAGGCCGAATGAGCACATATACTTGTTTCTGCCAATTGCAGCAAGATACTGAAAGGAAAGTGTGTTTGCCTCCATATTTGACCCAGAACAACTCAGTTCAGCATTTAAATATCATTACAACAGCTTTTATTTAGCCAAAAATAAACATTGTAAGTTTTTATGCGCTTAAAAGCATTTTCAGGCCGAATGAGCACATATGCTTGTTTCTGCCAATTGCAGCAAAATACTGAAAGGAAAGTGGGTTTGCCTTCATATTTGACCCAGAAAAATGCTATTCAGCATGGAAATGTCATTGCAACAGCTTTTATTTAGCCAGAAATCAAGAGTGGAAGATTTTTATGCGCTTAAAAGCATTTTTAGGCCAAATAAGCTGATTTCTGCCAATTGCAGCAAAATACTGAAGGGAACGTGGGTTTGCCTTCATATTTGACCCAGAACAACTCAGTTCAGCATGGAAATATCATTGCAACAGCTTTTATTCAGCCAGAAATCAAGAGTGGAAGATTTTTATGCGCTTAAAAGCATTTTCAGGCCGAATGAGCACTTATGCTTGTTTCTGCCAATTGCAGCAAAATACTGACGAGAAAGTGGGTTTGCCTTCATATTTGACCCAGAACAACTCAGTTCAGCATGGAAATGTCATTGCAACAGCTTTTATCTAGCCAGAAAGAGAGAGTGTAAGTTTGTATGCGCTTAAAAGCATTTTCAGGCCAAATCAGCTGATTTCTGCCAATTGCAGCAAAATACTGAAGGTAAAGTGGGTTTGCCTTCATATTTGACACAGAACAACTCAGTTCAGCATTGAAATATCATTGCAACAGCTTTTATTTAGCCAGAAATCAAGAGTGGAAGTTTTTTAGGCCGAATGAGCAAATATGCTTGTTTCTGCCAATTGCAGCAAAATACTGAAGGGAAAGTGGGTTTGCCTTCATATTTGAACCAGAACAACTCAGTTCAGCATGGAAATATCATTGCAACCGCTTTTATTTAGCCAGAAATAAGGAGTTTAAGTTTTTATGCGCTTAAAAGCATTTTCAGGCCGAATGAGCACATATACTTGTTTCTGCCAATTGCAGCAAAATACTGAAGGGAAAGTGGGTTTGCCTTCATATTTGACCCGGAACATCTCAGTTCAGCATGGAAATATCATTGCAACAGTTTTTTTTAGCCAGAAATCAAGAGTGGAAGTTTTTTAGGCCGAATGAGCAAATATGCTTGTTTCTGCCAATTGCAGCAAAATACTGACAGGAAAGTGGGTTTGCCCTCATATTTGACCCAGAACAACTCAGTTCAGCATTTAAATATCATTACAACAGCTTTTATTTAGCCAGAAATCAAGATTGTAAGTTTTTATGCGCTTAAAAGCATTTTCAGGCCGAATGAGCACATATGCTTGTTTCTGCCAATTGCAGCAAAATACTGAAAGGAAAGTGGGTTTGCCTTCATATTTGACCCAGAAAAATGCTATTCAGCATGGAAATGTCATTGCAAAAGCTTTTATTTAGTCAGAAATCAAGAGTGGAAGATTTTTATGCGCATAAAAGCATTTTTAGGCCAAATAAGCTGATTTCTGCCAATTGCAGCAAAATACTGAAGGGAAAGTGGGTTTGCCTTCATATTTGACCCAGAACAACTCAGTTCAGCATGGAAATATCATTGCAACATCTTTTATTTAGCCAGAAATAAGGAGTTTAAGTTTTTATGCGCTTAAAAACATTTTCAGGCCGAATGAGCTGATTTCTGCCAATTGTGGCAAAATACGGAAAGGAAAGTGGGTTTGCCTTCATATTTGACCCAGAACAACTCAGTTCAGCATGGAAATATCATTGCAACATCTTTTATTTAGCCAGAAATAAGGAGTTTAAGTTTTTATGCGCTTAAAAGCATTTTCAGGCCGAATGAGCTGATTTCTGCCAATTGTGGCAAAATACGGAAAGGAAAGTGGGTTTGCCTTCATATTTGACCCAGAACAACTCAGTTCAGCATGGAAATATCATTGCAACAGCTTTTATTTAGCCAGAAATCAAGAGTGTAAATTTATATGCGCTTACAAGCATTTTCTGGCCGAATGAGCAAATATGCTTGTTTCTGTCAATTGCAGCAAAATACTGAAGGTAAAGTGGGTTTCCCTTCATATTTGACCCAGAACAACTCAGTTCAGCATTGAAATATTATTGCAAAAGCTTTTATTTAGCCAGAAATCAAGATTGTAAGTTTTTATGCGCTTAAAAGCATTTTCAGGCCGAATGAGCACATATGCTTGTTTCTGCCAATTGCAGCAAAATACTGAAGGTAAAGTGGGTTTGCCTTCATATTTGACCCAGAACAACTCAGTTCAGCATGGAAATATCATTGCAACAGCTTTTATTTAGCCAGAAATCAAGAGTGGAAGTTTTTATGCGCTTAAAACCATTTTCAGGCCGAATGAGCTGATTTCTGCCAATTGTAGCAAAATACTGAAAGGAAAGTGGGTTTGCCTTCATATTTGACCCAGAACAACTCAGTTCAGCATGGAAATATCATTGCAACAGCTTTTATTTAGTCAGCAATCAAGAGTGTAAGTTTTTATGCGCTTAAAAGCATTTTTCGGTCGAATGAACAAATATGCTTGTTTCTGCCAATTGTCGCAAAATACTGAAGGGAAAGTGGGTTTGCCTTCATATTTGACCCAGAACAACTCAGTTCAGCATGAAAATATCATTGCAACAGCTTTTATTTAGTCAGAAATCAAGATTGTAAGTTTTTATGCGCTTAAAAGCAATTTCAGGCCGAATGAGCTGATTTCTGCCAATTGTAGCAAAATACTGACGAGAAAGTGGGTTTGCCTTCATATTTGACCCAGAACAACTCAGTTCATAATTTAAATATCATTACAACAGCTTTTATTTAGCCAGAAATAAGGAGTTTAAGTTTTTTTGCGCTTAAACGCATTTTCAGGCCGAATGAGCTGATTTCTGCCTATTGTAGCAAAATACGGAAAGGAAAGTGGGTTTGCCTTCATATTTGACCCAGAACAACTCAGTTCATAATTTAAATATCATTACAACAGCTTTTATTTAGCCAGAAATCAAGATTGTAAGTTTTTATGCGCTTAAAAGCATTTTCAGGCCGAATGAGCACATATGCTTGTTTATGCCAATTGCAGCAAAATACTGAAAGGAAAGTCGGTTTGCCTTAATTATTGACCCAGAACAACTCAGTTCAGCATGGAAATATCATTGCAACATCTTTTATTTAGCCAGAAATAAGGAGTTTAAGTTTTTATGCGCTTAAAACCATTTTCAGGCCGAATGAGCTGATTTCTGCCAATTGTAGCAAAATACTGAAGGGAAAGTGGGTTTGCCTTCATATTTGACCCAGAACAACTCAGTTTAGCATGGAAATATCATTGCAACAGCTTTTATTTAGCCAGAAATCAAGAGTGGAAATTTATATACGCTTAAAACCATTGTCAGGCCGAATGAGCTGATTTCTGCCAATTGTAGCAAAATACTGAAGGGAAAGTGGGTTTGCCTTCATATTTGACCCAGAACAACTCAGTTCAGCATGGAAATATCATTGCAACAGCTTTTATTTAGACAGAAATCAAGAGTGGAAGTTTTTTAGGCCGAATGAGCAAATATGCTTGTTTCTGCCAATTGTCGCAAAATACTGAAGGGAAAGTGGGTTTGCCTTCATATTTGACCCAGAACAACTCAGTTCAGCATGAAAATATCATTGCAACAGCTTTTATTTAGTCAGAAATCAAGGTTGTAAGTTTTTATGCGCTTAAAAGCATTTTCAGGCCGAATGAGCACTTATGCTTGTTTCTGCCAATTGCAGCAAAATACTGAAAGGAAAGTGGGCTTGCCTTAATATTTGACCCAGAACAACTCAGGTCAGCATGGAAATATCATTGCAACATCTTTTATTTAGCCAGAAATAAGGAGTTTAAGTTTTTATACGCTTAAAAGCATTTTCAGGCCGAATGAGCTGATTTCTGCCAATTGTAGCAAAATACGGAAAGGAAAGTGGGTTTGCCTTCATATTTGATGCATAACAACTCAGTTCAGCATTGAGATATCATTGCAACAGCTTTAATTTACTCAGAAATAAAGAGTGGAAGTTTTTCAGGCCAAATGAGCAAATATGCTTGTTTCTGCCAATTGCAGCAAAATACTGAAAGGAAAATGGGTTTGCCTTGATATTTGACCCAGAACAACTCAGTTCAGCATTTAAATATCATTGCAACAGCTTTTATTTAGCCAGCAATCAAGAGTGTAAGTTTTTATGCGCTTAAAAGCATTTTCAGGCCGAATGAGCTGATTTCTGCCAATTGAAGGAAAATACTGAAAGGAAAGTGGGTTTGCCTTCATATTTGAACCAGAACAACTCAATTCAGCATGGAAATGTCATTGCAACAGCTTTTTTTTTAGCCAGAAATCAAGAGTGGAAGATTTTTATGCGCTTAAAAGCATTTTCAGGCGAAATAAGCTGATTTCTGCCAATTGTAGCAAAATACTGAAAGGAAAGTGGGTTTGCCTTCATATTTGACCCAGAACAACTCAATTCAGCATGGAAATATCATTGCAACAGCTTTAATTTAGCCAGAAATCAAGAGTGTAAGTTTTTATGCGCTTAAAAGCATTTTTCGGTCGAATAAACAAATATGCTTGTTTCTGCCAATTGTCGCAAAATACTAAAGGGAAAGTGGGTTTGCCTTCATATTTGACCCAGAACAACTCAGTTCAGCATGGAAATATCATTGCAACATCTTTTATTTAGCCAGAAATAAGGAGTTTAAGTTTTTATGCGCTTAAAAGCATTTTCAGGCCGAATGAGCTGATTTCTGCCAATTGTGGCAAAATACGGAAAGGAAAGTGGGTTTGCCTTCATATTTGACCCAGAACAATTCAGTTCAGCATGGAAATATCATTGCAACAGCTTTTATTTAGCCAGAAATCAAGAGTGTAAATTTATATGCGCTTACAAGCATTTTCTGGCCGAATGAGCAAATATGCTTGTTTCTGTCAATTGCAGCAAAATACTGAAGGTAAAGTGGGTTTGCCTTCATATTTGACCCAGAACAACTCAGTTCAGCATTGAAATATCATTGCAACAGCTTTTGTTTAGCCAGAAAACAAGAGTGTACGTTTTTATGCGTTTAAAAGCATTTTCAGGCCGAATGAGCTGATTTCTGCCAATTGTAGCAAAATACTGAAAGGAAAGTGGCTTTGCCTTCATATTTGACCCAGAACAACTCAGTTCAGCATGAAAATATCATTGCAACAGCTTTTATTTAGTCAGAAATCAAGATTGTACGTTTTTATGCGCTTAAAAGCAATTTCAGGCCGAATGAGCTGATTTCTGCCAATTGTAGCAAAATACTGACGAGAAAGTGGGTTTGCCTTCATATTTGACCCAGAACAACTCAGTTCAGCATGGAAATATCATTGCAACATCTTTTATTTAGCCAGAAATAAGGAGTTTAAGTTTTTTTGCGCTTAAACGCATTTTCAGGCCCAATGAGCTGATTTCTGCCAATTGTAGCAAAATACGGAAAGGAAAGTGGGTTTGCCTTCATATTTGACCCAGAACAACTCAGTTCATAATTTAAATATCCTTACAACAGCTTTTATTTAGCCAGAAATCAAGATTGTAATTTTTTATGCGCTTAAAAGCAATTTCAGGCCGAATGAGCACATATGCTTGTTTCTGCCAATTGCAGCAAAATACTGAAAGGAAAGTCGGTTTGCCTTAATATTTGACCCAGAACAACTCAGTTCAGCATGGAAATATCATTGCAACATCTTTTATTTAGCCAGAAATAAGGAGTTTAAGTTTTTATGCGCCTAAAAGCATTTTCAGGCCAAATGAGCTGATTTCTGCCAATTGTAGCAAACTACGGAAAGGAAAGTGGGTTTGTCTTCATATTTGACGCATACCAAATCAGTTCAGCATGGAAATATCATTGCAACATCTTTTATTTAGCCAGAAATAAGGAGTTTAAGTTTTTATGCGCTTAAAACCATTTTCAGGCCGAATGAGCTGATTTCTGCCAATTGTAGCAAAATACTGAAGGGAAAGTGGGTTTGCCTTCATATTTGACCCAGAACAACTCAGTTTAGCATGGAAATATCATTGCAACAGCTTTTATTTAGCCAGAAATCAAGAGTGGAAATTTATATGCGCTTAAAACCATTGTCAGGCCGAATGAGCTGATTTCTGCCAATTGTAGCAAAATACTGAAGGGAAAGTGGGTTTGCCTTCATATTTGACCCAGAACAACTCAGTTCAGCATGGAAATATCATTGCAACAGCTTTTATTTAGCTAGAAATCAAGATTGTAAGTTTTTATGCGCTTAAAAGCATTTTCAGGCCGAATGAGCACATATGCTTGTTTCTGCCAATTGCAGCAAAATACTGAAAGGAAAGTCGGTTTGCCTTAATATTTGACCCAGAACAACTCAGTTCAGCATGGAAATATCATTGCAACATCTTTTATTTAGCCAGAAATAAGGAGTTTAAGTTTTTATGCGCTTAAAACAATTTTCAGGCCGAATGAGCTGATTTCTGCCAATTGTAGCAAAATACTGAAGGGAAAGTGGGTTTGCCTTCATATTTGACCCAGAACAACTCAGTTTAGCATGGAAATATCATTGCAACAGCTTTTATTTAGCCAGAAATCAAGAGTGGAAATTTATATGCGCTTAAAACCATTGTCAGGCCGAATGAGCTGATTTCTGCCAATTGTAGCAAAATACTGAAGGGAAAGTGGGTTTGCCTTCATATTTGACCCAGAACAACTCAGTTCAGCATGAAAATATCATTTCAACAGCTTTTATTTAGTCAGAAATCAAGATTGTAAGTTTTTATGCGCTTAAAAGCATTTTCAGGCCGAATGAGCACTTATGCTTGTTTCTGCCAATTGCAGCAAAATACTGAAAGGAAAGTGGGCTTGCCTTAATATTTGACCCAGAACAACTCAGGTCAGCATGGAAATATCATTGCAACATCTTTTATTTAGCCAGAAATAAGGAGTTTAAGTTTTTATACGCTTAAAAGCATTTTCAGGCCGAATGAGCTGATTTCTGCCAATTGTAGCAAAATACGGAAAGGAAAGTGGGTTTGCCTTCATATTTGATGCATAACAACTCAGTTCAGCATTGAGATATCATTGCAACAGCTTTAATTTACTCAGAAATAAAGAGTGGAAGTTTTTCAGGCCAAATGAGCAAATATGCTTGTTTCTGCCAATTGCAGCAAAATACTGAAAGGAAAATGGGTTTGCCTTGATATTTGACCCAGAACAACTCAGTTCAGCATGGAAATATCATTGCAACATCTTTTATTTAGCCAGAAATAAGGAGTTTAAGTTTTTATGCGCTTAAAACAATTTTCAGGCCGAATGAGCTGATTTCTGCCAATTGTAGCAAAATACTGAAGGGAAAGTGGGTTTGCCTTCATATTTGACCCAGAACAACTCAGTTTAGCATGGAAATATCATTGCAACAGCTTTTATTTAGCCAGAAATCAAGAGTGGAAATTTATATGCGCTTAAAACCATTGTCAGGCCGAATGAGCTGATTTCTGCCAATTGTAGCAAAATACTGAAGGGAAAGTGGGTTTGCCTTCATATTTGACCCAGAACAACTCAGTTCAGCATGAAAATATCATTTCAACAGCTTTTATTTAGTCAGAAATCAAGATTGTAAGTTTTTATGCGCTTAAAAGCATTTTCAGGCCGAATGAGCACTTATGCTTGTTTCTGCCAATTGCAGCAAAATACTGAAAGGAAAGTGGGCTTGCCTTAATATTTGACCCAGAACAACTCAGGTCAGCATGGAAATATCATTGCAACATCTTTTATTTAGCCAGAAATAAGGAGTTTAAGTTTTTATACGCTTAAAAGCATTTTCAGGCCGAATGAGCTGATTTCTGCCAATTGTAGCAAAATACGGAAAGGAAAGTGGGTTTGCCTTCATATTTGATGCATAACAACTCAGTTCAGCATTGAGATATCATTGCAACAGCTTTAATTTACTCAGAAATAAAGAGTGGAAGTTTTTCAGGCCAAATGAGCAAATATGCTTGTTTCTGCCAATTGCAGCAAAATACTGAAAGGAAAATGGGTTTGCCTTGATATTTGACCCAGAACAACTCAGTTCAGCATGGAAATGTCATTGCAACAGCTTTTTTTTTAGCCAGAAATCAAGAGTGGAAGATTTTTATGCGCTTAAAAGCATTTTCAGGCGAAATAAGCTGATTTCTGCCAATTGTAGCAAAATACTGAAAGGAAAGTGGGTTTGCCTTCATATTTGACCCAGAACAACTCAATTCAGCATGGAAATATCATTGCAACAGCTTTAATTTAGCCAGAAATCAAGAGTGTAAGTTTTTTTGCGCTTAAAAGCATTTTTCGGTCGAATAAACAAATATGCTTGTTTCTGCCAATTGTCGCAAAATACTAAAGGGAAAGTGGGTTTGCCTTCATATTTGACCCAGAACAACTCAGTTCAGCATGGAAATATCATTGCAACATCTTTTATTTAGCCAGAAATAAGGAGTTTAAGTTTTTATGCGCTTAAAAGCATTTTCAGGCCGAATGAGCTGATTTCTGCCAATTGTGGCAAAATACGGAAAGGAAAGTGGGTTTGCCTTCATATTTGACCCAGAACAACTCAGTTCAGCATGGAAATATCATTGCAACAGCTTTTATTTAGCCAGAAATCAAGAGTGTAAATTTATATGCGCTTAAAAGCATTTTCTGGCCGAATGAGCAAATATGCTTGTTTCTGTCAATTGCAGCAAAATACTGAAGGTAAAGTGGGTTTGCCTTCATATTTGACCTAGAACAACTCAGTTCAGCATTGAAATATCATTGCAACAGCTTTTGTTTAGCCAGAAAACAAGAGTGTACGTTTTTATGCGTTTAAAAGCATTTTCAGGCCGAATGAGCTGATTTCTACCAATTGTAGCAAAATACTGAAAGGAAAGTGGCTTTGCCTTCATATTTGACCCAGAACAACTCAGTTCAGCATTGAGATATCATTGCAACATCTTTAATTTAGCCAGAAATAAAGAGTGGAAGTTTTTCAGGCCGAATGAGCAAATATGCTTGTTTCTGCCAATTGCAGCAAAATACTGACAGGAAAGTGGGTTTGCCCTCATATTTGACCCAGAACAACTCAGTTCAGCATTTAAATATCATTACAACAGCTTTTATTTAGCCAGAAATCAAGATTGTAAGTTTTTATGCGCTTAAAAGCATTTTCAGGCCGAATGAGCACATATGCTTGTTTCTGCCAATTGCAGCAAAATACTGAAAGGAAAGTGGGTTTGCCTTCATATTTGACCCAGAAAAATGCTATTCAGCATGGAAATGTCATTGCAACAGCTTTTATTTAGTCAGAAATCAAGAGTGGAAGATTTTTATGCGCTTAAAAGCATTTTTAGGCCAAATAAGCTGATTTCTGCCAATTGCAGCAAAATACTGAAGGGAAAGTGGGTTTACCTTCATATTTGACCCAGAACAACTCAGTTCAGCATGGAAATATCATTGCAACAGCTTTTATTTAGCCAGAAATAAGGAGTTTAAGTTTTTATGCGCTTAAAAGCATTTTCAGGCCGAATGAGCACATATACTTGTTTCTGCCAATTGCAGCAAGATACTGAAAGGAAAGTGGGTTTGCCTCCATATTTGACCCAGAACAACTCAGTTCAGCATTTAAATATCATTACAACAGCTTTTATTTAGCCAAAAATCAACATTGTAAGTTTTTATGCGCTTAAAAGCATTTTCAGGCCGAATGAGCACATATGCTTGTTTCTGCCAATTGCAGCAAAATACTGAAAGGAAAGTGGGTTTGCCTTCATATTTGACCCAGAAAAATGCTATTCAGCATGGAAATGTCATTGCAACAGCTTTTATTTAGCCAGAAATCAAGAGTGGAAGATTTTTATGCGCTTAAAAGCATTTTTAGGCCAAATAAGCTGATTTCTGCCAATTGCAGCAAAATACTGAAGGGAACGTGGGTTTGCCTTCATATTTGACCCAGAACAACTCAGTTCAGCATGGAAATATCATTGCAACAGCTTTTATTCAGCCAGAAATCAAGAGTGGAAGATTTTTATGCGCTTAAAAGCATTTTCAGGCCGAATGAGCACTTATGCTTGTTTCTGCCAATTGCAGCAAAATACTGACGAGAAAGTGGGTTTGCCTTCATATTTGACCCAGAACAACTCAGTTCAGCATGGAAATATCATTGCAACACCTTTTATTTAGCCAGAAATCAAGAGTGGAAGATTTTTATGCGCTTAAAAGCATTTTCAGGCCGAACGAGCACATATGCTTGTTTCTGCCAATTGCAGCAAAATACTGAAAGGAAAGTGGGTTTGCCTTCATATTTGACCCAGAAAAATGCTATTCAGCATGGAAATGTCATTGCAACAGCTTTTATTTAGTCAGAAATCAAGAGTGGAAGATTTTTATGCGCCTAAAACCATTTTTAGGCCAAATAAGCTGATTTCTGCCAATTGCAGCAAAATACTGAAGGGAAAGTGGGTTTGCCTTCATATTTGACCCAGAACAACTCAGTTCAGCATGGAAATATCATTGCAACAGCTTTTGTTTAGCCAGAAATAAGGAGCTTAAGTTTTTATGCGCTTAAAAGCATTTTCAGGCCGAATGAGCACATATACTTGTTTCTGCCAATTGCAGCAAGATACTGAAAGGAAAGTGGGTTTGCCTCCATATTTGACCCAGAACAACTCAGTTCAGCATTTAAATATCATTACAACAGCTTTTATTTAGCCAAAAATCAACATTGTAAGTTTTTATGCGCTTAAAAGCATTTTCAGGCCGAATGAGCACATATGCTTGTTTCTGCCAATTGCAGCAAAATACTGAAAGGAAAGTGGGTTTGCCTTCATATTTGACCCAGAAAAATGCTATTCAGCATGGAAATGTCATTGCAACAGCTTTTATTTAGCCAGAAATCAAGAGTGGAAGATTTTTATGCGCTTAAAAGCATTTTTAGGCCAAATAAGCTGATTTCTGCCAATTGCAGCAAAATACTGAAGGGAACGTGGGTTTGCCTTCATATTTGACCCAGAACAACTCAGTTCAGCATGGAAATATCATTGCAACAGCTTTTATTCAGCCAGAAATCAAGAGTGGAAGATTTTTATGCGCTTAAAAGCATTTTCAGGCCGAATGAGCACTTATGCTTGTTTCTGCCAATTGCAGCAAAATACTGACGAGAAAGTGGGTTTGCCTTCATATTTGACCCAGAACAACTCAGTTCAGCATGGAAATGTCATTGCAACAGCTTTTATCTAGCCAGAAAGAGAGAGTGTAAGTTTGTATGCGCTTAAAAGCATTTTCAGGCCAAATCAGCTGATTTCTGCCAATTGCAGCAAAATACTGAAGGTAAAGTGGGTTTGCCTTCATATTTGACACAGAACAACTCAGTTCAGCATTGAAATATCATTGCAACAGCTTTTATTTAGCCAGAAATCAAGAGTGGAAGTTTTTTAGGCCGAATGAGCAAATATGCTTGTTTCTGCCAATTGCAGCAAAATACTGAAGGGAAAGTGGGTTTGCCTTCATATTTGAACCAGAACAACTCAGTTCAGCATGGAAATATCATTGCAACCGCTTTTATTTAGCCAGAAATAAGGAGTTTAAGTTTTTATGCGCTTAAAAGCATTTTCAGGCCGAATGAGCACATATACTTGTTTCTGCCAATTGCAGCAAAATACTGAAGGGAAAGTGGGTTTGCCTTCATATTTGACCCGGAACATCTCAGTTCAGCATGGAAATATCATTGCAACAGTTTTTTTTTAGCCAGAAATCAAGAGTGGAAGTTTTTTAGGCCGAATGAGCAAATATGCTTGTTTCTGCCAATTGCAGCAAAATACTGACAGGAAAGTGGGTTTGCCCTCATATTTGACCCAGAACAACTCAGTTCAGCATTTAAATATCATTACAACAGCTTTTATTTAGCCAGAAATCAAGATTGTAAGTTTGTATGCGCTTAAAAGCATTTTCAGGCCGAATGAGCACATATGCTTGTTTCTGCCAATTGCAGCAAAATACTGAAAGGAAAGTGGGTTTGCCTTCATATTTGACCCAGAACAACTCAGTTCAGCATGGAAATATCATTGCAACATCTTTTATTTAGCCAGAAATAAGGAGTTTAAGTTTTTATGCGCTTAAAAACATTTTCAGGCCGAATGAGCTGATTTCTGCCAATTGTGGCAAAATACGGAAAGGAAAGTGGGTTTGCCTTCATATTTGACCCAGAACAACTCAGTTCAGCATGGAAATATCATTGCAACATCTTTTATTTAGCCAGAAATAAGGAGTTTAAGTTTTTATGCGCTTAAAAGCATTTTCAGGCCGAATGAGCTGATTTCTGCCAATTGTGGCAAAATACGGAAAGGAAAGTGGGTTTGCCTTCATATTTGACCCAGAACAACTCAGTTCAGCATGGAAATATCATTGCAACAGCTTTTGTTTAGCCAGAAATAAGGAGTTTAAGTTTTTATGCGCTTAAAAGCATTTTCAGGCCGAATGAGCACATATACTTGTTTCTGCCAATTGCAGCAAGATACTGAAAGGAAAGTGGGTTTGCCTCCATATTTGACCCAGAACAACTCAGTTCAGCATTTAAATATCATTACAACAGCTTTTATTTAGCCAAAAATCAACATTGTAAGTTTTTATGCGCTTAAAAGCATTTTCAGGCCGAATGAGCACATATGCTTGTTTCTGCCAATTGCAGCAAAATACTGAAAGGAAAGTGGGTTTGCCTTCATATTTGACCCAGAAAAATGCTATTCAGCATGGAAATGTCATTGCAACAGCTTTTATTTAGCCAGAAATCAAGAGTGGAAGATTTTTATGCGCTTAAAAGCATTTTTAGGCCAAATAAGCTGATTTCTGCCAATTGCAGCAAAATACTGAAGGGAACGTGGGTTTGCCTTCATATTTGACCCAGAACAACTCAGTTCAGCATGGAAATATCATTGCAACAGCTTTTATTCAGCCAGAAATCAAGAGTGGAAGATTTTTATGCGCTTAAAAGCATTTTCAGGCCGAATGAGCACTTATGCTTGTTTCTGCCAATTGCAGCAAAATACTGACGAGAAAGTGGGTTTGCCTTCATATTTGACCCAGAACAACTCAGTTCAGCATGGAAATATCATTGCAACACCTTTTATTTAGCCAGAAATCAAGAGTGGAAGATTTTTATGCGCTTAAAAGCATTTTCAGGCCGAACGAGCACATATGCTTGTTTCTGCCAATTGCAGCAAAATACTGAAAGGAAAGTGGGTTTGCCTTCATATTTGACCCAGAAAAATGCTATTCAGCATGGAAATGTCATTGCAACAGCTTTTATTTAGTCAGAAATCAAGAGTGGAAGATTTTTATGCGCTTAAAACCATTTTTAGGCCAAATAAGCTGATTTCTGCCAATTGCAGCAAAATACTGAAGGGAAAGTGGGTTTGCCTTCATATTTGACCCAGAACAACTCAGTTCAGCATGGAAATATCATTGCAACATTTTTTGTTTAGCCAGAAATAAGGAGTTTAAGTTTTTATGCGCTTAAAAGCATTTTCAGGCAGAATGAGCACATATACTTGTTTCTGCCAATTGCAGCAAGATACTGAAAGGAAAGTGGGTTTGCCTCCATATTTGACCCAGAACAACTCAGTTCAGCATTTAAATATCATTACAACAGCTTTTATTTAGCCAAAAATCAACATTGTAAGTTTTTATGCGCTTAAAAGCATTTTCAGGCCGAATGAGCACATATGCTTGTTTCTGCCAATTGCAGCAAAATACTGAAAGGAAAGTGGGTTTGCCTTCATATTTGACCCAGAAAAATGCTATTCAGCATGGAAATGTCATTGCAACAGCTTTTATTTAGCCAGAAATCAAGAGTGGAAGATTTTTATGCGCTTAAAAGCATTTTTAGGCCAAATAAGCTGATTTCTGCCAATTGCAGCAAAATACTGAAGGGAACGTGGGTTTGCCTTCATATTTGACCCAGAACAACTCAGTTCAGCATGGAAATATCATTGCAACAGCTTTTATTCAGCCAGAAATCAAGAGTGGAAGATTTTTATGCGCTTAAAAGCATTTTCAGGCCGAATGAGCACTTATGCTTGTTTCTGCCAATTGCAGCAAAATACTGACGAGAAAGTGGGTTTGCCTTCATATTTGACCCAGAACAACTCAGTTCAGCATGGAAATGTCATTGCAACAGCTTTTATCTAGCCAGAAAGAGAGAGTGTAAGTTTGTATGCGCTTAAAAGCATTTTCAGGCCAAATCAGCTGATTTCTGCCAATTGCAGCAAAATACTGAAGGTAAAGTGGGTTTGCCTTCATATTTGACACAGAACAACTCAGTTCAGCATTGAAATATCATTGCAACAGCTTTTATTTAGCCAGAAATCAAGAGTGGAAGTTTTTTAGGCCGAATGAGCAAATATGCTTGTTTCTGCCAATTGCAGCAAAATACTGAAGGGAAAGTGGGTTTGCCTTCATATTTGAACCAGAACAACTCAGTTCAGCATGGAAATATCATTGCAACCGCTTTTATTTAGCCAGAAATAAGGAGTTTAAGTTTTTATGCGCTTAAAAGCATTTTCAGGCCGAATGAGCACATATACTTGTTTCTGCCAATTGCAGCAAAATACTGAAGGGAAAGTGGGTTTGCCTTCATATTTGACCCGGAACATCTCAGTTCAGCATGGAAATATCATTGCAACAGTTTTTTTTAGCCAGAAATCAAGAGTGGAAGTTTTTTAGGCCGAATGAGCAAATATGCTTGTTTCTGCCAATTGCAGCAAAATACTGACAGGAAAGTGGGTTTGCCCTCATATTTGACCCAGAACAACTCAGTTCAGCATTTAAATATCATTACAACAGCTTTTATTTAGCCAGAAATCAAGATTGTAAGTTTGTATGCGCTTAAAAGCATTTTCAGGCCGAATGAGCACATATGCTTGTTTCTGCCAATTGCAGCAAAATACTGAAAGGAAAGTGGGTTTGCCTTCATATTTGACCCAGAACAACTCAGTTCAGCATGGAAATATCATTGCAACATCTTTTATTTAGCCAGAAATAAGGAGTTTAAGTTTTTATGCGCTTAAAAACATTTTCAGGCCGAATGAGCTGATTTCTGCCAATTGTGGCAAAATACGGAAAGGAAAGTGGGTTTGCCTTCATATTTGACCCAGAACAACTCAGTTCAGCATGGAAATATCATTGCAACATCTTTTATTTAGCCAGAAATAAGGAGTTTAAGTTTTTATGCGCTTAAAAGCATTTTCAGGCCGAATGAGCTGATTTCTGCCAATTGTGGCAAAATACGGAAAGGAAAGTGGGTTTGCCTTCATATTCGACCCAGAACAACTCAGTTCAGCATGGAAATATCATTGCAACAGCTTTTATTTAGCCAGAAATCAAGAGTGTAAATTTATATGCGCTTACAAGCATTTTCTGGCCGAATGAGCAAATATGCTTGTTTCTGTCAATTGCAGCAAAATACTGAAGGTAAAGTGGGTTTGCCTTCATATTTGACCCAGAACAACTCAGTTCAGCATTGAAATATTATTGCAAAAGCTTTTATTTAGCCAGAAATCAAGATTGTAAGTTTTTATGCGCTTAAAAGCATTTTCAGGCCGAATGAGCACATATGCTTGTTTCTGCCAATTGCAGCAAAATACTGAAGGTAAAGTGGGTTTGCCTTCATATTTGACCCAGAACAACTCAGTTCAGCATGGAAATATCATTGCAACAGCTTTTATTTAGCCAGAAATCAAGAGTGGAAGTTTTTATGCGCTTAAAACCATTTTCAGGCCGAATGAGCTGATTTCTGCCAATTGTAGCAAAATACTGAAAGGAAAGTGGGTTTGCCTTCATATTTGACCCAGAACAACTCAGTTCAGCATGGAAATATCATTGCAACAGCTTTTATTTAGTCAGCAATCAAGAGTGTAAGTTTTTATGCGCTTAAAAGCATTTTTCGGTCGAATGAACAAATATGCTTGTTTATGCCAATTGTCGCAAAATACTGAAGGGAAAGTGGGTTTGCCTTCATATTTGACCCAGAACAACTCAGTTCAGCATGAAAATATCATTGCAACAGCTTTTATTTAGTCAGAAATCAAGATTGTAAGTTTTTATGCGCTTAAAAGCAATTTCAGGCCGAATGAGCTGATTTCTGCCAATTGTAGCAAAATACTGACGAGAAAGTGGGTTTGCCTTCATATTTAACCCAGAACAACTCAGTTCAGCATGGAAATATCATTGCAACATCTTTTATTTAGCCAGAAATAAGGAGTTTAAGTTTTTTTGCGCTTAAACGCATTTTCAGGCTGAATGAGCTGATTTCTGCCTATTGTAGCAAAATACGGAAAGGAAAGTGGGTTTGCCTTCATATTTGACCCAGAACAACTCAGTTCATAATTTAAATATCATTACAACAGCTTTTATTTAGCCAGAAATCAAGAGTGTAAGTTTTTATGCGCTTAAAAGCATTTTCAGGCCGAATGAGCACATATGCTTGTTTATGCCAATTGCAGCAAAATACTGAAAGGAAAGTCGGTTTGCCTTAATTATTGACCCAGAACAACTCAGTTCAGCATGGAAATATCATTGCAACATCTTTTATTTAGCCAGAAATAAGGAGTTTAAGTTTTTATGCGCTTAAAACCATTTTCAGGCCGAATGAGCTGATTTCTGCCAATTGTAGCAAAATACTGAAGGGAAAGTGGGTTTGCCTTCATATTTGACCCAGAACAACTCAGTTTAGCATGGAAATATCATTGCAACAGCTTTTATTTAGCCAGAAATCAAGAGTGGAAATTTATATACGCTTAAAACCATTGTCAGGCCGAATGAGCTGATTTCTGCCAATTGTAGCAAAATACTGAAGGGAAAGTGGGTTTGCCTTCATATTTGACCCAGAACAACTCAGTTCAGCATGGAAATATCATTGCAACAGCTTTTATTTAGCCAGAAATCAAGAGTGTAAGTTTTTATGCGCTTAAAAGCATTTTTCGGCCGAATGAACAAATATGCTTGTTTCTGCCAATTGTCGCAAAATACTGAAGGGAAAGTGGGTTTGCCTTCATATTTGACCCAGAACAACTCAGTTCAGCATGAAAATATCATTGCAACAGCTTTTATTTAGTCAGAAATCAAGATTGTAAGTTTTTATGCGCTTAAAAGCATTTTCAGGCCGAATGAGCACTTATGCTTGTTTCTGCCAATTGCAGCAAAATACTGAAAGGAAAGTGGGCTTGCCTTAATATTTGACCCAGAACAACTCAGGTCAGCATGGAAATATCATTGCAACATCTTTTATTTAGCCAGAAATAAGGAGTTTAAGTTTTTATACGCTTAAAAGCATTTTCAGGCCGAATGAGCTGATTTCTGCCAATTGTAGCAAAATACGGAAAGGAAAGTGGGTTTGCCTTCATATTTGATGCATAACAACTCAGTTCAGCATTGAGATATCATTGCAACAGCTTTAATTTACTCAGAAATAAAGAGTGGAAGTTTTTCAGGCCAAATGAGCAAATATGCTTGTTTCTGCCAATTGCAGCAAAATACTGAAAGGAAAATGGGTTTGCCTTGATATTTGACCCAGAACAACTCAGTTCAGCATTTAAATATCATTGCAACAGCTTTTATTTAGCCAGCAATCAAGAGTGTAAGTTTTTATGCGCTTAAAAGCATTTTCAGGCCGAATGAGCTGATTTCTGCCAATTGAAGGAAAATACTGAAAGGAAAGTGGGTTTGCCTTCATATTTGAACCAGAACAACTCAATTCAGCATGGAAATGTCATTGCAACAGCTTTTTTTTTAGCCAGAAATCAAGAGTGGAAGATTTTTATGCGCTTAAAAGCATTTTCAGGCGAAATAAGCTGATTTCTGCCAATTGTAGCAAAATACTGAAAGGAAAGTGGGTTTGCCTTCATATTTGACCCAGAACAACTCAATTCAGCATGGAAATATCATTGCAACAGCTTTAATTTAGCCAGAAATCAAGAGTGTAAGTTTTTATGCGCTTAAAAGCATTTTTCGGTCGAATAAACAAATATGCTTGTTTCTGCCAATTGTCGCAAAATACTAAAGGGAAAGTGGGTTTGCCTTCATATTTGACCCAGAACAACTCAGTTCAGCATGGAAATATCATTGCAACATCTTTTATTTAGCCAGAAATAAGGAGTTTAAGTTTTTATGCGCTTAAAAGCATTTTCAGGCCGAATGAGCTGATTTCTGCCAATTGTGGCAAAAAAAGGAAAGGAAAGTGGGTTTGCCTTCATATTTGACCCAGAACAACTCAGTTCAGCATGGAAATATCATTGCAACAGCTTTTATTTAGCCAGAAATCAAGAGTGTAAATTTATATGCGCTTACAAGCATTTTCTGGCCGAATGAGCAAATATGCTTGTTTCTGTCAATTGCAGCAAAATACTGAAGGTAAAGTGGGTTTGCCTTCATATTTGACCCAGAACAACTCAGTTCAGCATTGAAATATCATTGCAACAGCTTTTGTTTAGCCAGAAAACAAGAGTGTACGTTTTTATGCGTTTAAAAGCATTTTCAGGCCGAATGAGCTGATTTCTGCCAATTGTAGCAAAATACTGAAAGGAAAGTGGCTTTGCCTTCATATTTGACCCAGAACAACTCAGTTCAGCATTGATTTAATTTAGCCAGAAATAAAGAGTGGAAGTTTTTCAGGCCGAATGAGCAAATATGCTTGTTTCTGCCAATTGCAGCAAAATACTGAAAGGAAAATGGGTTTGCCTTCATATTTGACCCAGAACAACTCAGTTCAGCATGAAAATATCATTGCAACAGCTTTTATTTAGTCAGAAATCAAGATTGTAAGTTTTTATGCGCTTAAAAGCAATTTCAGGCCGAATGAGCTGATTTCTGCCAATTGTAGCAAAATACTGACGAGAAAGTGGGTTTGCCTTCATATTTGACCCAGAACAACTCAGTTCAGCATGGAAATATCATTGCAACATCTTTTATTTAGCCAGAAATAAGGAGTTTAAGTTTTTTTGCGCTTAAACGCATTTTCAGGCCCAATGAGCTGATTTCTGCCAATTGTAGCAAAATACGGAAAGGAAAGTGGGTTTGCCTTCATATTTGACCCAGAACAACTCAGTTCATAATTTAAATATCATTACAACAGCTTTTATTTAGCCAGAAATCAAGATTGTAAGTTTTTATGCGCTTAAAAGCAATTTCAGGCCGAATGAGCACATATGCTTGTTTCTGCCAATTGCAGCAAAATACTGAAAGGAAAGTGGGTTTGTCTTCATATTTGACGCATACCAAATCAGTTCAGCATGGAAATATCATTGCAACATCTTTTATTTAGCCAGAAATAAGGAGTTTAAGTTTTTATGCGCTTAAAACCATTTTCAGGCCGAATGAGCTGATTTCTGCCAATTGTAGCAAAATACTGAAGGGAAAGTGGGTTTGCCTTCATATTTGACCCAGAACAACTCAGTTTAGCATGGAAATATCATTGCAACAGCTTTTATTTAGCCAGAAATCAAGAGTGGAAATTTATATGCGCTTAAAACCATTGTCAGGCCGAATGAGCTGATTTCTGCCAATTGTAGCAAAATACTGAAGGGAAAGTGGGTTTGCCTTCATATTTGACCCAGAACAACTCAGTTCAGCATGGAAATATCATTGCAACAGCTTTTATTTAGCTAGAAATCAAGATTGTAAGTTTTTATGCGCTTAAAAGCATTTTCAGGCCGAATGAGCACATATGCTTGTTTCTGCCAATTGCAGCAAAATACTGAAAGGAAAGTCGGTTTGCCTTAATATTTGACCCAGAACAACTCAGTTCAGCATGGAAATATCATTGCAACATCTTTTATTTAGCCAGAAATAAGGAGTTTAAGTTTTTATGCGCTTAAAACAATTTTCAGGCCGAATGAGCTGATTTCTGCCAATTGTAGCAAAATACTGAAGGGAAAGTGGGTTTGCCTTCATATTTGACCCAGAACAACTCAGTTTAGCATGGAAATATCATTGCAACAGCTTTTATTTAGCCAGAAATCAAGAGTGGAAATTTATATGCGCTTAAAACCATTGTCAGGCCGAATGAGCTGATTTCTGCCAATTGTAGCAAAATACTGAAGGGAAAGTGGGTTTGCCTTCATATTTGACCCAGAACAACTCAGTTCAGCATGAAAATATCATTTCAACAGCTTTTATTTAGTCAGAAATCAAGATTGTAAGTTTTTATGCGCTTAAAAGCATTTTCAGGCCGAATGAGCACTTATGCTTGTTTCTGCCAATTGCAGCAAAATACTGAAAGGAAAGTGGGCTTGCCTTAATATTTGACCCAGAACAACTCAGGTCAGCATGGAAATATCATTGCAACATCTTTTATTTAGCCAGAAATAAGGAGTTTAAGTTTTTATACGCTTAAAAGCATTTTCAGGCCGAATGAGCTGATTTCTGCCAATTGTAGCAAAATACGGAAAGGAAAGTGGGTTTGCCTTCATATTTGATGCATAACAACTCAGTTCAGCATTGAGATATCATTGCAACAGCTTTAATTTACTCAGAAATAAAGAGTGGAAGTTTTTCAGGCCAAATGAGCAAATATGCTTGTTTCTGCCAATTGCAGCAAAATACTGAAAGGAAAATGGGTTTGCCTTGATATTTGACCCAGAACAACTCAGTTCAGCATTTAAATATCATTGCAACAGCTTTTATTTAGCCAGCAATCAAGAGTGTAAGTTTTTATGCGCTTAAAAGCATTTTCAGGCCGAATGAGCTGATTTCTGCCAATTGAAGGAAAATACTGAAAGGAAAGTGGGTTTGCCTTCATATTTGGACCAGAACAACTCAATTCAGCATGGAAATGTCATTGCAAAAGCTTTTTTTTTAGCCAGAAATCAAGAGTGGAAGATTTTTATGCGCTTAAAAGCATTTTCAGGCGAAATAAGCTGATTTCTGCCAATTGTAGCAAAATACTGAAAGGAAAGTGGGTTTGCCTTCATATTTGACCCAGAACAACTCAATTCAGCATGGAAATATCATTGCAACAGCTTTAATTTAGCCAGAAATCAAGAGTGTAAGTTTTTATGCGCTTAAAAGCATTTTTCGGTCGAATAAACAAATATGCTTGTTTCTGCCAATTGTCGCAAAATACTAAAGGGAAAGTGGGTTTGCCTTCATATTTGACCCAGAACAACTCAGTGCAGCATGGAAATATCATTGCAACAGCTTTTATTTAGCCAGAAATCAAGAGTGTAAATTTATATGCGCTTACAAGCATTTTCTGGCCGAATGAGCAAATATGCTTGTTTCTGTCAATTGCAGCAAAATACTGAAGGTAAAGTGGGTTTGCCTTCATATTTGACCCAGAACAACTCAGTTCAGCATTGAAATATCATTGCAACAGCTTTTGTTTAGCCAGAAAACAAGAGTGTACGTTTTTATGCGTTTAAAAGCATTTTCAGGCCGAATGAGCTGATTTCTACCAATTGTAGCAAAATACGGAAAGGAAAGTGGCTTTGCCTTCATATTTGACCCAGAACAACTCAGTTCAGCATTGAGATATCATTGCAACATCTTTAATTTAGCCAGAAATCAAGAGTGGAAGTTTTTTAGGCCGAATGAGCAAATATGCTTGTTGCTGCCAATTGCAGCAAAATACTGAAGGGAAAGTGGGTTTGCCTTCATATTTGACCCAGAACAACTCAGTTCAGCATGGAAATATCATTGCAACAGCTTTTATTTAGCCAGAAATCAAGAGTGGAAGTTTTTATGCGCTTAAAACCATTTTCAGGCCGAATGAGCTGATTTCTGCCAATTGTAGCAAAATACTGATGAGAAAGTGGGTTTGCCTTCATATTTGACCCAGAACAACTCAGTTCAGCATGGAAATATCATTACAACATCTTTTATTTAGCCAGAAATAAGGAGTTTAAGTTTTTTTGCGCTTAAACGCATTTTCAGGCCGAATGAGCTGATTTCTGCCAATTGTAGCAAAATACGGAAAGGAAAGTGGGGTTGCCTTCATATTTGACCCAGAACAACTCAGTTCATAATTTAAATATCATTACAACAGCTT
Source organism: Channa argus (assembly GCF_033026475.1). Classification (NCBI taxonomy): domain Eukaryota; kingdom Metazoa; phylum Chordata; class Actinopteri; order Anabantiformes; family Channidae; genus Channa; species Channa argus. The sequence continues at coordinate 268,686 of NW_027125243.1, read as the reverse complement.
TTATTTAGCCAGAAATCAAGATTGTAAGTTTTTATGCGCTTAAAAGCATTTTCAGGCCGAATAAGCACATATGCTTGTTTCTGCCAATTGCAGCAAAATACTGAAAGGAAAATGGGTTTGCCTTCATATTTGACCCAGAACAACTCAGTTCAGCATGGAAATATTATTGCAACAGCTTTTATTTAGCCAGAAATGAAGATTGTAAGTTTTTATACGCTTAAAAGCATTTTCAGGCCAAATGAGCTGATTTCTGCCAATTGCAGCAAAATACTGAAGGGAAAGTGGGTTTGCCTTCATATTTGACCCAGAACAACTCAATTCAGCATGGAAATATCATTGCAACAGCTTTTATTTAGCCAGAAATCAAGAGTGGAAGTTTTTATGCGCTTAAAAGCATTTTCAGGCCAAATGAGCTGATTTCTGCCAATTGCAGCAAAATACTGAAGGGAAAGTGGGTTTGCCTTCATCTTTAACCCAGAACAACTCAGTTCAGCATTTAAATATTATTGCAAAAGCTTTTATTTAGCCAGAAATCAAGAGTGTAAGTTTTTATATGCTTAAAAGCATTTTCAGGCCGAATGAGCTGATTTATGCCAATTGTAGCAAACTACGGAAAGGAAAGTGGGTTTGTCTTCATATTTGACGCATACCAAATCAGTTCAGCATGGAAATATCATTGCAACATCTTTTATTTAGCCAGAAATAAGGAGTTTAAGTTTTTATGCGCTTAAAACCATTTTCAGGCCGAATGAGCTGATTTCTGCCAATTGTAGCAAAATACTGAAGGGAAAGTGGGTTTGCCTTCATATTTGACCCAGAACAACTCAGTTTAGCATGGAAATATCATTGCAACAGCTTTTATTTAGCCAGAAATCAAGAGTGGAAATTTATATGCGCTTAAAACCATTGTCAGGCCGAATGAGCTGATTTCTGCCAATTGTAGCAAAATACTGAAGGGAAAGTGGGTTTGCCTTCATATTTGACCCAGAACAACTCAGTTCAGCATGGAAATATCATTGCAACAGCTTTTATTTAGCTAGAAATCAAGATTGTAAGTTTTTATGCGCTTAAAAGCATTTTCAGGCCGAATGAGCACATATGCTTGTTTCTGCCAATTGCAGCAAAATACTGAAAGGAAAGTCGGTTTGCCTTAATATTTGACCCAGAACAACTCAGTTCAGCATGGAAATATCATTGCAACATCTTTTATTTAGCCAGAAATAAGGAGTTTAAGTTTTTATGCGCTTAAAACAATTTTCAGGCCGAATGAGCTGATTTCTGCCAATTGTAGCAAAATACTGAAGGGAAAGTGGGTTTGCCTTCATATTTGACCCAGAACAACTCAGTTTAGCATGGAAATATCATTGCAACAGCTTTTATTTAGCCAGAAATCAAGAGTGGAAATTTATATGCGCTTAAAACCATTGTCAGGCCGAATGAGCTGATTTCTGCCAATTGTAGCAAAATACTGAAGGGAAAGTGGGTTTGCCTTCATATTTGACCCAGAACAACTCAGTTCAGCATGAAAATATCATTTCAACAGCTTTTATTTAGTCAGAAATCAAGATTGTAAGTTTTTATGCGCTTAAAAGCATTTTCAGGCCGAATGAGCACTTATGCTTGTTTCTGCCAATTGCAGCAAAATACTGAAAGGAAAGTGGGCTTGCCTTAATATTTGACCCAGAACAACTCAGGTCAGCATGGAAATATCATTGCAACATCTTTTATTTAGCCAGAAATAAGGAGTTTAAGTTTTTATACGCTTAAAAGCATTTTCAGGCCGAATGAGCTGATTTCTGCCAATTGTAGCAAAATACGGAAAGGAAAGTGGGTTTGCCTTCATATTTGATGCATAACAACTCAGTTCAGCATTGAAATATCATTGCAACAGCTTTAATTTACTCAGAAATAAAGAGTAGAAGTTTTTCAGGCCAAATGAGCAAATATGCTTGTTTCTGCCAATTGCAGCAAAATACTGAAAGGAAAATGGGTTTGCCTTGATATTTGACCCAGAACAACTCAGTTCAGCATTTAAATATCATTGCAACAGCTTTTATTTAGCCAGCAATCAAGAGTGTAAGTTTTTATGCGCTTAAAAGCATTTTCAGGCCGAATGAGCTGATTTCTGCCAATTGAAGGAAAATACTGAAAGGAAAGTGGGTTTGCCTTCATATTTGAACCAGAACAACTCAATTCAGCATGGAAATGTCATTGCAACAGCTTTTTTTTTAGCCAGAAATCAAGAGTGGAAGATTTTTATGCGCTTAAAAGCATTTTCAGGCGAAATAAGCTGATTTCTGCCAATTGTAGCAAAATACTGAAAGGAAAGTGGGTTTGCCTTCATATTTGACCCAGAACAACTCAATTCAGCATGGAAATATCATTGCAACAGCTTTAATTTAGCCAGAAATCAAGAGTGTAAGTTTTTATGCGCTTAAAAGCATTTTTCGGTCGAATAAACAAATATGCTTGTTTCTGCCAATTGTCGCAAAATACTAAAGGGAAAGTGGGTTTGCCTTCATATTTGACCCAGAACAACTCAGTTCAGCATGGAAATATCATTGCAACATCTTTTATTTAGCCAGAAATAAGGAGTTTAAGTTTTTATGCGCTTAAAAGCATTTTCAGGCCGAATGAGCTGATTTCTGCCAATTGTGGCAAAATACGGAAAGGAAAGTGGGTTTGCCTTCATATTTGACCCAGAACAACTCAGTTCAGCATGGAAATATCATTGCAACAGCTTTTATTTAGCCAGAAATCAAGAGTGTAAATTTATATGCGCTTACAAGCATTTTCTGGCCGAATGAGCAAATATGCTTGTTTCTGTCAATTGCAGCAAAATACTGAAGGTAAAGTGGGTTTGCCTTCATATTTGACCCAGAACAACTCAGTTCAGCATTGAAATATCATTGCAACAGCTTTTGTTTAGCCAGAAAACAAGAGTGTACGTTTTTATGCGTTTAAAAGCATTTTCAGGCCGAATGAGCTGATTTCTACCAATTGTAGCAAAATACTGAAAGGAAAGTGGCTTTGCCTTCATATTTGACCCAGAACAACTCAGTTCAGCATTGAGATATCATTGCAACATCTTTAATTTAGCCAGAAATCAAGAGTGGAAGTTTTTTAGGCCGAATGAGCAAATATGCTTGTTGCTGCCAATTGCAGCAAAATACTGAAGGGAAAGTGGGTTTGCCTTCATATTTGACCCAGAACAACTCAGTTCAGCATGGAAATATCATTGCAACAGCTTTTATTTAGCCAGAAATCAAGAGTGGAAGTTTTTATGCGCTTAAAACCATTTTCAGGCCGAATGAGCTGATTTCTGCCAATTGTAGCAAAATACTGATGAGAAAGTGGGTTTGCCTTCATATTTGACCCAGAACAACTCAGTTCAGCATGGAAATATCATTGCAACATCTTTTATTTAGCCAGAAATAAGGAGTTTAAGTTTTTTTGCGCTTAAACGCATTTTCAGGCCGAATGAGCTGATTTCTGCCAATTGTAGCAAAATACGGAAAGGAAAATGGGTTTGCCTTCATATTTGACCCAGAACAACTCAGTTCAGCATGGAAATATTATTGCAACAGCTTTTATTTAGCCAGAAATGAAGATTGTAAGTTTTTATACGCTTAAAAGCATTTTCAGGCCAAATGAGCTGATTTCTGCCAATTGCAGCAAAATACTGAAGGGAAAGTGGGTTTGCCTTCATATTTGACCCAGAACAACTCAATTCAGCATGGAAATATCATTGCAACAGCTTTTATTTAGCCAGAAATCAAGAGTGGAAGTTTTTATGCGCTTAAAAGCATTTTCAGGCCAAATGAGCTGATTTCTGCCAATTGCAGCAAAATACTGAAGGGAAAGTGGGTTTGCCTTCATCTTTAACCCAGAACAACTCAGTTCAGCATTTAAATATTATTGCAAAAGCTTTTATTTAGCCAGAAATCAAGAGTGTAAGTTTTTATATGCTTAAAAGCATTTTCAGGCCGAATGAGCTGATTTATGCCAATTGTAGCAAAATACTGAAAGGAAAGTGGGCTTGCCTTCATATTTGACCCAGAACAACTCAGTTCAGCATGGAAATGTCATTGCAACATCTTTTATTTAGCCAGAAATAAGGAGTTTAAGTTTTTATGCGCTTAAAAGCATTTTCAGGCCAAATAAGCTGATTTCTGCCAATTGCAGCAAAATACTGAAGGGAAAGTGGGTTTGCCTTCATATTTGACCCAGAACAACTCAGTTCAGCATGGAAATATTATTGCAACAGCTTTAATTTACTCAGAAATAAAGAGTGGAAGTTTTTCAGGCCAAATGAGCAAATATGCTTGTTTCTGCCAATTGCAGCAAAATACTGAAAGGAAAATGGGTTTGCCTTGATATTTGACCCAGAACAACTCAGTTCAGCATTTAAATATCATTGCAACAGCTTTTATTTAGCCAGCAATCAAGAGTGTAAGTTTTTATGCGCTTTAAAGCATTTTCAGGCCAAATAAGCTGATTTCTGCCAATTGCAGCAAAATACTGAAGGGAAAGTGGGTTTGCCTTCATATTTGACCCAGAACAACTCAGTTCAGCATGGAAATATTATTGCAACAGCTTTTATTTAGCCAGAAATCAAGAGTGGAAGTTTTTTAGGCCGAATGAGCAAATATGCTTGTTTCTGCCAATTGCAGCAAAATACTGAAGGGAAAGTGGGTTTGCCTTCATATTTGACCCAGAACAACTCAGTTCAGCATGGAAATATCATTGCAACAGCTTTTATTTAGCCAGAAATCAAGAGTGGAAGTTTTTATGCGCTTAAAACCATTTTCAGGCCGAATGAGCTGATTTCTGCCAATTGTAGCAAAATATTGAAAGGAAAGTGGGTTTGCCTTCATATTTGACCCAGAACAACTCAGTTCAGCATTTAAATATCATTGCAACAGCTTTTATTTAGCCAGCAATCAAGAGTGTAAGTTTTTATGCGCTTAAAAGCATTTTCAGGCCGAATGAGCTGATTTCTGCCAATTGAAGGAAAATACTGAAAGGAAAGTGGGTTTGCCTTCATATTTGAACCAGAACAACTCAATTCAGCATGGAAATGTCATTGCAACAGCTTTTTTTTAGCCAGAAATCAAGAGTTGAAGATTTTATGCGCTTAAAAGCATTTTTCGGTCGAATAAACAAATATGCTTGTTTCTGCCAATTGTCGCAAAATACTAAAGGGAAAGTGGGTTTGCCTTCATATTTGACCCAGAACAACTCAGTTCAGCATGGAAATATCATTGCAACAGCTTTTATTTAGCCAGAAATCAAGAGTGTAAATTTATATGCGCTTACAAGCATTTTCTGGCCGAATGAGCAAATATGCTTGTTTCTGTCAATTGCAGCAAAATACTGAAGGTAAAGTGGGTTTGCCTTCATATTTGACCCAGAACACCTCAGTTCAGCATTGAAATATCATTGCAACAGCTTTTGTTTAGCCAGAAAACAAGAGTGTACGTTTTTATGCGTTTAAAAGCATTTTCAGGCCGAATGAGCTGATTTCTGCCAATTGTAGCAACATACTGAAAGGAAAGTGGCTTTGCCTTCATATTTGACCCAGAACAACTCAGTTCAGCATTGAGATATCATTGCAACATCTTTAATTTAGCCAGAAATCAAGAGTGGAAGTTTTTCAGGCCGAATGAGCAAATATGCTTGTTTCTGCCAATTGCAGCAAAATTCTGAAAGGAAAATGGGTTTGCCTTCATATTTGACACAGAACAACTCAGTTCAGCATGGAAATATTATTGCAACAGCTTTTATTTAGCCAGAAATGAAGATTGTAAGTTTTTATGCGCTTAAAAGCAATTTCAGGCCGAATGAGCACATATGCTTGTTTCTGCCAATTGCAGCAAAATACTGAAAGGAAAGTCGGTTTGCCTTAATATTTGACCCAGAACAACTCAGTTCAGCATGGAAATATCATTGCAACATCTTTTATTTTGCCAGAAATAAGGAGTTTAAGTTTTTATGCGCCTAAAAGCATTTTCAGGCCAAATGAGCTGATTTCTGCCAATTGTAGCAAACTACGGAAAGGAAAGTGGGTTTGTCTTCATATTTGACGCATACCAAATCAGTTCAGCATGGAAATATCATTGCAACATCTTTTATTTAGCCAGAAATAAGGAGTTTAAGTTTTTATGCGCTTAAAACCATTTTCAGGCCGAATGAGCTGATTTCTGCCAATTGTAGCAAAATGTGGAAGGGAAAGTGGGTTTGCCTTCATATTTGACCCAGAACAACTCAGTTTAGCATGGAAATATCATTGCAACAGCTTTTATTTAGCCAGAAATCAAGAGTGGAAATTTATATGCGCTTAAAACCATTGTCAGGCCGAATGAGCTGATTTCTGCCAATTGTAGCAAAATACTGAAGGGAAAGTGGGTTTGCCTTCATATTTGACCCAGAACAACTCAGTTCAGCATGGAAATATCATTGCAACAGCTTTTATTTAGCTAGAAATCAAGATTGTAAGTTTTTATGCGCTTAAAAGCATTTTAAGGCCGAATGAGCACCTATGCTTGTTTCTGCCAATTGCAGCAAAATACTGAAAGGAAAGTCGGTTTGCCTTAATATTTGACCCAGAACAACTCAGTTCAGCATGGAAATATCATTGCAACATCTTTTATTTAGCCAGAAATAAGGAGTTTAAGTTTTTATGCGCTTAAAACCATTTTCAGGCCGAATGAGCTGATTTCTGCCAATTGTAGCAAAATACTGAAGGGAAAGTGGGTTTGCCTTCATATTTGACCCAGAACAACTCAGTTTAGCATGGAAATATCATTGCAACAGCTTTTATTTAGCCAGAAATCAAGAGTGGAAATTTATATGCGCTTAAAACCATTGTCAGTCCGAATGAGCTGATTTCTGCCAATTGTAGCAAAATACTGAAGGGAAAGTGGGTTTGCCTTCATATTTGACCCAGAACAACTCAGTTCAGCATGGAAATATCATTGCAACAGCTTTTATTTAGCCAGAAATCAAGAGTGTAAGTTTTTATGCGCTTAAAAGCATTTTTCGGCCGAATGAACAAATATGCTTGTTTCTGCCAATTGTCGCAAAATACTGAAGGGAAAGTGGGTTTGCCTTCATATTTGACCCAGAACAACTCAGTTCAGCATGAAAATATCATTGCAACAGCTTTTATTTAGTCAGAAATCAAGATTGTAAGTTTTTATGCGCTTAAAAGCATTTTCAGGCCGAATGAGCACTTATGCTTGTTTCTGCCAATTGCAGCAAAATACTGAAAGGAAAGTGGGCTTGCCTTAATATTTGACCCAGAACAACTCAGGTCAGCATGGAAATATCATTGCAACATCTTTTATTTAGCCAGAAATAAGGAGTTTAAGTTTTTATACGCTTAAAAGCATTTTCAGGCCGAATGAGCTGATTTCTGCCAATTGTAGCAAAATACGGAAAGGAAAGTGGGTTTGCCTTCATATTTGATGCATAACAACTCAGTTCAGCATTGAGATATCATTGCAACAGCTTTAATTTACTCAGAAATAAAGAGTGGAAGTTTTTCAGGCCAAATGAGCAAATATGCTTGTTTCTGCCAATTGCAGCAAAATACTGAAAGGAAAATGGGTTTGCCTTGATATTTGACCCAGAACAACTCAGTTCAGCATTTAAATATCATTGCAACAGCTTTTATTTAGCCAGCAATCAAGAGTGTAAGTTTTTATGCGCTTAAAAGCATTTTCAGGCCGAATGAGCTGATTTCTGCCAATTGAAGGAAAATACTGAAAGGAAAGTGGGTTTGCCTTCATATTTGAACCAGAACAACTCAATTCAGCATGGAAATGTCATTGCAACAGCTTTTTTTTTAGCCAGAAATCAAGAGTGGAAGATTTTTATGCGCTTAAAAGCATTTTCAGGCGAAATAAGCTGATTTCTGCCAATTGTAGCAAAATACTGAAAGGAAATTGGTTTTTCCTTCATATTTGACCCAGAACAACTCAATTCAGCATGGAAATATCATTGCAACAGCTTTAATTTAGCCAGAAATCAAGAGTGTAAGTTTTTATGCGCTTAAAAGCATTTTTCGGTCGAATAAACAAATATGCTTGTTTCTGCCAATTGTCGCAAAATACTAAAGGGAAAGTGGGTTTGCCTTCATATTTGACCCAGAACAACTCAGTTCAGCATGGAAATATCATTGCAACATCTTTTATTTAGCCAGAAATAAGGAGTTTAAGTTTTTATGCGCTTAAAAGCATTTTCAGGCCGAATGAGCTGATTTCTGCCAATTGTGGCAAAATACGGAAAGGAAAGTGGGTTTGCCTTCATATTTGACCCAGAACAACTCAGTTCAGCATGGAAATATCATTGCAACAGCTTTTATTTAGCCAGAAATCAAGAGTGTAAATTTATATGCGCTTACAAGCATTTTCTGGCGGAATGAGCAAATATGCTTGTTTCTGTCAATTGCAGCAAAATACTGAAGGTAAAGTGGGTTTGCCTTCATATTTGACCCAGAACAACTCAGTTCAGCATTGAAATATCATTGCAACAGCTTTTGTTTAGCCAGAAAACAAGAGTGTACGTTATTATGCGTTTAAAAGCATTTTCAGGCCGAATGACCTGATTTCTACCAATTGTAGCAAAATACTGAAAGGAAAGTGGCTTTGCCTTCATATTTGACCCAGAACAACTCAGTTCAGCATTGAGATATCATTGCAACATCTTTAATTTAGCCAGAAATAAAGAGTGGAAGTTTTTCAGGCCGAATTAGCAAATATGCTTGTTTCTGCCAATTGCAGCAAAATACCGAAAGGAAAATGGGTTTGCCTTCATATTTGACACAGAACAACTCAGTTCAGCATGGAAATATTATTGCAACAGCTTTTATTTAGCCAGAAATGAAGATTGTAAGTTTTTATGCGCTTAAAAGCATTTTCAGGCCAAATGAGCTGATTTCTGCCAATTGCAGTAAAATCCTGAAGGGAAAGTGGGTTTGCCTTCATATTTGACCCAGAACAACTCAATTCAACATGGAAATATCATTGCAACAGCTTTTATTTAGCCAGAAATCAAGAGTGTAAGTTTTTATATGCTTAAAAGCATTTTCAGGCCGAATGAGCTGATTTATGCCAATTGTAGCAAAATACTGAAAGGAAAGTGGGCTTGCCTTCATATTTGACCCAGAACAACTCAGTTCAGCATGGAAATGTCATTGCAACATCTTTTATTTAGCCAGAAATAAGGAGTTTAAGTTTTTATGCGCTTAAAAGCATTTTCAGGCCAAATAAGCTGATTTCTGCCAATTGCAGCAAAATACTGAAGGGAAAGTGGGTTTGCCTTCATATTTGACCCAGAACAACTCAGTTCAGCATGGAAATATTATTGCAACAGCTTTAATTTACTCAGAAATAAAGAGTGGAAGTTTGTCAGGCCAAATGAGCAAATATGCTTGTTTCTGCCAATTGCAGCAAAATACTGAAAGGAAAATGGGTTTGCCTTGATATTTGACCCAGAACAACTCAGTTCAGCATTTAAATATCATTGCAACAGCTTTTATTTAGCCAGCAATCAAGAGTGTAAGTTTTTATGCGCTTAAAAGCATTTTCAGGCCAAATAAGCTGATTTCTGCCAATTGCAGCAAAATACTGAAGGGAAAGTGGGTTTGCCTTCATATTTGACCCAGAACAACTCAGTTCAGCATGGAAATATTATTGCAACAGCTTTTATTTAGCCAGAAATCAAGAGTGGAAGTTTTTTAGGCCGAATGAGCAAATATGCTTGTTTCTGCCAATTGCAGCAAAATACTGAAAGGAAAATGGGTTTGCCTTCATATTTGACCCAGAACAACTCAGTTCAGCATGGAAATATTATTGCAACAGCTTTTATTTAGCCAGAAATGAAGATTGTAAGTTTTTATACGCTTAAAAGCATTTTCAGGCCAAATGAGCTGATTTCTGCCAATTGCAGCAAAATACTGAAGGGAAAGTGGGTTTGCCTTCATATTTGACCCAGAACAACTCAATTCAGCATGGAAATATCATTGCAACAGCTTTTATTTAGCCAGAAATCAAGAGTGGAAGTTTTTATGCGCTTAAAAGCATTTTCAGGCCAAATGAGCTGATTTCTGCCAATTGCAGCAAAATACTGAAGGGAAAGTGGGTTTGCCTTCATCTTTAACCCAGAACAACTCAGTTCAGCATTTAAATATTATTGCAAAAGCTTTTATTTAGCCAGAAATCAAGAGTGTAAGTTTTTATATGCTTAAAAGCATTTTCAGGCCGAATGAGCTGATTTATGCCAATTGTAGCAAAATACTGAAAGGAAAGTGGGCTTGCCTTCATATTTGACCCAGAACAACTCAGTTCAGCATGGAAATGTCATTGCAACATCTTTTATTTAGCCAGAAATAAGGAGTTTAAGTTTTTATGCGCTTAAAAGCATTTTCAGGCCAAATAAGCTGATTTCTGCCAATTGCAGCAAAATACTGAAGGGAAAGTGGGTTTGCCTTCATATTTGACCCAGAACAACTCAGTTCAGCATGGAAATATCATTGCAACAGCTTTTATTTAGCCAGAAATCAAGAGTGGAAGTTTTTATGCGCTTAAAACCATTTTCAGGCCGAATGAGCTGATTTCTGCCAATTGTAGCAAAATACTGAAAGGAAAGTGGGTTTGCCTTCATATTTGACCCAGAACAACTCAGTTCAGCATGGAAATATCATTGCAACAGCTTTTATTTAGTCAGCAATCAAGAGTGTAAGTTTTTATGCGCTTAAAAGCATTTTCAGGCCAAATAAGCTGATTTCTGCCAATTGCAGCAAAATACTGAAGGGAAAGTGGGTTTGCCTTCATATTTGACCCAGAACAACTCAGTTCAGCATGGAAATATTATTGCAACAGCTTTTATTTAGCCAGAAATCAAGAGTGGAAGTTTTTTAGGCCGAATGAGCAAATATGCTTGTTTCTGCCAATTGCAGCAAAATACTGAAGGGAAAGTGGGTTTGCCTTCATATTTGACCCAGAACAACTCAGTTCAGCATGGAAATATCATTGCAACAGCTTTTATTTAGCCAGAAATCAAGAGTGGAAGTTTTTATGCGCTTAAAACCATTTTCAGGCCGAATGAGCTGATTTCTGCCAATTGTAGCAAAATACTGAAAGGAAAGTGGGTTTGCCTTCATATTTGACCCAGAACAACTCAGTTCAGCATTTAAATATCATTGCAACAGCTTTTATTTAGCCAGCAATCAAGAGTGTAAGTTTTTATGCGCTTAAAAGCATTTTCAGGACGAATGAGCTGATTTCTGCCAATTGAAGGAAAATACTGAAAGGAAAGTGGGTTTGCCTTCATATTTGAACCAGAACAACTCAATTCATTATGGAAATGTAATTGCAACAGCTTTTTTTTTAGCCAGAAATCAAGAGTGGAAGATTTTTATGCGCTTAAAAGCATTTTCAGGCGAAATAAGCTGATTTCTGCCAATTGTAGCAAAATACTGAAAGGAAAGTGGGTTTGCCTTCATATTTGACACAGAACAACTCAATTCAGCATGGAAATATCATTGCAACAGCTTTACTTTAGCCAGAAATCAAGAGTGTAAGGTTTTATGCGCTTAAAAGCATTTTTCGGCCGAATAAACAAATATGCTTGTTTCTGCCAATTGTCGCACAATACTAAAGGGAAAGTGGGTTTGCCTTCATATTTGACCCAGAACAACTCAGTTCAGCATGAAAATATCATTGCAACAGCTTTTATTTAGTCAGAAATCAAGATTGTAAGTTTTTATGCGCTTAAAAGCATTTTCAGGCCGAATGAGCTGATTTATGCCAATTGTAGCAAAATACTGAAAGGAAAGTGGGCTTGCCTTCATATTTGACCCAGAACAACTCAGTTCAGCATGGAAATGTCATTGCAACATCTTTTATTTAGCCAGAAATAAGGAGTTTAAGTTTTTATGCGCTTAAAAGCATTTTCAGGCCAAATAAGCTGATTTCTGCCAATTGCAGCAAAATACTGAAGGGAAAGTGGGTTTGCCTTCATATTTGACCCAGAATAACTCAGTTCAGCATGGAAATATTATTGCAACAACTTTTATTTAGCCAGAAATCAAGAGTGGAAGTTTTTTAGGCCGAATGAGCAAATATGCTTGTTTCTGCCAATTGCAGCAAAATACTGAAAGGAAAGTCGGTTTGCCTTAATATTTGACCCAGAACAACTCATTTCAGCATGGAAATATCATTGCAACAGCTTTTATTTAGCCAGAAATCAAGAGTGGAAGTTTTTATGCGCTTAAAAGCATTTTCAGGCCGAATGAGCACATATGCTTGTTTCTGCCAATTGCAGCAAAATACTGAAAGGAAAGTCGGTTTGCCTTAATATTTGACCCAGAACAACTCAGTTCAGCATGGAAATATCATTGCAACATCTTTTATTTAGCCAGAAATAAGGAGTTTAAGTTTTTATGCGCTTAAAACCATTTTCAGGCCGAATGAGCTGATTTCTGCCAATTGTAGCAAAATACTGAAGGGAAAGTGGGTTTGCCTTCATATTTGACCCAGAACAACTCAGTTCAGCATGGAAATATCATTGCAACAGCTTTTATTTAGCCAGAAATCAAGAGTGTAAGTTTTTATGCGCTTAAAAGCATTTTTCGGCCGAATGAACAAATATGCTTGTTTCTGCCAATTGTAGCAAAATACTGAAGGGAAAGTGGGTTTGCCTTCATATTTGACCCAGAACAACTCAGTTCAGCATGAAAATATCATTGCAACAGCTTTTATTTAGTCAGAAATCAAGATTGTAAGTTTTTATGCGCTTAAAAGCATTTTCAGGCCGAATGAGCACTTATGCTTGTTTCTGCCAATTGCAGCAAAATACTGAAAGGAAAGTGGGCTTGCCTTAATATTTGACCCAGAACAACTCAGGTCAGCATGGAAATATCATTGCAACATCTTTTATTTAGCCAGAAATAAGGAGTTTAAGTTTTTATACGCTTAAAAGCATTTTCAGGCCGAATGAGCTGATTTCTGCCAATTGTAGCAAAATACGGAAAGGAAAGTGGGTTTGCCTTCATATTTGATGCATAACAACTCAGTTCAGTATTGAGATATCATTGCAACAGCTTTAATTTACTCAGAAATAAAGAGTGGAAGTTTTTCAGGCTAAATGAGCAAATATGCTTGTTTCTGCCAATTGCAGCAAAATACTGAAAGGAAAATGGGTTTGCCTTGATATTTGACCCAGAACAACTCAGTTCAGCATTTAAATATCATTGCAACAGCTTTTATTTAGCCAGCAATCAAGAGTGTAAGTTTTTATGCGCTTAAAAGCATTTTCAGGCCGAATGAGCTGATTTCTGCCAATTGAAGGAAAATACTGAAAGGAAAGTGGGTTTGCCTTCATATTTGAACCAGAACAACTCAATTCAGCATGGAAATGTCATTGCAACAGCTTTTTTTTAGCCAGAAATCAAGAGTGGAAGATTTTATGCGCTTAAAAGCATTTTTCGGTCGAATAAACAAATATGCTTGTTTCTGCCAATTGTCGCAAAATACTAAAGGGAAAGTGGGTTTGCCTTCATATTTGACCCAGAACAACTCAGTTCAGCATGGAAATATCATTGCAACATCTTTTATTTAGCCAGAAATAAGGAGTTTAAGTTTTTATGCGCTTAAAACCATTTTCAGGCCGAATGAGCTGATTTCTGCCAATTGTGGCAAAATACGGAAAGGAAAGTGGGTTTGCCTTCATATTTGACCCAGAACAACTCAGTTCAGCATGGAAATATCATTGCAACAGCTTTTATTTAGCCAGAAATCAAGAGTGTAAATTTATATGCGCTTACAAGCATTTTCTGGCCGAATGAGCAAATATGCTTGTTTCTGTCAATTGCAGCAAAATACTGAAGGTAAAGTGGGTTTGCCTTCATATTTGACCCAGAACACCTCAGTTCAGCATTGAAATATCATTGCAACAGCTTTTGTTTAGCCAGAAAACAAGAGTGTACGTTTTTATGCGTTTAAAAGCATTTTCAGGCCGAATGAGCTGATTTCTGCCAATTGTAGCAACATACTGAAAGGAAAGTGGCTTTGCCTTCATATTTGACCCAGAACAACTCAGTTCAGCATTGAGATATCATTGCAACATCTTTAATTTAGCCAGAAATAAAGAGTGGAAGTTTTTCAGGCCGAATGAGCAAATATGCTTGTTTCTGCCAATTGCAGCAAAATACTGAAAGGAAAATGGGTTTGCCTTCATATTTGACACAGAACAACTCAGTTCAGCATGGAAATATTATTGCAACAGCTTTTATTTAGCCAGAAATGAAGATTGTAAGTTTTTATGCGCTTAAAAGCATTTTCAGGCCAAATGAGCTGATTTCTGCCAATTGCAGCAAAATCCTGAAGGGAAAGTGGGTTTGCCTTCATATTTGACCCAGAACAACTCAATTCAACATGGAAATATCATTGCAACAGCTTTTATTTAGCCAGAAATCAAGAGTGGAAGTTTTTATGTGCTTAAAAGCATTTTCAGGCCAAATGAGCTGATTTCTGCCAATTGCAGCAAAATACTGAAGGGAAAGTGGGTTTGCCTTCATCTTTGACCCAGAACAACTCAGTTCAGCATTTAAATATTATTGCAAAAGCTTTTATTTAGCCAGAAATCAAGAGTGTAAGTTTTTATACGCTTAAAAGCATTTTCAGGCCGAATGAGCTGATTTATGCCAATTGTAGCAAAATACTGAAAGGAAAGTGGGCTTGCCTTCATATTTGACCCAGAACAACTCAGTTCAGCATGGAAATGTCATTGCAACATCTTTTATTTAGCCAGAAATAAGGAGTTTAAGTTTTTATGCGCTTAAACGCATTTTCAGGCCGAATGAGCTGATTTCTGCCAATTGTAGCAAAATACGGAAAGGAAAGTGGGTTTGCCTTCATATTTGACCCAGAACAACTCAGTTCATAATTTAAATATCATTACAACAGCTTTTATTTAGCCAGAAATCAAGATTGTAAGTTTTTATGCGCTTAAAAGCAATTTCAGGCCGAATGAGCACATATGCTTGTTTCTGCCAATTGCAGCAAAATACTGAAAGGAAAGTCGGTTTGCCTTAATATTTGACCCAGAACAACTCAGTTCAGCATGGAAATATCATTGCAACATCTTTTATTTTGCCAGAAATAAGGAGTTTAAGTTTTTATGCGCCTAAAAGCATTTTCAGGCCAAATGAGCTGATTTCTGCCAATTGTAGCAAACTACGGAAAGGAAAGTGGGTTTGTCTTCATATTTGACGCATACCAAATCAGTTCAGCCTGGAAATATCATTGCAACATCTTTTATTTAGCCAGAAATAAGGAGTTTAAGTTTTTATGCGCTTAAAACCATTTTCAGGCCGAATGAGCTGATTTCTGCCAATTGTAGCAAAATGTGGAAGGGAAAGTGGGTTTGCCTTCATATTTGACCCAGAACAACTCAGTTTAGCATGGAAATATCATTGCAACAGCTTTTATTTAGCCAGAAATCAAGAGTGGAAATTTATATGCGCTTAAAACCATTGTCAGGCCGAATGAGCTGATTTCTGCCAATTGTAGCAAAATACTGAAGGGAAAGTGGGTTTGCCTTCATATTTGACCCAGAACAACTCAGTTCAGCATGGAAATATCATTGCAACAGCTTTTATTTAGCTAGAAATCAAGATTGTAAGTTTTTATGCGCTTAAAAGCATTTTAAGGCCGAATGAGCACATATGCTTGTTTCTGCCAATTGCAGCAAAATACTGAAAGGAAAGTCGGTTTGCCTTAATATTTGACCCAGAACAACTCAGTTCAGCATGGAAATATCATTGCAACATCTTTTATTTAGCCAGAAATAAGGAGTTTAAGTTTTTATGCGCTTAAAACCATTTTCAGGCCGAATGAGCTGATTTCTGCCAATTGTAGCAAAATACTGAAGGGAAAGTGGGTTTGCCTTCATATTTGACCCAGAACAACTCAGTTTAGCATGGAAATATCATTGCAACATCTTTTATTTAGCCAGAAATAAGGAGTTTAAGTTTTTATGCGCTTAAAACCATTTTCAGGCCGAATGAGCTGATTTCTGCCAATTGTAGCAAAATACTGAAGGGAAAGTGGGTTTGCCTTCATATTTGACCCAGAACAACTCAGTTCAGCATGGAAATATCATTGCAACAGCTTTTATTTAGCCAGAAATCAAGAGTGTAAGTTTTTATGCGCTTAAAAGCATTTTTCGGCCGAATGAACAAATATGCTTGTTTCTGCCAATTGTAGCAAAATACTGAAGGGAAAGTGGGTTTGCCTTCATATTTGACCCAGAACAACTCAGTTCAGCATGAAAATATCATTGCAACAGCTTTTATTTAGTCAGAAATCAAGATTGTAAGTTTTTATGCGCTTAAAAGCATTTTCAGGCCGAATGAGCACTTATGCTTGTTTCTGCCAATTGCAGCAAAATACTGAAAGGAAAGTGGGCTTGCCTTAATATTTGACCCAGAACAACTCAGGTCAGCATGGAAATATCATTGCAACATCTTTTATTTAGCCAGAAATAAGGAGTTTAAGTTTTTATACGCTTAAAAGCATTTTCAGGCCGAATGAGCTGATTTCTGCCAATTGTAGCAAAATACGGAAAGGAAAGTGGGTTTGCCTTCATATTTGATGCATAACAACTCAGTTCAGCATTGAGATATCATTGCAACAGCTTTAATTTACTCAGAAATAAAGAGTGGAAGTTTTTCAGGCTAAATGAGCAAATATGCTTGTTTCTGCCAATTGCAGCAAAATACTGAAAGGAAAATGGGTTTGCCTTGATATTTGACCCAGAACAACTCAGTTCAGCATTTAAATATCATTGCAACAGCTTTTATTTAGCCAGCAATCAAGAGTGTAAGTTTTTATGCGCTTAAAAGCATTTTCAGGCCGAATGAGCTGATTTCTGCCAATTGAAGGAAAATACTGAAAGGAAAGTGGGTTTGCCTTCATATTTGAACCAGAACAACTCAATTCAGCATGGAAATGTCATTGCAACAGCTTTTTTTTAGCCAGAAATCAAGAGTGGAAGATTTTATGCGCTTAAAAGCATTTTTCGGTCGAATAAACAAATATGCTTGTTTCTGCCAATTGTCGCAAAATACTAAAGGGAAAGTGGGTTTGCCTTCATATTTGACCCAGAACAACTCAGTTCAGCATGGAAATATCATTGCAACATCTTTTATTTAGCCAGAAATAAGGAGTTTAAGTTTTTATGCGCTTAAAACCATTTTCAGGCCGAATGAGCTGATTTCTGCCAATTGTGGCAAAATACGGAAAGGAAAGTGGGTTTGCCTTCATATTTGACCCAGAACAACTCAGTTCAGCATGGAAATATCATTGCAACAGCTTTTATTTAGCCAGAAATCAAGAGTGTAAATTTATATGCGCTTACAAGCATTTTCTGGCCGAATGAGCAAATATGCTTGTTTCTGTCAATTGCAGCAAAATACTGAAGGTAAAGTGGGTTTGCCTTCATATTTGATACAGAACAACTCAGTTCAGCATGGAAATGTCATTGCAACAGCTTTTATCTAGCCAGAAAGAGAGAGCGTAAGTTTGTATGCGCTTAAAAGCATTTTCAGGCCAAATCAGCTGATTTCTGCCAATTGTGGCAAAATACGGAAAGGAAAGTGGGTTTGCCTTCATATTTGACCCAGAACACCTCAGTTCAGCATTGAAATATCATTGCAACAGCTTTTGTTTAGCCAGAAAACAAGAGTGTACGTTTTTATGCGTTTAAAAGCATTTTCAGGCCGAATGAGCTGATTTCTGCCAATTGTAGCAACATACTGAAAGGAAAGTGGCTTTGCCTTCTTATTTGACCCAGAACAACTCAGTTCAGCATTGAGATATCATTGCAACATCTTTAATTTAGCCAGAAATAAAGAGTGGAAGTTTTTCAGGCCGAATGAGCAAATATGCTTGTTTCTGCCAATTGCAGCAAAATACTGAAAGGAAAATGGGTTTGCCTTCATATTTGACACAGAACAACTCAGTTCAGCATGGAAATATTATTGCAACAGCTTTTATTTAGCCAGAAATGAAGATTGTAAGTTTTTATGCGCTTAAAAGCATTTTCAGGCCAAATGAGCTGATTTCTGCCAATTGCAGCAAAATCCTGAAGGGAAAGTGGGTTTGCCTTCATATTTGACCCAGAACAACTCAATTCAACATGGAAATATCATTGCAACAGCTTTTATTTAGCCAGAAATCAAGAGTGGAAGTTTTTATGTGCTTAAAAGCATTTTCAGGCCAAATGAGCTGATTTCTGCCAATTGCAGCAAAATACTGAAGGGAAAGTGGGTTTGCCTTCATCTTTGACCCAGAACAACTCAGTTCAGCATTTAAATATTATTGCAAAAGCTTTTATTTAGCCAGAAATCAAGAGTGTAAGTTTTTATACGCTTAAAAGCATTTTCAGGCCGAATGAGCTGATTTATGCCAATTGTAGCAAAATACTGAAAGGAAAGTGGGCTTGCCTTCATATTTGACCCAGAACAACTCAGTTCAGCATGGAAATGTCATTGCAACATCTTTTATTTAGCCAGAAATAAGGAGTTTAAGTTTTTATGCGCTTAAACGCATTTTCAGGCCGAATGAGCTGATTTCTGCCAATTGTAGCAAAATACGGAAAGGAAAGTGGGTTTGCCTTCATATTTGACCCAGAACAACTCAGTTCATAATTTAAATATCATTACAACAGCTTTTATTTAGCCAGAAATCAAGATTGTAAGTTTTTATGCGCTTAAAAGCAATTTCAGGCCGAATGAGCACATATGCTTGTTTCTGCCAATTGCAGCAAAATACTGAAAGGAAAGTCGGTTTGCCTTAATATTTGACCCAGAACAACTCAGTTCAGCATGGAAATATCATTGCAACATCTTTTATTTTGCCAGAAATAAGGAGTTTAAGTTTTTATGCGCCTAAAAGCATTTTCAGGCCAAATGAGCTGATTTCTGCCAATTGTAGCAAACTACGGAAAGGAAAGTGGGTTTGTCTTCATATTTGACGCATACCAAATCAGTTCAGCATGGAAATATCATTGCAACATCTTTTATTTAGCCAGAAATAAGGAGTTTAAGTTTTTATGCGCTTAAAACCATTTTCAGGCCGAATGAGCTGATTTCTGCCAATTGTAGCAAAATGTGGAAGGGAAAGTGGGTTTGCCTTCATATTTGACCCAGAACAACTCAGTTTAGCATGGAAATATCATTGCAACAGCTTTTATTTAGCCAGAAATCAAGAGTGGAAATTTATATGCGCTTAAAACCATTGTCAGGCCGAATGAGCTGATTTCTGCCAATTGTAGCAAAATACTGAAGGGAAAGTGGGTTTGCCTTCATATTTGACCCAGAACAACTCAGTTCAGCATGGAAATATCATTGCAACAGCTTTTATTTAGCTAGAAATCAAGATTGTAAGTTTTTATGCGCTTAAAAGCATTTTAAGGCCGAATGAGCACATATGCTTGTTTCTGCCAATTGCAGCAAAATACTGAAAGGAAAGTCGGTTTGCCTTAATATTTGACCCAGAACAACTCAGTTCAGCATGGAAATATCATTGCAACATCTTTTATTTAGCCAGAAATAAGGAATTTAAGTTTTTATGCGCTTAAAACCATTTTCAGGCCGAATGAGCTGATTTCTGCCAATTGTAGCAAAATACTGAAGGGAAAGTGGGTTTGCCTTCATATTTGACCCAGAACAACTCAGTTTAGCATGGAAATATCATTGCAACAGCTTTTATTTAGCCAGAAATCAAGAGTGGAAATTTATATGCGCTTAAAACCATTGTCAGTCCGAATGAGCTGATTTCTGCCAAATGTAGCAAAATACTGAAGGGAAAGTGGGTTTGCCTTCATATTTGACCCAGAACAACTCAGTTCAGCATGGAAATATCATTGCAACAGCTTTTATTTAGCCAGAAATCAAGAGTGTAAGTTTTTATGCGCTTAAAAGCATTTTTCGGCCGAATGAACAAATATGCTTGTTTCTGCCAATTGTCGCAAAATACTGAAGGGAAAGTGGGTTTGCCTTCATATTTGACCCAGAACAACTCAGTTCAGCATGAAAATATCATTGCAACAGCTTTTATTTAGTCAGAAATCAAGATTGTAAGTTTTTATGCGCTTAAAAGCATTTTCAGGCCGAATGAGCACTTATGCTTGTTTCTGCCAATTGCAGCAAAATACTGAAAGGAAAGTGGGCTTGCCTTAATATTTGACCCAGAACAACTCAGGTCAGCATGGAAATATCATTGCAACATCTTTTATTTAGCCAGAAATAAGGAGTTTAAGTTTTTATACGCTTAAAAGCATTTTCAGGCCGAATGAGCTGATTTCTGCCAATTGTAGCAAAATACGGAAAGGAAAGTGGGTTTGCCTTCATATTTGATGCATAACAACTCAGTTCAGCATTGAGATATCATTGCAACAGCTTTAATTTACTCAGAAATAAAGAGTGGAAGTTTTTCAGGCCAAGTGAGCAAATATGCTTGTTTCTGCCAATTGCAGCAAAATACTGAAAGGAAAATGGGTTTGCCTTGATATTTGACCCAGAACAACTCAGTTCAGCATTTAAATATCATTGCAACAGCTTTTATTTAGCCAGCAATCAAGAGTGTAAGTTTTTATGCGCTTAAAAGCATTTTCAGGCCGAATGAGCTGATTTCTGCCAATTGAAGGAAAATACTGAAAGGAAAGTGGGTTTGCCTTCATATTTGAACCAGAACAACTCAATTCAGCATGGAAATGTCATTGCAACAGCTTTTTTTTTAGCCAGAAATCAAGAGTGGAAGATTTTTATGCGCTTAAAAGCATTTTCAGGCGAAATAAGCTGATTTCTGCCAATTGTAGCAAAATACTGAAAGGAAAGTGGGTTTGCCTTCATATTTGACCCAGAACAACTCAATTCAGCATGGAAATATCATTGCAACAGCTTTAATTTAGCCAGAAATCAAGAGTGTAAGTTTTTATGCGCTTAAAAGCATTTTTCGGTCGAATAAACAAATATGCTTGTTTCTGCCAATTGTCGCAAAATACTAAAGGGAAAGTGGGTTTGCCTTCATATTTGACCCAGAACAACTCAGTTCAGCATGGAAATATCATTGCAACATCTTTTATTTAGCCAGAAATAAGGAGTTTAAGTTTTTATGCGCTTAAAAGCATTTTCAGGCCGAATGAGCTGATTTCTGCCAATTGTGGCAAAATACGGAAAGGAAAGTGGGTTTGCCTTCATATTTGACCCAGAACAACTCAGTTCAGCATGGAAATATCATTGCAACAGCTTTTATTTAGCCAGAAATCAAGAGTGTAAATTTATATGCGCTTACAAGCATTTTCTGGCCGAATGAGCAAATATGCTTGTTTCTGTCAATTGCAGCAAAATACTGAAGGTAAAGTGGGTTTGCCTTCATATTTGACCCAGAACAACTCAGTTCAGCATTGAAATATCATTGCAACAGCTTTTGTTTAGCCAGAAAACAAGAGTGTACGTTTTTATGCGTTTAAAAGCATTTTCAGGCCGAATGACCTGATTTCTACCAATTGTAGCAAAATACTGAAAGGAAAGTGGCTTTGCCTTCATATTTGACCCAGAACAACTCAGTTCAGCATTGAGATATCATTGCAACATCTTTAATTTAGCCAGAAATAAAGAGTGGAAGTTTTTCAGGCCGAATGAGCAAATATGCTTGTTTCTGCCAATTGCAGCAAAATACTGAAAGGAAAATGGGTTTGCCTTCATATTTGACACAGAACAACTCAGTTCAGCATGGAAATATTATTGCAACAGCTTTTATTTAGCCAGAAATGAAGATTGTAAGTTTTTATGCGCTTAAAAGCATTTTCAGGCCAAATGAGCTGATTTCTGCCAATTGCAGTAAAATCCTGAAGGGAAAGTGGGTTTGCCTTCATCTTTGACCCAGAACAACTCAGTTCAGCATTTAAATATTATTGCAAAAGCTTTTATTTAGCCAGAAATCAAGAGTGTAAGTTTTTATACGCTTAAAAGCATTTTCAGGCCGAATGAGCTGATTTATGCCAATTGTAGCAAAATACTGAAAGGAAAGTGGGCTTGCCTTCATATTTGACCCAGAACAACTCAGTTCAGCATGGAAATGTCATTGCAACATCTTTTATTTAGCCAGAAATAAGGAGTTTAAGTTTTTATGCGCTTAAAAGCATTTTCAGGCCAAATAAGCTGATTTCTGCCAATTGCAGCAAAATACTGAAGGGAAAGTGGGTTTGCCTTCATATTTGACCCAGAACAACTCAGTTCAGCATGGAAATATTATTGCAACACCTTTTATTTAGCCAGAAATCAAGAGTGGAAGTTTTTCAGGCCGAATGAGCAAATATGCTTTTTTCTGCCAATTGCAGCAAAATACTGAAAGGAAAATGGGTTTGCCTTCATATTTGACCCAGAACAACTCAGTTCAGCATGGAAATGTCATTGCAACATCTTTTATTTAGCCAGAAATAAGGAGTTTAAGTTTTTATGCGCTTAAAAGCATTTTCAGGCCAAATAAGCTGATTTCTGCCAATTGCAGCAAAATCCTGAAGGGAAAGTGGGTTTGCCTTCATATTTGACCCAGAACAACTCAATTCAACATGGAAATATCATTGCAACAGCTTTTATTTAGCCAGAAATCAAGAGTGGAAGTTTTTTAGGCCGAATGAGCAAATATGCTTGTTGCTGCCAATTGCAGCAAAATACTGAAGGGAAAGTGGGTTTGCCTTCATATTTGACCCAGAACAACTCAGTTCAGCATGGAAATATCATTGCAACAGCTTTTATTTAGCCAGAAATCAAGAGTGGAAGTTTTTATGCGCTTAAAACCATTTTCAGGCAGAATGAGCTGATTTCTGCCAATTGTAGCAAAATACTGAAAGGAAAGTGGGTTTGCCTTCATATTTGACCCAGAACAACTCAGTTCAGCATGGAAATATCATTGCAACATCTTTTATTTAGCCAGAAATAAGGAGTTTAAGTTTTTTTGCGCTTAAACGCATTTTCAGGCCGAATGAGCTGATTTCTGCCAATTGTAGCAAAATACGGAAAGGAAAGTGGGGTTGCCTTCATATTTGACCCAGAACAACTCAGTTCATAATTTAAATATCATTACAACAGCTTTTATTTAGCCAGAAATCAAGATTGTAAGTTTTTATGCGCTTAAAAGCATTTTCAGGCCGAATGAGCACATATGCTTGTTTCTGCCAATTGCAGCAAAATACTGAAAGGAAAATGGGTTTGCCTTCATATTTGACCCAGAACAACTCAATTCAGCATGGAAATATCATTGCAACAGCTTTTATTTAGCGAGAAATCAAGAGTGGAAGTTTTTATGCGCTTAAAAGCATTTTCAGGCCAAATGAGCTGATTTCTGCCAATTGCAGCAAAATACTGAAGGGAAAGTGGGTTTGCCTTCATATTTGACCCAGAACAACTCAATTCAGCATGGAAATATCATTGCAACAGCTTTTATTTAGCGAGAAATCAAGAGTGGAAGTTTTTATGCGCTTAAAAGCATTTTCAGGCCAAATGAGCTGATTTCTGCCAATTGCAGCAAAATACTGAAGGGAAAGTGGGTTTGCCTTCATCTTTAACCCAGAACAACTCAGTTCAGCATTTAAATATTATTGCAAAAGCTTTTATTTAGCCAGAAATCAAGAGTGTAAGTTTTTATATGCTTAAAAGCATTTTCAGGCCGAATGAGCTGATTTATGCCAATTGTAGCAAAATACTGAAAGGAAAGTGGGCTTGCCTTCATATTTGACCCAGAACAACTCAGTTCAGCATGGAAATGTCATTGCAACATCTTTTATTTAGCCAGAAATAAGGAGTTTAAGTTTTTATGCGCTTAAAAGCATTTTCAGGCCAAATAAGCTGATTTCTGCCAATTGCAGCAAAATACTGAAGGGAAAGTGGGTTTGCCTTCATATTTGACCCAGAACAACTCAGTTCAGCATGGAAATATTATTGCAAAAGCTTTTATTTAGCCAGAAATCAAGAGTGGAAGTTTTTTAGGCCGAATGAGCAAATATGCTTGTTTCTGCCAATTGCAGCAAAATACTGAAGGGAAAATGGGTTTGCCTTCATATTTGACCCAGAACAACTCAGTTCAGCATGGAAATATCATTGCAAGAGCTTTTATTTAGCCAGAAATCAAGAGTGGAAGTTTTTATGCGCTTAAAACCATTTTCAGGCCGAATGAGCTGATTTCTGCCAATTGTAGCAAAATGTGGAAGGGAAAGTGGGTTTGCCTTCATATTTGACCCAGAACAACTCAGTTTAGCATGGAAATATCATTGCAACAGCTTTTATTTAGCCAGAAATCAAGAGTGGAAATTTATATGCGCTTAAAACCATTGTCAGGCCGAATGAGCTGATTTCTGCCAATTGTAGCAAAATACTGAAGGGAAAGTGGGTTTGCCTTCATATTTGACCCAGAACAACTCAGTTCAGCATGGAAATATCATTGCAACAGCTTTTATTTAGCTAGAAATCAAGATTGTAAGTTTTTATGCGCTTAAAAGCATTTTAAGGCCGAATGAGCACATATGCTTGTTTCTGCCAATTGCAGCAAAATACTGAAAGGAAAGTCGGTTTGCCTTAATATTTGACCCAGAACAACTCAGTTCAGCATGGAAATATCATTGCAACATCTTTTATTTAGCCAGAAATAAGGAATTTAAGTTTTTATGCGCTTAAAACCATTTTCAGGCCGAATGAGCTGATTTCTGCCAATTGTAGCAAAATACTGAAGGGAAAGTGGGTTTGCCTTCATATTTGACCCAGAACAACTCAGTTTAGCATGGAAATATCATTGCAACAGCTTTTATTTAGCCAGAAATCAAGAGTGGAAATTTATATGCGCTTAAAACCATTGTCAGTCCGAATGAGCTGATTTCTGCCAAATGTAGCAAAATACTGAAGGGAAAGTGGGTTTGCCTTCATATTTGACCCAGAACAACTCAGTTCAGCATGGAAATATCATTGCAACAGCTTTTATTTAGCCAGAAATCAAGAGTGTAAGTTTTTATGCGCTTAAAAGCATTTTTCGGCCGAATGAACAAATATGCTTGTTTCTGCCAATTGTCGCAAAATACTGAAGGGAAAGTGGGTTTGCCTTCATATTTGACCCAGAACAACTCAGTTCAGCATGAAAATATCATTGCAACAGCTTTTATTTAGTCAGAAATCAAGATTGTAAGTTTTTATGCGCTTAAAAGCATTTTCAGGCCGAATGAGCACTTATGCTTGTTTCTGCCAATTGCAGCAAAATACTGAAAGGAAAGTGGGCTTGCCTTAATATTTGACCCAGAACAACTCAGGTCAGCATGGAAATATCATTGCAACATCTTTTATTTAGCCAGAAATAAGGAGTTTAAGTTTTTATACGCTTAAAAGCATTTTCAGGCCGAATGAGCTGATTTCTGCCAATTGTAGCAAAATACGGAAAGGAAAGTGGGTTTGCCTTCATATTTGATGCATAACAACTCAGTTCAGCATTGAGATATCATTGCAACAGCTTTAATTTACTCAGAAATAAAGAGTGGAAGTTTTTCAGGCCAAGTGAGCAAATATGCTTGTTTCTGCCAATTGCAGCAAAATACTGAAAGGAAAATGGGTTTGCCTTGATATTTGACCCAGAACAACTCAGTTCAGCATTTAAATATCATTGCAACAGCTTTTATTTAGCCAGCAATCAAGAGTGTAAGTTTTTATGCGCTTAAAAGCATTTTCAGGCCGAATGAGCTGATTTCTGCCAATTGAAGGAAAATACTGAAAGGAAAGTGGGTTTGCCTTCATATTTGAACCAGAACAACTCAATTCAGCATGGAAATGTCATTGCAACAGCTTTTTTTTTAGCCAGAAATCAAGAGTGGAAGATTTTTATGCGCTTAAAAGCATTTTCAGGCGAAATAAGCTGATTTCTGCCAATTGTAGCAAAATACTGAAAGGAAAGTGGGTTTGCCTTCATATTTGACCCAGAACAACTCAATTCAGCATGGAAATATCATTGCAACAGCTTTAATTTAGCCAGAAATCAAGAGTGTAAGTTTTTATGCGCTTAAAAGCATTTTTCGGTCGAATAAACAAATATGCTTGTTTCTGCCAATTGTCGCAAAATACTAAAGGGAAAGTGGGTTTGCCTTCATATTTGACCCAGAACAACTCAGTTCAGCATGGAAATATCATTGCAACATCTTTTATTTAGCCAGAAATAAGGAGTTTAAGTTTTTATGCGCTTAAAAGCATTTTCAGGCCGAATGAGCTGATTTCTGCCAATTGTGGCAAAATACGGAAAGGAAAGTGGGTTTGCCTTCATATTTGACCCAGAACAACTCAGTTCAGCATGGAAATATCATTGCAACAGCTTTTATTTAGCCAGAAATCAAGAGTGTAAATTTATATGCGCTTACAAGCATTTTCTGGCCGAATGAGCAAATATGCTTGTTTCTGTCAATTGCAGCAAAATACTGAAGGTAAAGTGGGTTTGCCTTCATATTTGACCCAGAACAACTCAGTTCAGCATTGAAATATCATTGCAACAGCTTTTGTTTAGCCAGAAAACAAGAGTGTACGTTTTTATGCGTTTAAAAGCATTTTCAGGCCGAATGACCTGATTTCTACCAATTGTAGCAAAATACTGAAAGGAAAGTGGCTTTGCCTTCATATTTGACCCAGAACAACTCAGTTCAGCATTGAGATATCATTGCAACATCTTTAATTTAGCCAGAAATAAAGAGTGGAAGTTTTTCAGGCCGAATGAGCAAATATGCTTGTTTCTGCCAATTGCAGCAAAATACTGAAAGGAAAATGGGTTTGCCTTCATATTTGACACAGAACAACTCAGTTCAGCATGGAAATATTATTGCAACAGCTTTTATTTAGCCAGAAATGAAGATTGTAAGTTTTTATGCGCTTAAAAGCATTTTCAGGCCAAATGAGCTGATTTCTGCCAATTGCAGTAAAATCCTGAAGGGAAAGTGGGTTTGCCTTCATCTTTGACCCAGAACAACTCAGTTCAGCATTTAAATATTATTGCAAAAGCTTTTATTTAGCCAGAAATCAAGAGTGTAAGTTTTTATACGCTTAAAAGCATTTTCAGGCCGAATGAGCTGATTTATGCCAATTGTAGCAAAATACTGAAAGGAAAGTGGGCTTGCCTTCATATTTGACCCAGAACAACTCAGTTCAGCATGGAAATGTCATTGCAACATCTTTTATTTAGCCAGAAATAAGGAGTTTAAGTTTTTATGCGCTTAAAAGCATTTTCAGGCCAAATAAGCTGATTTCTGCCAATTGCAGCAAAATACTGAAGGGAAAGTGGGTTTGCCTTCATATTTGACCCAGAACAACTCAGTTCAGCATGGAAATATTATTGCAACACCTTTTATTTAGCCAGAAATCAAGAGTGGAAGTTTTTCAGGCCGAATGAGCAAATATGCTTTTTTCTGCCAATTGCAGCAAAATACTGAAAGGAAAATGGGTTTGCCTTCATATTTGACCCAGAACAACTCAGTTCAGCATGGAAATGTCATTGCAACATCTTTTATTTAGCCAGAAATAAGGAGTTTAAGTTTTTATGCGCTTAAAAGCATTTTCAGGCCAAATAAGCTGATTTCTGCCAATTGCAGCAAAATCCTGAAGGGAAAGTGGGTTTGCCTTCATATTTGACCCAGAACAACTCAATTCAACATGGAAATATCATTGCAACAGCTTTTATTTAGCCAGAAATCAAGAGTGGAAGTTTTTTAGGCCGAATGAGCAAATATGCTTGTTGCTGCCAATTGCAGCAAAATACTGAAGGGAAAGTGGGTTTGCCTTCATATTTGACCCAGAACAACTCAGTTCAGCATGGAAATATCATTGCAACAGCTTTTATTTAGCCAGAAATCAAGAGTGGAAGTTTTTATGCGCTTAAAACCATTTTCAGGCAGAATGAGCTGATTTCTGCCAATTGTAGCAAAATACTGAAAGGAAAGTGGGTTTGCCTTCATATTTGACCCAGAACAACTCAGTTCAGCATGGAAATATCATTGCAACATCTTTTATTTAGCCAGAAATAAGGAGTTTAAGTTTTTTTGCGCTTAAACGCATTTTCAGGCCGAATGAGCTGATTTCTGCCAATTGTAGCAAAATACGGAAAGGAAAGTGGGGTTGCCTTCATATTTGACCCAGAACAACTCAGTTCATAATTTAAATATCATTACAACAGCTTTTATTTAGCCAGAAATCAAGATTGTAAGTTTTTATGCGCTTAAAAGCATTTTCAGGCCGAATGAGCACATATGCTTGTTTCTGCCAATTGCAGCAAAATACTGAAAGGAAAATGGGTTTGCCTTCATATTTGACCCAGAACAACTCAATTCAGCATGGAAATATCATTGCAACAGCTTTTATTTAGCGAGAAATCAAGAGTGGAAGTTTTTATGCGCTTAAAAGCATTTTCAGGCCAAATGAGCTGATTTCTGCCAATTGCAGCAAAATACTGAAGGGAAAGTGGGTTTGCCTTCATATTTGACCCAGAACAACTCAATTCAGCATGGAAATATCATTGCAACAGCTTTTATTTAGCGAGAAATCAAGAGTGGAAGTTTTTATGCGCTTAAAAGCATTTTCAGGCCAAATGAGCTGATTTCTGCCAATTGCAGCAAAATACTGAAGGGAAAGTGGGTTTGCCTTCATCTTTAACCCAGAACAACTCAGTTCAGCATTTAAATATTATTGCAAAAGCTTTTATTTAGCCAGAAATCAAGAGTGTAAGTTTTTATATGCTTAAAAGCATTTTCAGGCCGAATGAGCTGATTTATGCCAATTGTAGCAAAATACTGAAAGGAAAGTGGGCTTGCCTTCATATTTGACCCAGAACAACTCAGTTCAGCATGGAAATGTCATTGCAACATCTTTTATTTAGCCAGAAATAAGGAGTTTAAGTTTTTATGCGCTTAAAAGCATTTTCAGGCCAAATAAGCTGATTTCTGCCAATTGCAGCAAAATACTGAAGGGAAAGTGGGTTTGCCTTCATATTTGACCCAGAACAACTCAGTTCAGCATGGAAATATTATTGCAAAAGCTTTTATTTAGCCAGAAATCAAGAGTGGAAGTTTTTTAGGCCGAATGAGCAAATATGCTTGTTTCTGCCAATTGCAGCAAAATACTGAAGGGAAAATGGGTTTGCCTTCATATTTGACCCAGAACAACTCAGTTCAGCATGGAAATATCATTGCAAGAGCTTTTATTTAGCCAGAAATCAAGAGTGGAAGTTTTTATGCGCTTAAAACCATTTTCAGGCCGAATGAGCTGATTTCTGCCAATTGTAGCAAAATACTGAAAGGAAAGTGGGTTTGCCTTCATATTTGACCCAGAACAACTCAGTTCAGCATTTAAATATCATTGCAACAGCTTTTATTTAGCCAGCAATCAAGAGTGTAAGTTTTTATGCGCTTAAAAGCATTTTCAGGCCGAATGAGCTGATTTCTGCCAATTGAAGGAAAATACTGAAAGGAAAGTGGGTTTGCCTTCATATTTGAACCAGAACAACTCAATTCATTATGGAAATGTAATTGCAACAGCTTTTTTTTTAGCCAGAAATCAAGAGTGGAAGATTTTTATGCGCTTAAAAGCATTTTCAGGCGAAATAAGCTGATTTCTGCCAATT
Source organism: Channa argus (assembly GCF_033026475.1). Classification (NCBI taxonomy): domain Eukaryota; kingdom Metazoa; phylum Chordata; class Actinopteri; order Anabantiformes; family Channidae; genus Channa; species Channa argus. The sequence continues at coordinate 238,984 of NW_027125243.1, read as the reverse complement.
GTAGCAAAATACTGAAAGAAAAGTGGGTTTGCCTTCATATTTGACACAGAACAACTCAATTCAGCATGGAAATATCATTGCAACAGCTTCACTTTAGCCAGAAATCAAGAGTGTAAGTTTTTATGCGCTTAAAAGCATTTTTCGGCCGAATAAACAAATATGCTTGTTTCTGCCAATTGTCGCAAAATACTAAAGGGAAAGTGGGTTTACCTTCATATTTGAACCAGAACAACTCAGTTCAGCATGGAAATATCATTGCAACATCTTTTATTTAGCCAGAAATAAGGAGTTTAAGCTTTTATGCGCTTAAACGTATTTTCAGGCCGAATGAGCTGATTTCTGCCAATTGTAGCAAAATACGGAAAGGAAAGTGGGTTTGCCTTCATATTTGACCCAGAATAACTCAGTTAAGCATTTAAATATCATTACAACAGCTTTTATTTAGCCAGAAATCAAGATTGTAAGTTTTTATGCGCTTAAAAGCATTTTCAGGCCGAATGAGCACATATGCTTGTTTCTGCCAATTGCAGCAAAATACTGAAAAGAAAGTGGGTTTGCCTTAATATTTGACCCAGAACAACTCAGTTCAGCATGGAAATATCATTGCAACATCTTTTATTTAGCCAGAAATAAGGAGTTTAAGTTTTTATGCGCTTAAAAGCATTTTCAGGCCGAATGAGCTAATTTCTGCCAATTGTGGCAAAATACGGAAAGGAAAGTGGGTTTGCCTTCATATTTGACCCAGAACAACTCAGTTCAGCATGGAAATATCATTGCAACATCTTTTATTTAGCCAGAAATCAAGAGTGTAAGTTTGTATGCGCTTAAAAGCATTTTTCGGCCGAATAAACAAATATGCTTGTTTCTGCCAATTGTCGCAAAATACTAAAGGGAAAGTGGGTTTACCTTCATATTTGAACCAGAACAACTCAGTTCAGCATGGAAATATCATTGCAACATCTTTTATTTAGCCAGAAATAAGGAGTTTAAGCTTTTATGCGCTTAAACGTATTTTCAGGCCGAATGAGCTGATTTCTGCCAATTGTAGCAAAATACGGAAAGGAAAGTGGGTTTGCCTTCATATTTGACCCAGAACAACTCAGTTAAGCATTTAAATATCATTACAACAGCTTTTATTTAGCCAGAAATCAAGATTGTAAGTTTTTATGCGCTTAAAAGCATTTTCAGGCCGAATGAGCACATATGCTTGTTTCTGCCAATTGCAGCAAAATACTGAAAGGAAAGTGGGTTTGCCTTAATATTTGACCCAGAACAACTCAGTTCAGCATGGAAATATCATTGCAACATCTTTTATTTAGCCAGAAATAAGGAGTTTAAGTTTTTATGCGCTTAAAAACATTTTCAGGCCGAATGAGCTGATTTCTGCCAATTGTGGCAAAATACGGAAAGGAAAGTGGGTTTGCCTTCATATTTGACCCAGAACAACTCAGTTCAGCATGGAAATATCATTGCAACAGCTTTAATTTAGCCAGAAATAAAGAGTGGAAGTTTTTCATGCCGAATGAGCAAATATGCTTGTTTCTGCCAATTGCAGCAAAATACTGAAAGGAAAATGGGTTTGCCTTCATATTTGACCCAGAACAACTCAGTTCAGCATGGAAATATTATTGCAACAGCTTTTATTTAGCCAGAAATGAAGATTGTAAGTTTTTATGCGCTTAAAAGCATTTTCAGGCCAAATGAGCTGATTTCTGCCAATTGCAGCAAAATACTGAAGGGAAAGTGGGTTTGCCTTCATATTTGACCCAGAACAACTCAATTCAGCATGGAAATATCATTGCAACAGCTTTTATTTAGCCAGAAATTAAGAGTGGAAGTTTTTATGCGCTTAAAAGCATTTTCAGGCCAAATGAGCTGATTTCTGCCAATTGCAGCAAAATACTGAAGGGAAAGTGGGTTTGCCTTCATCTTTAACCCAGAACAACTCAGTTCAGCATTTAAATATTATTGCAAAAGCTTTTATTTAGCCAGAAATCAAGAGTGTAAGTTTTTATACGCTTAAAAGCATTTTCAGGCCGAATGAGCTGATTTATGCCAATTGTAGCAAAATACTGAAAGGAAAGTGGGTTTGCCTTCATATTTGACCCAGAACAACTCAGTTCAGCATGGAAATGTCATTGCAACATCTTTTATTTAGCCAGAAATAAGGAGTTTAAGTTTTTATGCGCTTAAAAGCATTTTCAGGCCAAATAAGCTGATTTCTGCCAATTGCAGCAAAATACTGAAGGGAAAGTGGGTTTGCCTTCATATTTGACCCAGAATAACTCAGTTCAGCATGGAAATATTATTGCAACAACTTTTATTTAGCCAGAAATCAAGAGTGGAAGTTTTTTAGGCCGAATGAGGAAATATGCTTGTTTCTGCCAATTGCAGCAAAATACTGAAGGGAAAGTGGGTTTGCCTTCATATTTGACCCAGAACAACTCAGTTCAGCATGGAAATATCATTGCAACAGCTTTTATTTAGCCAGAAATAAAGAGTGGAAGTTTTTCATGCCGAATGAGCAAATATGCTTGTTTCTGCCAATTGCAGCAAAATACTGAAAGGAAAATGGGTTTGCCTTCATATTTGACCCAGAACAACTCAGTTCAGCATGGAAATATTATTGCAACAGCTTTTATTTAGCCAGAAATGAAGATTGTAAGTTTTTATGCGCTTAAAAGCATTTTCAGGCCAAATGAGCTGATTTCTGCCAATTGCAGCAAAATACTGAAGGGAAAGTGGGTTTGCCTTCATATTTGACCCAGAACAACTCAATTCAGCATGGAAATATCATTGCAACAGCTTTTATTTAGCCAGAAATTAAGAGTGGAAGTTTTTATGCGCTTAAAAGCATTTTCAGGCCAAATGAGCTGATTTCTGCCAATTGCAGCAAAATACTGAAGGGAAAGTGGGTTTGCCTTCATCTTTAACCCAGAACAACTCAGTTCAGCATTTAAATATTATTGCAAAAGCTTTTATTTAGCCAGAAATCAAGAGTGTAAGTTTTTATACGCTTAAAAGCATTTTCAGGCCGAATGAGCTGATTTATGCCAATTGTAGCAAAATACTGAAAGGAAAGTGGGTTTGCCTTCATATTTGACCCAGAACAACTCAGTTCAGCATGGAAATGTCATTGCAACATCTTTTATTTAGCCAGAAATAAGGAGTTTAAGTTTTTATGCGCTTAAAAGCATTTTCAGGCCAAATAAGCTGATTTCTGCCAATTGCAGCAAAATACTGAAGGGAAAGTGGGTTTGCCTTCATATTTGACCCAGAATAACTCAGTTCAGCATGGAAATATTATTGCAACAACTTTTATTTAGCCAGAAATCAAGAGTGGAAGTTTTTTAGGCCGAATGAGGAAATATGCTTGTTTCTGCCAATTGCAGCAAAATACTGAAGGGAAAGTGGGTTTGCCTTCATATTTGACCCAGAACAACTCAGTTCAGCATGGAAATATCATTGCAACAGCTTTTATTTAGCCAGAAATCAAGAGTGGAAGTTTTTATGCGCTTAAAACCATTTTCAGGCCGAATGAGCTGATTTCTGCCAATTGTAGCAAAATACTGAAAGGACAGTGGGTTTGCCTTCATATTTGACCCAGAACAACTCAGTTCAGCATGAAAATATCATTGCAACAGCTTTTATTTAGTCAGAAATCAAGATTGTAAGTTTTTATGCGCTTAAAAGCAATTTCAGCCCGAATGAGCTGATTTCTGCCAATTGTAGCAAAATACTGACGAGAAAGTGGGTTTGCCTTCATATTTGACCCAGAACAACTCAGTTCAGCATGGAAATGTCATTGCAACATCTTTTATTTAGCCAGAAATAAGGAGTTTAAGTTTTTATGCGCTTAAAAGCATTTTCAGGCCGAATGAGCTGATTTCTGCCAATTGAAGGAAAATACTGAAAGGAAAGTGGGTTTGCCTTCATATTTGAACCAGAACAACTCAATTCAGCATGGAAATGTCATTGCAACAGCTTTTTTTTAGCCAGAAATAAAGAGTGGAAGATTTTATGCGCTTAAAAGCATTTTTCGGTCGAATAAACAAATATGCTTGTTTCTGCCAATTGTCGCAAAATACTAAAGGGAAAGTGGGTTTGCCTTCATATTTGACCCAGAACAACTCAGTTCAGCATGGAAATATCATTGCAACATCTTTTATTTAGCCAGAAATAAGGAGTTTAAGTTTTTATGCGCTTAAAACCATTTTCAGGCCGAATGAGCTGATTTCTGCCAATTGTGGCAAAATACGGAAAGGAAAGTGGGTTTGCCTTCATATTTGACCCAGAACAACTCAGTTCAGCATGGAAATATCATTGCAACAGCTTTTATTTAGCCAGAAATCAAGAGTGTAAATTTATATGCGCTTACAAGCATTTTCTGGCCGAATGAGCAAATATGCTTGTTTCTGTCAATTGCAGCAAAATACTGAAGGTAAAGTGGGTTTGCCTCCATATTTGACCCAGAACAACTCAGTTCAGCATTGAAATATCATTGCAACAGCTTTTGTTTAGCCAGAAAACAAGAGTGTACGTTTTTATGCGTTTAAAAGCATTTTCAGGCCGAATGAGCTGATTTCTGCCAATTGTAGCAACATACTGAAAGGAAAGTGGCTTTGCCTTCATATTTGACCCAGAACAACTCAGTTCAGCATTGAGATATCATTGCAACATCTTTAATTTAGCCAGAAATAAAGAGTGGAAGTTTTTCAGGCCGAATATGCAAATATGCTTGTTTCTGCCAATTGCAGCAAAATACTGAAAGGAAAATGGGTTTGCCTTCATATTTGACACAGAACAACTCAGTTCAGCATGGAAATATTATTGCAACAGCTTTTATTTAGCCAGAAATGAAGATTGTAAGTTTTTATGCGCTTAAAAGCATTTTCAGGCCAAATGAGCTGATTTCTGCCAATTGCAGCAAAATCCTGAAGGGAAAGTGGGTTTGCCTTCATATTTGACCCAGAACAACTCAATTCAACATGGAAATATCATTGCAACAGCTTTTATTTAGCCAGAAATCAAGAGTGGAAGTTTTTATGTGCTTAAAAGCATTTTCAGGCCAAATGAGCTGATTTCTGCCAATTGCAGCAAAATACTGAAGGGAAAGTGGGTTTGCCTTCATCTTTGACCCAGAACAACTCAGTTCAGCATTTAAATATTATTGCAAAAGCTTTTATTTAGCCAGAAATCAAGAGTGTAAGTTTTTATACGCTTAAAAGCATTTTCAGGCCGAATGAGCTGATTTATGCCAATTGTAGCAAAATACTGAAAGGAAGGTGGGCTTGCCTTCATATTTGACCCAGAACAACTCAGTTCAGCATGGAAATGTCATTGCAACATCTTTTATTTAGCCAGAAATAAGGAGTTTAAGTTTTTATGCGCTTAAACGCATTTTCAGGCCGAATGAGCTGATTTCTGCCAATTGTAGCAAAATACGGAAAGGAAAGTGGGTTTGCCTTCATATTTGACCCAGAACAACTCAGTTCATAATTTAAATATCATTACAACAGCTTTTATTTAGCCAGAAATCAAGATTGTAAGTTTTTATGCGCTTAAAAGCAATTTCAGGCCGAATGAGCACATATGCTTGTTTCTGCCAATTGCAGCAAAATACTGAAAGGAAAGTCGGTTTGCCTTAATATTTGACCCAGAACAACTCAGTTCAGCATGGAAATATCATTGCAACATCTTTTATTTAGCCAGAAATAAGGAGTTTAAGTTTTTATGCGCTTAAAACCATTTTCAGGCCGAATGAGCTGATTTCTGCCAATTGTAGCAAAATGTGGAAGGGAAAGTGGGTTTGCCTTCATATTTGACCCAGAACAACTCAGTTAAGCATTTAAATATCATTACAACAGCTTTTATTTAGCCAGAAATCAAGAGTGGAAATTTATATGCGCTTAAAACCATTGTCAGGCCGAATGAGCTGATTTCTGCCAATTGTAGCAAAATACTGAAGGGAAAGTGGGTTTGCCTTCATATTTGACCCAGAACAACTCAGTTCAGCATGGAAATATCATTGCAACAGCTTTTATTTAGCTAGAAATCAAGATTGTAAGTTTTTATGCGCTTAAAAGCATTTTAAGGCCGAATGAGCACATATGCTTGTTTCTGCCAATTGCAGCAAAATACTGAAAGGAAAGTCGGTTTGCCTTAATATTTGACCCAGAACAACTCAGTTCAGCATGGAAATATTATTGCAACAACTTTTATTTAGCCAGAAATCAAGAGTGGAAGTTTTTTAGGCCGAATGAGGAAATATGCTTGTTTCTGCCAATTGCAGCAAAATACTGAAGGGAAAGTGGGTTTGCCTTCATATTTGACCCAGAACAACTCAGTTCAGCATGGAAATATCATTGCAACAGCTTTTATTTAGCCAGAAATCAAGAGTGGAAGTTTTTATGCGCTTAAAACCATTTTCAGGCCGAATGAGCTGATTTCTGCCAATTGAGGCAAAATACTGAAAGGACAGTGGGTTTGCCTTCATATTTGACCCAGAACAACTCAGTTCAGCATGAAAATATCATTGCAACAGCTTTTATTTAGTCAGAAATCAAGATTGTAAGTTTTTATGCGCTTAAAAGCAATTTCAGGCCGAATGAGCTGATTTCTGCCAATTGTAGCAAAATACTGACGAGAAAGTGGGTTTGCCTTCATATTTGACCCAGAACAACTCAGTTCAGCATGGAAATATCATTGCAACATCTTTTATTTAGCCAGAAATAAGGAGTTTAAGTTTTTTTGCGCTTAAACGCATTTTCAGGCCGAATGAGCTGATTTCTGCCAATTGTAGCAAAATACGGAAAGGAAAGTGGGTTTGCCTTCATATTTGACCCAGAACAACTCAGTTCATAATTTAAATATCATTACAACAGCTTTTATTTAGCCAGAAATCAAGATTGTAAGTTTTTATGCGCTTAAAAGCATTTTCAGGCCGAATGAGCACATATGCTTGTTTCTGCCAATTGCAGCAAAATACTGAAAGGAAAGTCGGTTTGCCTTAATATTTGACCCAGAACAACTCAGTTCAGCATGGAAATATCATTGCAACATCTTTTATTTAGCCAGAAATAAGGAGTTTAAGTTTTTATGCGCTTAAAACCATTTTCAGGCCGAATGAGCTGATTTCTGCCAATTGTAGCAAAATACTGAAGGGAAAGTGGGTTTGCCTTCATATTTGACCCAGAACAACTCAGTTCAGCATGGAAATATCATTGCAACAGCTTTTATTTAGCCAGAAATCAAGAGTGTAAGTTTTTATGCGCTTAAAAGCATTTTTCGGCCGAATGAACAAATATGCTTGTTTCTGCCAATTGTCGCAAAATACTGAAGGGAAAGTGGGTTTGCCTTCATATTTGACCCAGAACAACTCAGTTCAGCATGAAAATATCATTGCAACAGCTTTTATTTAGTCAGAAATCAAGATTGTAAGTTTTTATGCGCTTAAAAGCATTTTCAGGCCGAATGAGCACTTATGCTTGTTTCTGCCAATTGCAGCAAAATACTGAAAGGAAAGTGGGCTTGCCTTAATATTTGACCCAGAACAACTCAGGTCAGCATGGAAATATCATTGCAACATCTTTTATTTAGCCAGAAATAAGGAGTTTAAGTTTTTATACGCTTAAAAGCATTTTCAGGCCGAATGAGCTGATTTCTGCCAATTGTAGCAAGATACGGAAAGGAAAGTGGGTTTGCCTTCATATTTGACCCAGAACAACTCAGTTCAGCATTTAAATATCATTGCAACAGCTTTTATTTACTCAGAAATAAAGAGTGGAAGTTTTTCAGGCTAAATGAGCAAATATGCTTGTTTCTGCCAATTGCAGCAAAATACTGAAAGGAAAATGGGTTTGCCTTGATATTTGACCCAGAACAACTCAGTTCAGCATTTAAATATCATTGCAACAGCTTTTATTTAGCCAGCAATCAAGAGTGTAAGTTTTTATGCGCTTAAAAGCATTTTCAGGCCGAATGAGCTGATTTCTGCCAATTGAAGGAAAATACTGAAAGGAAAGTGGGTTTGCCTTCATATTTGAACCAGAACAACTCAGTTCAGCATGGAAATATCATTGCAACAGCTTTTTTTTAGCCAGAAATCAAGAGTGGAAGATTTTATGCGCTTAAAAGCATTTTTCGGTCGAATAAACAAATATGCTTGTTTCTGCCAATTGTCGCAAAATACTAAAGGGAAAGTGGGTTTGCCTTCATATTTGACCCAGAACAACTCAGTTCAGCATGGAAATATCATTGCAACATCTTTTATTTAGCCAGAAATAAGGAGTTTAAGTTTTTATGCGCTTAAAAGCATTTTCAGGCCGAATGAGCTGATTTCTGCCAATTGTGGCAAAATACGGAAAGGAAAGTGGGTTTGCCTTCATATTTGACCCAGAACAACTCAATTCAGCATGGAAATATCATTGCAACAGCTTTTATTTAGCCAGAAATCAAGAGTGTAAATTTATATGCGCTTACAAGCATTTTCTGGCCGAATGAGCAAATATGCTTGTTTCTGTCAATTGCAGCAAAATACTGAAGGTAAAGTGGGTTTGCCTTCATATTTGACCCAGAACAACTCAGTTCAGCATTGAAATATCATTGCAACAGCTTTTGTTTAGCCAGAAAACAAGAGTGTACGTTTTTATGCGTTTAAAAGCATTTTCAGGCCGAATGAGCTGATTTCTGCCAATTGTAGCAACATACTGAAAGGAAAGTGGCTTTGCCTTCATATTTGACCCAGAACAACTCAGTTCAGCATTGAGATATCATTGCAACATCTTTAATTTAGCCAGAAATAAAGAGTGGAAGTTTTTCAGGCCGAATGAGCAAATATGCTTGTTTCTGCCAATTGCAGCAAAATACTGAAAGGAAAATGGGTTTGCCTTCATATTTGACACAGAACAACTCAGTTCAGCATGGAAATATTATTGCAACAGCTTTTATTTAGCCAGAAATGAAGATTGTAAGTTTTTATGCGCTTAAAAGCATTTTACGGCCAAATGAGCTGATTTCTGCCAATTGCAGCAAAATCCTGAAGGGAAAGTGGGTTTGCCTTCATATTTGACCCAGAACAACTCAATTCAACATGGAAATATCATTGCAACAGCTTTTATTTAGCCAGAAATCAAGAGTGGAAGTTTTTATGTGCTTAAAAGCATTTTCAGGCCAAATGAGCTGATTTCTGCCAATTGCAGCAAAATACTGAAGGGAAAGTGGGTTTGCCTTCATCTTTGACCCAGAACAACTCAGTTCAGCATTTAAATATTATTGCAAAAGCATTTATTTAGCCAGAAATCAAGAGTGTAAGTTTTTATACGCTTAAAAGCATTTTCAGGCCGAATGAGCTGATTTATGCCAATTGTAGCAAAATACTGAAAGGAAAGTGGGCTTGCCTTCATATTTGACCCAGAACAACTCAGTTCAGCATGGAAATGTCATTGCAACATCTTTTATTTAGCCAGAAATAAGGAGTTTAAGTTTTTATGCGCTTAAAAGCATTTTCAGGCCAAATAAGCTGATTTCTGCCAATTGCAGCAAAATACTGAAGGGAAAGTGGGTTTGCCTTCATATTTGACCCAGAACAACTCAATTCAACATGGAAATATCATTGCAACAGCTTTTATTTAGCCAGAAATCAAGAGTGGAAGTTTTTTAGGCCGAATGACCAAATATGCTTGTTGCTGCCAATTGCAGCAAAATACTGAAGGGAAAGTGGGTTTGCCTTCATATTTGACCCAGAACAACTCAGTTCAGCATGGAAATATCATTGCAACAGCTTTTATTTAGCCAGAAATCAAGAGTGGAAGTTTTTATGCGCTTAAAACCATTTTCAGGCCGAATGAGCTGATTTATGCCAATTGTAGCAAAATACTGAAAGGAAAGTGGGTTTGCCTTCATATTTGACCCAGAACAACTCAGTTCAGCATGGAAATATCATTGCAACATCTTTTATTTAGCCAGAAATAAGGAGTTTAAGTTTTTTTGCGCTTAAACGCATTTTCAGGCCGAATGAGGTGATTTCTGCCAATTGTAGCAAAATACGGAAAGGAAAGTGGGTTTGCCTTCATATTTGACCCAGAACAACTCAGTTCATAATTTAAATATCATTACAACAGCTTTTATTTAGCCAGAAATCAAGATTGTAAGTTTTTATGCGCTTAAAAGCAATTTCAGGCCGAATGAGCACATATGCTTGTTTCTGAAAATTGCAGCAAAATACTGAAAGGAAAGTCGGTTTGCCTTAATATTTGACCCAGAACAACTCAGTTCAGCATGGAAATATCATTGCAACATCTTTAATTTAGCCAGAAATAAGGAGTTTAAGTTTTTATGCGCCTAAAAGCATTTTCAGGCCAAATGAGCTGATTTCTGCCAATTGTAGCAAACTACGGAAAGGAAAGTGGGTTTGTCTTCATATTTGACGCATACCAAATCAGTTCAGCATGGAAATATCATTGCAACATCTTTTATTTAGCCAGAAATAAGGAGTTTAAGTTTTTATGCGCTTAAAACCATTTTCAGGCCAAATAAGCTGATTTCTGCCAATTTCAGCAAAATACTGAAGGGAAAGTGGGTTTGCCTTCATATTTGACCCAGAACAACTCAGTTCAGCATGGAAATATCATTGCAACATCTTTTATTTAGCCAGAAATAAGGAGTTTAAGTTTTTATGCGCATAAAAGCATTTTCAGGCCGAATGAGCTGATTTCTGCCAATTGTGGCAAAATACGGAAAGGAAAGTGGGTTTGCCTTCATATTTGACCCAGAACAACTCAGTTCAGCATGGAAATATCATTGCAACAGCTTTTATTTAGCCAGAAATCAAGAGTGTAAATTTATATGCGCTTACAAGCATTTTCTGGCCGAATGAGCAAATATGCTTGTTTCTGTCAATTGCAGCAAAATACTGAAGGTAAAGTGGGTTTGCCTTAATATTTGACCCAGAACAACTCAGTTCAGCATTGAGATATCATTGCAACATCTTTAATTTAGCCAGAAATAAAGAGTGGAAGTTTTTCAGGCCGAATGAGCAAATATGCTTGTTTCTGCCAATTGCAGCAAAATACTGAAAGGAAAATGGGTTTGCCTTCATATTTGACACAGAACAACTCAGTTCAGCATGGAAATATTATTGCAACAGCTTTTATTTAGCCAGAAATGAAGATTGTAAGTTTTTATGCGCTTAAAAGCATTTTCAGGCCAAATGAGCTGATTTCTGCCAATTGCAGCAAAATCCTGAAGGGAAAGTGGGTTTGCCTTCATATTTGACCCAGAACAACTCAATTCAACATGGAAATATCATTGCAACAGCTTTTATTTAGCCAGAAATCAAGAGTGGAAGTTTTTATGTGCTTAAAAGCATTTTCTGGCCAAATGAGCTGATTTCTGCCAATTGCAGCAAAATACTGAAGGGAAAGTGGGTTTGCCTTCATCTTTGACCCAGAACAACTCAGTTCAGCATTTAAATATTATTGCAAAAGCTTTTATTTAGCCAGAAATCAAGAGTGTAAGTTTTTATACGCTTAAAAGCATTTTCAGGCCGAATGAGCTGATTTATGCCAATTGTAGCAAAATACTGAAAGGAAAGTGGGCTTGCCTTCATATTTGACCCAGAACAACTCAGTTCAGCATGGAAATGTCATTGCAACATCTTTAATTTAGCCAGAAATAAAGAGTGGAAGTTTTTCAGGCCGAATGAGCAAATATGCTTGTTTCTGCCAATTGCAGCAAAATACTGAAAGGAAAATGGGTTTGCCTTCATATTTGACACAGAACAACTCAGTTCAGCATGGAAATATTATTGCAACAGCTTTTATTTAGCCAGAAATGAAGATTGTAAGTTTTTATGCGCTTAAAAGCATTTTCAGGCCAAATGAGCTGATTTCTGCCAATTGCAGCAAAATCCTGAAGGGAAAGTGGGTTTGCCTTCATATTTGACCCAGAACAACACAATTCAACATGGAAATATCATTGCAACAGCTTTTATTTAGCCAAAAATCAAGAGTGGAAGTTTTTATGTGCTTAAAAGCATTTTCAGGCCGAATGAGCTGATTTATGCCAATTGTAGCAAAATACTGAAAGGAAAGTGGGCTTGCCTTCATATTTGACCCAGAACAACTCAGTTCAGCATTGAAATATCATTGCAACAGCTTTTGTTTAGCCAGAAAACAAGAGTGTAAGTTTTTATGCGCTTAAAAGCATTTTCAGGCCAAATAAGCTGATTTCTGCCAATTGCAGCAAAATACTGAAGGGAAAGTGGGTTTGCCTTCATATTTGACCCAGAACAACTCAGTTCAGCATGGAAATATTATTGCAACACCTTTTATTTAGCCAGAAATCAAGAGTGGAAGTTTTTCAGGCCGAATGAGCAAATATGCTTGTTTCTGCCAATTGCAGCAAAATACTGAAAGGAAAATGGGTTTGCCTTCATATTTGACCCAGAACAACTCAGTTCAGTATGGAAATATTATTGCAACAGCTTTTATTTAGCCAGAAATGAAGATTGTAAGTTTTTATGCGCTTAAAAGCATTTTCAGGCCAAATGAGCTGATTTCTGCCAATTGCAGCAAAATCCTGAAGGGAAAGTGGGTTTGCCTTCATATTTGACCCAGAACAACTCAATTCAACATGGAAATATCATTGCAACAGCTTTTATTTAGCCAGAAATCAAGAGTGGAAGTTTTTATGCGCTTAAAAGCATTTTCAGGCCGAATGAGCACATATGCTTGTTTCTGCCAATTGCAGCAAAATACTGAAAGGAAAGTGGGTTTGCCTTCATATTTGACCCAGAAAAATGCTATTCAGCATGGAAATGTCATTGCAACAGCTTTTATTTAGCCAGAAATCAAGAGTGGAAGATTTTTATGCGCTTAAAAGCATTTTCAGGCCAAATAAGCTGATTTCTGCCAATTGTAGCAAAATACTGAAGGGAAAGTGGGTTTGCCTTCATATTTGAAACAGAACAACTCAGTTCAGCATGGAAATATCATTGCAACAGCTTTTATTTAGCCAGAAATCAAGAGTGGAAGACTTTTATGCGCTTAAAACCATTTTCAGGCCAAATGAGCTGATTTCTGCCAATTGCAGCAAAATACTGAAAGGAAGGTGGGTTTGCCTTCATATTTGACCCAGAACAACTCAGTTCAGAATGGAAATATCATTGCAACACCTTTTATTTAGCCAGAAATCAAGAGTGGAAGTTTTTTAGGCCGAATGAGCAAATATGCTTCTTTCTGCCAATTGCAGCAAAATACTGACAGGAAAGTGGGTTTACCTCCATATTTGAGCCAGAACAACTCAGTTCAGCATTTAAATATCATTACAACAGCTTTTATTTAGCCAGAAATCAACATTGTAAGTTTTTATGCGCTTAAAAGCATTTTCAGGCCGAATGAGCACATATGCTTGTTTCTGCCAATTGCAGCAAAATACTGAAAGCAATGTGGGTTTGCCTTCATATTTGACCCAGAAAAATGCAATTCAGCATGGAAATGTCATTGCAACAGCTTTTATTTAGCCAGAAATCAAGATTGTAAGTTTTTATGCGCTTAAAAGCATTTTCAGGCCAGATGAGCTGATTTCTGCCAATTGAAGCAAAATACTGACAGGAAAGTGGGTTTGCCTTCATATTTGACCCAGAACAACTCAGTTCAGCATTTAAATATCATTACAACAGCTTTTATTTTGCCAGAACTCAAGAGTGTAAGTTTTTATGCGCTTAAAAGCATTTTCAGGCCGAATGAGCACATATGCTTGTTTCTGCCAATTGCAGCAAAATACTGAAAGCAATGTGGGTTTGCCTTCATATTTGACCCAGAAAAATGCAATTCAGCATGGAAATGTCATTGCAACAGCTTTTATTTAGCCAGAAATCAAGATTGTAAGTTTTTATGCGCTTAAAAGCATTTTCAGGCCAGATGAGCTGATTTCTGCCAATTGCAGCAAAATACTGAAAGGAAAGTGGGTTTGCCGTCATATTTGACCCAGAAAAATGCTATTCAGCATGTAAATGTCATTGCAACAGCTTTTATTTAGCCAGAAATCAAGAGTGGAAGATTTTTATGCGCTTAAAAGCAATTTCAGGCCAAATAAGCTGATTTCTGCCAATTGCAGCAAAATACTGAAGGGAAAGTGGGTTTGCCTTCATATTTGACCCAGAACAACTCAGTTCAGCATTTAAATATCATTACAACAGCTTTTATTTAGCCAGAAATCAAGAGTGTACGTTTTTATGCGCTTAAAAGCATTTTCAGGCCAAATGAGCTGATTTCTGCCAATTTCAGCAAAATACTGAAGGGAAAGTGAGTTTGCCTTCATATTTGACCCAGAACAACTCAGTTCAGCATGGAAATATCATTGCAACACCTTTTATTTAGCCAGAAATCAAGAGTGGAAGTTTTTTAGGCCGAATGAGCAAATATGCTTGTTTCTGCCAATTGCAGCAAAATACTGAAAGGAAGGTGGGTTTGCCTTCATATTTGACCCAGAACAACTCAGTTCAGCATGGAAATATCATTGCAACACCTTTTATTTAGCCAGAAATCAAGATTGTAAGTTTTTATGCGCTTAAAAGCATTTTCAGGCCGAATGAGCACATATGCTTGTTTCTGCCAATTGTAGCAAAATACTGAAAGGAAAGTGGGTTTGCCTTCATATTTGACCCAGAAAAATGCAATTCAGCATGGAAATGTCATTGCAACAGCTTTTATTTAGCCAGAAATCAAGAGTGGAAGATTTTTATGCGCTTAAAAGCATTTTCAGGCCAAATAAGCTGATTTCTGCCAATTGCAGCAAAATACTGAAGGGAAAGTGGGTTTGCCTTCATATTTGACCCGGAACAACTCAGTTCAGCATGGAAATATCATTGCAACAGTTTTTTTTTAGCCAGAAATCAAGAGTGGAAGTTTTTTAGGCCGAATGAGCAAATATGCTTGTTTCTGCCAATTGCAGCAAAATACTGACAGGAAAGTGGGTTTGCCTTCATATTTGACCCAGAACAACTCAGTTCAGCATTTTAATATCATTACAACAGGTTTTATTTAGCCAGAAATCAAGATTGTAAGTTTTTATGCGCTTCAGCTGTGGGTTACATGATAATGGAGAATGTAATTGTGGACCATCCAGATTTGCGGTAAGCGTATTGCGTCACTTCCTGTTTCTGCACACTCTTGGGTTTCTACCGAAAGACTTTTTACTGATTAATTGTAGCTGTTATTTTTACTTAAATAAGTGATTTCTTCACACAAGAATTAATACTTAGTCGTAACATACGCTTGTATTGCACAAGCACCTGCTTTTGCAAAACATAACCAGCTAAAGTTTACAAATTCCACATTTCACTTATATTAGCTTCGCTAGCTTAGCAGTTAAACATTAGCAATGGCTTCTCTGTCTCCCTCTGTCTCTCCTTCTCTCACTTGCTCGGTGTGTCTCATGTTCAGTTTTTCCTCTGCCTCCTTTAGTGATAATGGTATATGTAATAAGTGTAAGGTTTTTGCAGCTTTGGAGGCGAGGCTCACGAAATTGGAAGCACGGCTCCGCACCATGGAAAACAACTCCGCTAGTCAGGCCCCGGTAGCTGGTGCGGGCCGACCTAGCGTAGCCCCTGCTAGCTGTCCCCCGGCAGTTCCCGAGCAGCCGGGAAGCCAGTCCGGCTGGGTGACGGTTCGTAAGAGATCTAATGCTAAACAGACGCCCGAGGTTCACCACCAGTCGGTTCATGTTTCTAATCGATTTTCCCCACTCAGCGACACACCCGCTGAGAAACCAACTCTGGTAATTGGCAGCTCCATAGTCAGAAACGTGAAGTTAGAGACTCCAGCGGCCGTAGTCAAATGTCTTCCTGGGGCCAGAGCGGGCGACGTTGAATCATATTTGAAACTCCTGGCTAAGGATAAACGTAAATACAGTAATATTATTATTCACGTGGGAGTTAATGACGCCCGATTACGTAAATCGGAGGTCACTAAAATGAATGTTGAATCGGTGTGTAACTTTGCAAAAACAATGTCGGACTCCGTAATTTTCTCTGGTCCCCTGCCAAATCTGACCAGTGACGACATGTACACCCGCATGTCGTCATTCAACCGCTGGCTGTCTAGGTGGTGTCCAGCAAACGATGTGGGCTACATAGACAATTGGAAACGTTTTTGGGGAAAACCTAGGCTGATTAGGAGAGATGGCATCCATCCTACTTTAGATGGTGCAGCTTTCTTATCCAGAAATATGGCTGGTTTTATTAAACAACCAAAAGTATGACAATCCAGAGTTGAGCCTAGGATGCAGAGATCCAGTCCTACACGCCTCTCTGCAGTGTCCTTACAACCGTCACCCCCCCACAACTCCCACATACCTATAGAGACTGTCTGTTCCCCGACCTAAATTACATAAAGTAAATATGACAACAAGAGGAGTTAATCATAATAACCTAATAAAAGTTAAGACTACTCCTCTTACAGAACAAAACCCCAAAACTATTAAATGTGGATTATTAAATATCAGATCTCTCTCTTCTAAATCTCTGTTAGTAAATGACTTAATAAGCGATCATCAATTCGATTTATTTTGTCTCACTGAAACTTGGTTGCAGCAGGAAGAATATGTCAGTCTAAATGAGTCAACCCCCCCAAGTCATATTAATTATCATGTTCCTAGAAGCACAGGCCGAGGTGGAGGAGTTGCAGCAATCTTCCATTGTAGCTTATCAATAAACCCTAGACCTAAACATAGTTATAACTCATTTGAGAGCCTTACTCTTAGCCTTTCACACCCAAACTGGAAAACTCAAAAACCACTATTATTTGTTATCGTGTACCGTCCTCCAGTCCCTTATTCAGAGTTTTTGATTGAATTTTCTGATTTTCTAGCTGATTTAGTGCTTAGTACAGATAAAGTCATTATAGTGGGTGACTTTAACATTCATGTAGATGCTGACAGTAACTGCCTGAGCACTGCGTTTAATTCATTATTAGATTCAATTGGTTTTTCCCAAAATGTAAATAAACCCACTCACTGTTTTAGTCACACGTTAGACCTTGTCCTTACGTATGGAATTGAAACGGATAATTTAACAATATGTCCTCACAACTCTCTTCTGTCTGACCATTTTTTAATAACATTTGAATTTACAATAACGGACTATATAGCAGTTAGGGAAAAATTCCACTATAGCAGATGCTTAAGTGAAAAAGCTGTCAACAAATTTAAAGAAATTATTTCTTCATCATTTGCTTCACCATATGTTAATACAATGGGAAGTAGTCTCCTTAATGTTACTCCTGCACAAGTAGATTATCTTGTTGACAATTCTGCAGCCTCACTACGTACAATACTCGATAGTGTTGCCCCTCTAAAAAAGAAGGCAGTAAATCAGCAGAGGCGATCTCCATGGTATAGTTCACAAACACGCAACTTAAAACAGGAAACACGAAAGTTAGAAAGGAAGTGGCGTTCCAGAAAGTTAGAAGAATCTCATTTAGCCTGGAAAAATAGTTTAAAAACGTACAAAAAAGCTCTCAGTGATGCCAGAACAGCATATTATTCATCATTAATAGAAGAAAACAAGAACAACCCCCGGTTTCTGTTCAGCACTGTAGCCAGGCTGACTAAGAGCCATAGTTCTGTTGAGCCTACTATTCCCTTAACTTTGAGCAGCAATGACTTCATGACCTTCTTTATGAATAAAATTGTAGCTATTAGAGAAAGTATTCACCAGATCCTCCCCCCAAAAATTACAGATAGATCTTCATGTACAGCAGTGCTAGAATCATGGATAAGGCCCCACTCCCTGTTAGACTGCTTTTTACCCATAGATCTCTCTGAGCTAACTTCAATTATTACCTCATCTAAACCAACAACCTGTCTGCTAGACCCTATACCAACTAAGCTGCTCAAGGAAGCTTTACCCTTAATAGATACGTTCATATTAGATATCATCAATCTATCTTTAGAAACAGGCTATGTACCACAGGCCTATAAGGTAGCTGTAATTAAACCATTACTTAAAAAACCCTGTCTTGACCCAGGTGTTTTAGCCAATTACAGACCAATATCTAATCTCCCCTTTATTTCTAAAATAATTGAAAAAGTAGTCGCAAAACAATTATGTGATCACCTCCATAGGAATAATTTGTATGAAGAGTTTCAGTCAGGATTTAGAGTTCATCATAGTACAGAAACAGCACTGGTAAAAGTCACCAACGATCTTCTCATGGCCTCAGATACTGGACTCATCTCTATACTTGTTCTGTTAGATCTTAGTGCCGCATTTGATACCATTGATCATAACATTTTATTACAGAGACTGGAACATGAAATTGGAATTACAGGAACTGCACTAGGTTGGTTTAAATCCTATCTGTCTGATAGATTTCAATTTGTTCATGTTAATGATGAATCCTCCATGCACACAAAGGTTAGCTATGGAGTTCCACAAGGCTCTGTGTTAGGACCAATACTTTTTACTTTATATATGTCTCCTTTAGGCAACATTATTAGAAAACACTCCATAAATTTCCACTGTTATGCTGATGATACCCAGCTATATTTATCTATGGAACAAGATGAAAATAATCAGTTAATAAAGCTTCAAGCATGCCTACAAGACATAAAGGCCTGGATGTCCCACAATTTTTTACTTTTAAACTCAGACAAAACTGAAGTCATAGTATTTGGGCCCAAAAATATCAGAGATATGATGTCCAACCATATTGTTACCCTAGATGGCATAAGTCTGGCCTCCAGTACTACTGCAAGGAACCTTGGAGTTATTTTTGATCAGGATCTGTCCTTTAAGTCACATATAAAACAAATCTCTAGAACAGCCTTCTTCCACCTACGGAACATTGCCAAAATTAGGAGCATACTGTCTCAAAGTGATGCCGAAAAACTGGTCCATGCATTTGTTACTTCTAGGTTGGACTACTGTAATTCCCTACTTTCAGGATGCCCCAGTAACTCCCTAAAGAGCCTGCAATTAATCCAAAATGCTGCAGCAAGAGTGCTGACTGGAACTAGCAAGAGAGATCATATTTCACCTTCACTAGCTTCTCTCCATTGGCTTCCCATTAAATTTAGAATAGAATTTAAAACCCTGCTTCTTACATATAAAGCTCTGAATGGTCAGGCTCCATCATATATAGAAGACCTCATAGCACCATATCATCCCAGTAGACCACTTCGCTCTCAGAATGCAGGCCTACTTGTGGTTCCCAGAATTTCCAAAAGTAGAATGGGAGGTAGAGCCTTTAGCTATCAAGCTCCTCTCTTGTGGAACCAGCTCCCAGTTCAGATTCGGGAAGCAGACACCCTCTCTACTTTTAAGTCTAAGCTTAAAACCTTCCTCTTTAATAAAGCATATAGTTAGTTATAGTTATGCTGCCATAGGCTTAGACTGCTGGGGGACCCACCCCCCAATGCACTGAGCTCCTTTCCTCCTCTTGACCATCTCTCCTCTCCTCTCACCCCGCAATTCTCACCACTGTATGTCATTAACTCTGTGTGTTCTCTCCCGTAGTTGTCTTTGTCCTCCTCTGTCCCCCTCTCTCTGTCCCTTTCTGCAGGTGTCCCCCGGCTTTGAAGCTGTGTGTCTTCCAGCGTGCAGCTACTGGTCCTACCAATCTGCCCGATGTTTTGTTATTGCTTTTTTGTTGCTCTGTTCTTTTCTCTCTCCCCTTTCCACTCACCCCAACCGGTCGAGGCAGATGGCCGTCCACCCTGAGCCTGGTTCTGCTGGAGGTTTCTTCCGTTAAAGGGAGTTTTTCCTCTCCACTGTTGCCTATGGCTTGCTCCAGGGGGAATTGTTGGGTTCTCTTTATATATCTTTATAATCTTGACTTTATTCTGTAAAGTGCCCTGAGATGACTTTGTTGTGAATTGGCGCTATATAAATAAAGTTGAATTGAATTGAATTAAAAGCATTTTCAGGCCGAACGAGCACATATGCTTGTTTCTGACAATTGCAGCAAAATACTGAAGGTAAAGTGGGTTTGCCTTCATATTTGACCCAGAACAACTCAGTTCAGCATGGAAATATCATTGCAACAGCATTTATTTAGCCAGAAATCAAGAGTGGAAGTTTTTTAGGCCGAATGAGCAAATATGCTTGTTTCTGCCAATTGCAGCAAAATACTGAAGGGAAAGTGGGTTTGCCTTCATATTTGAACCAGAACAACTCAGTTCAGCATGGAAATATCATTGCAACCGCTTTTATTTAGCCAGAAATAAGGAGTTTAAGTTTTTATGCGCTTAAAAGCATTTTCAGGCCGAATGAGCAAATATGCTTGTTTCTGCCAATTGCAGCAAAATACTGACAGGAAAGTGGGTTTACCTCCATATTTGAGCCAGAACAACTCAGTTCAGCATTTAAATATCATTACAACAGCTTTTATTTAGCCAGAAATCAACATTGTAAGTTTTTATGCGCTTAAAAGCATTTTCAGGCCGAATGAGCACATATGCTTGTTTCTGCCAATTGCAGCAAAATACTGAAAGCAATGTGGGTTTGCCTTCATATTTGACCCAGAAAAATGCAATTCAGCATGGAAATGTCATTGCAACAGCTTTTATTTAGCCAGAAATCAAGATTGTAAGTTTTTATGCGCTTAAAAGCATTTTCAGGCCAGATGAGCTGATTTCTGCCAATTGAAGCAAAATACTGACAGGAAAGTGGGTTTGCCTTCATATTTGACCCAGAACAACTCAGTTCAGCATTTAAATATCATTACAACAGCTTTTATTTTGCCAGAACTCAAGAGTGTAAGTTTTTATGCGCTTAAAAGCATTTTCAGGCCGAATGAGCACATATGCTTGTTTCTGCCAATTGCAGCAAAATACTGAAAGCAATGTGGGTTTGCCTTCATATTTGACCCAGAAAAATGCAATTTAGCATGGAAATGTCATTGCAACAGCTTTTATTTAGCCAGAAATCAAGATTGTAAGTTTTTATGCGCTTAAAAGCATTTTCAGGCCAGATGAGCTGATTTCTGCCAATTGCAGCAAAATACTGAAAGGAAAGTGGGTTTGCCGTCATATTTGACCCAGAAAAATGCTATTCAGCATGTAAATGTCATTGCAACAGCTTTTATTTAGCCAGAAATCAAGAGTGGAAGATTTTTATGCGCTTAAAAGCAATTTCAGGCCAAATAAGCTGATTTCTGCCAATTGCAGCAAAATACTGAAGGGAAAGTGGGTTTGCCTTCATATTTGACCCAGAACAACTCAGTTCAGCATTTAAATATCATTACAACAGCTTTTATTTAGCCAGAAATCAAGAGTGTACGTTTTTATGCGCTTAAAAGCATTTTCAGGCCAAATGAGCTGATTTCTGCCAATTTCAGCAAAATACTGAAGGGAAAGTGAGTTTGCCTTCATATTTGACCCAGAACAACTCAGTTCAGCATGGAAATATCATTGCAACACCTTTTATTTAGCCAGAAATCAAGAGTGGAAGTTTTTTAGGCCGAATGAGCAAATATGCTTGTTTCTGCCAATTGCAGCAAAATACTGAAAGGAAGGTGGGTTTGCCTTCATATTTGACCCAGAACAACTCAGTTCAGCATGGAAATATCATTGCAACACCTTTTATTTAGCCAGAAATCAAGATTGTAAGTTTTTATGCGCTTAAAAGCATTTTCAGGCCGAATGAGCACATATGCTTGTTTCTGCCAATTGTAGCAAAATACTGAAAGGAAAGTGGGTTTGCCTTCATATTTGACCCAGAAAAATGCAATTCAGCATGGAAATGTCATTGCAACAGCTTTTATTTAGCCAGAAATCAAGAGTGGAAGATTTTTATGCGCTTAAAAGCATTTTCAGGCCAAATAAGCTGATTTCTGCCAATTGCAGCAAAATACTGAAGGGAAAGTGGGTTTACCTTCATATTTGACCCGGAACAACTCAGTTCAGCATGGAAATATCATTGCAACAGTTTTTTTTTAGCCAGAAATCAAGAGTGGAAGTTTTTTAGGCCGAATGAGCAAATATGCTTGTTTCTGCCAATTGCAGCAAAATACTGACAGGAAAGTGGGTTTGCCTTCATATTTGACCCAGAACAACTCAGTTCAGCATTTTAATATCATTACAACAGGTTTTATTTAGCCAGAAATCAAGATTGTAAGTTTTTATGCGCTTCAGCTGTGGGTTACATGATAATGGAGAATGTAATTGTGGACCATCCAGATTTGCGGTAAGCGTATTGCGTCACTTCCTGTTTCTGCACACTCTTGGGTTTCTACCGAAAGACTTTTTACTGATTAATTGTAGCTGTTATTTTTACTTAAATAAGTGATTTCTTCACACAAGAATTAATACTTAGTCGTAACATACGCTTGTATTGCACAAGCACCTGCTTTTGCAAAACATAACCAGCTAAAGTTTACAAATTCCACATTTCACTTATATTAGCTTCGCTAGCTTAGCAGTTAAACATTAGCAAAGGCTTCTCTGTCTCCCTCTGTCTCTCCTTCTCTCACTTGCTCGGTGTGTCTCATGTTCAGTTTTTCCTCTGCCTCCTTTAGTGATAATGGTATATGTAATAAGTGTAAGGTTTTTGCAGCTTTGGAGGCGAGGCTCACGAAATTGGAAGCACGGCTCCGCACCATGGAAAACAACTCCGCTAGTCAGGCCCCGGTAGCTGGTGCGGGCCGACCTAGCGTAGCCCCTGCTAGCTGTCCCCCGGCAGTTCCCGAGCAGCCGGGAAGCCAGTCCGGCTGGGTGACGGTTCGTAAGAGATCTAATGCTAAACAGACGCCCGAGGTTCACCACCAGTCGGTTCATGTTTCTAATCGATTTTCCCCACTCAGCGACACACCCGCTGAGAAACCAACTCTGGTAATTGGCAGCTCCATAGTCAGAAACGTGAAGTTAGAGACTCCAGCGGCCGTAGTCAAATGTCTTCCTGGGGCCAGAGCGGGCGACGTTGAATCATATTTGAAACTCCTGGCTAAGGATAAACGTAAATACAGTAATATTATTATTCACGTGGGAGTTAATGACGCCCGATTACGTAAATCGGAGGTCACTAAAATGAATGTTGAATCGGTGTGTAACTTTGCAAAAACAATGTCGGACTCCGTAATTTTCTCTGGTCCCCTGCCAAATCTGACCAGTGACGACATGTACACCCGCATGTCGTCATTCAACCGCTGGCTGTCTAGGTGGTGTCCAGCAAACGATGTGGGCTACATAGACAATTGGAAACGTTTTTGGGGAAAACCTAGGCTGATTAGGAGAGATGGCATCCATCCTACTTTAGATGGTGCAGCTTTCTTATCCAGAAATATGGCTGGTTTTATTAGACAACCAAAAGTATGACAATCCAGAGTTGAGCCTAGGATGCAGAGATCCTGTCCTACACGCCTCTCTGCAGTATCCTTACAACCGTCACCCCCCCACAACTCCCACATACCTATAGAGACTGTCTGTTCCCCGACCTAAATTACATAAAGTAAATATGACAACAAGAGGAGTTAATCATAATAACCTAATAAAAGTTAAGACTACTCCTCTTACAGAACAAAACCCCAAAACTATTAAATGTGGATTATTAAATATCAGATCTCTCTCTTCTAAATCTCTGTTAGTAAATGACTTAATAAGCGATCATCAATTCGATTTATTTTGTCTCACTGAAACTTGGTTGCAGCAGGAAGAATATGTCAGTCTAAATGAGTCAACCCCCCCAAGCCATATTAATTATCATGTTCCTAGAAGCACAGGCCGAGGTGGAGGAGTTGCAGCAATCTTCCATTGTAGCTTATCAATAAACCCTAGACCTAAACATAGTTATAACTCATTTGAGAGCTTACTCTTAGCCTTTCACACCCAAACTGGAAAACTCAAAAACCACTATTATTTGTTATCGTGTACCGTCCTCCAGTCCCTTATTCAGAGTTTTTGATTGAATTTTCTGATTTTCTAGCTGATTTAGTGCTTAGTACAGATAAAGTCATTATAGTGGGTGACTTTAACATTCATGTAGATGCTGACAGTAACTGCCTGAGCACTGCGTTTAATTCATTATTAGATTCAATTGGTTTTTCCCAAAATGTAAATAAACCCACTCACTGTTTTAGTCACACGTTAGACCTTGTCCTTACGTATGGAATTGAAACGGATAATTTAACAATATGTCCTCACAACTCTCTTCTGTCTGACCATTTTTTAATAACATTTGAATTTACAATAACGGACTATATAGCAGTTAGGGAAAAATTCCACTATAGCAGATGCTTAAGTGAAAAAGCTGTCAACAAATTTAAAGAAATTATTTCTTCATCATTTGCTTCACCATATGTTAATACAATGGGAAGTAGTCTCCTTAATGTTACTCCTGCACAAGTAGATTATCTTGTTGACAATTCTGCAGCCTCACTACGTACAATACTCGATAGTGTTGCCCCTCTAAAAAAGAAGGCAGTAAATCAGCAGAGGCGATCTCCATGGTATAGTTCACAAACACGCAACTTAAAACAGGAAACACGAAAGTTAGAAAGGAAGTGGCGTTCCAGAAAGTTAGAAGAATCTCATTTAGCCTGGAAAAATAGTTTAAAAACGTACAAAAAAGCTCTCAGTGATGCCAGAACAGCATATTATTCATCATTAATAGAAGAAAACAAGAACAACCCCCGGTTTCTGTTCAACACTGTAGCCAGGCTGACTAAGAGCCATAGTTCTGTTGAGCCTACTATTCCCTTAACTTTGAGCAGCAATGACTTCATGACCTTCTTTATGAATAAAATTGTAGCTATTAGAGAAAGTATTCACCAGATCCTCCCCCCAAAAATTACAGATAGATCTTCATGTACAGCAGTGCTAGAATCATGGATAAGGCCCCACTCCCTGTTAGACTGCTTTTTACCCATAGATCTCTCTGAGCTAACTTCAATTATTACCTCATCTAAACCAACAACCTGTCTGCTAGACCCTATACCAACTAAGCTGCTCAAGGAAGCTTTACCCTTAATAGATACGTTCATATTAGATATCATCAATCTATCTTTAGAAACAGGCTATGTACCACAGGCCTATAAGGTAGCTGTAATTAAACCATTACTTAAAAAACCCTGTCTTGACCCAGGTGTTTTAGCCAATTACAGACCAATATCTAATCTCCCCTTTATTTCTAAAATAATTGAAAAAGTAGTCGCAAAACAATTATGTGATCACCTCCATAGGAATAATTTGTATGAAGAGTTTCAGTCAGGATTTAGAGTTCATCATAGTACAGAAACAGCACTGGTAAAAGTCACCAACGATCTTCTCATGGCCTCAGATACTGGACTCATCTCTATACTTGTTCTGTTAGATCTTAGTGCCGCATTTGATACCATTGATCATAACATTTTATTACAGAGACTGGAACATGAAATTGGAATTACAGGAACTGCACTAGGTTGGTTTAAATCCTATCTGTCTGATAGATTTCAATTTGTTCATGTTAATGATGAATCCTCCATGCACACAAAGGTTAGCTATGGAGTTCCACAAGGCTCTGTGTTAGGACCAATACTTTTTACTTTATATATGTCTCCTTTAGGCAACATTATTAGAAAACACTCCATAAATTTCCACTGTTATGCTGATGATACCCAGCTATATTTATCTATGGAACCAGATGAAAATAATCAGTTAATAAAGCTTCAAGCATGCCTACAAGACATAAAGGCCTGGATGTCCCACAATTTTTTACTTTTAAACTCAGACAAAACTGAAGTCATAGTATTTGGGCCCAAAAATATCAGAGATATGATGTCCAACCATATTGTTACCCTAGATGGCATAAGTCTGGCCTCCAGTACTACTGCAAGGAACCTTGGAGTTATTTTTGATCAGGATCTGTCCTTTAAGTCACATATAAAACAAATCTCTAGAACAGCCTTCTTCCACCTACGGAACATTGCCAAAATTAGGAGCATACTGTCTCAAAGTGATGCCGAAAAACTGGTCCATGCATTTGTTACTTCTAGGTTGGACTACTGTAATTCCCTACTTTCAGGATGCCCCAGTAACTCCCTAAAGAGCCTGCAATTAATCCAAAATGCTGCAGCAAGAGTGCTGACTGGAACTAGCAAGAGAGATCATATTTCACCTTCACTAGCTTCTCTCCATTGGCTTCCCATTAAATTTAGAATAGAATTTAAAACCCTGCTTCTTACATATAAAGCTCTGAATGGTCAGGCTCCATCATATATAGAAGACCTCATAGCACCATATCATCCCAGTAGACCACTTCGCTCTCAGAATGCAGGCCTACTTGTGGTTCCCAGAATTTCCAAAAGTAGAATGGGAGGTAGAGCCTTTAGCTATCAAGCTCCTCTCTTGTGGAACCAGCTCCCAGTTCAGATTCGGGAAGCAGACACCCTCTCTACTTTTAAGTCTAAGCTTAAAACCTTCCTCTTTAATAAAGCATATAGTTAGTTATAGTTATGCTGCCATAGGCTTAGACTGCTGGGGGACCCACCCCCCAATGCACTGAGCTCCTTTCCTCCTCTTGACCATCTCTCCTCTCCTCTCACCCCGCAATTCTCACCACTGTATGTCATTAACTCTGTGTGTTCTCTCCCGTAGTTGTCTTTGTCCTCCTCTGTCCCCCTCTCTCTGTCCCTTTCTGCAGGTGTCCCCCGGCTTTGAAGCTGTGTGTCTTCCAGCGTGCAGCTACTGGTCCTACCAATCTGCCCGATGTTTTGTTATTGCTTTTTTGTTGCTCTGTTCTTTTCTCTCTCCCCTTTCCACTCACCCCAACCGGTCGAGGCAGATGGCCGTCCACCCTGAGCCTGGTTCTGCTGGAGGTTTCTTCCGTTAAAGGGAGTTTTTCCTCTCCACTGTTGCCTATGGCTTGCTCCAGGGGGAATTGTTGGGTTCTCTTTATATATCTTTATAATCTTGACTTTATTCTGTAAAGTGCCCTGAGATGACTTTGTTGTGAATTGGCGCTATATAAATAAAGTTGAATTGAATTGAATTAAAAGCAGTTTCAGGCCGAACGAGCACATATGCTTGTTTCTGACAATTGCAGCAAAATACTGAAGGTAAAGTGGGTTTGCCTTCATATTTGACCCAGAACAACTCAGTTCAGCATGGAAATATCATTGCAACAGCATTTATTTAGCCAGAAATCAAGAGTGGAAGTTTTTTAGGCCGAATGAGCAAATATGCTTGTTTCTGCCAATTGCAGCAAAATACTGAAGGGAAAGTGGGTTTGCCTTCATATTTGAACCAGAACAACTCAGTTCAGCATGGAAATATCATTGCAACCGCTTTTATTTAGCCAGAAATAAGGAGTTTAAGTTTTTATGCGCTTAAAAGCATTTTCAGGCCGAATGAGCACATATACTTGTTTCTGCCAATTGCAGCAAAATACTGAAGGGAAAGTGGGTTTGCCTTCATATTTGACCCGGAACAACTCAGTTCAGCATGGAAATATCATTGCAACAGTGTTTTTTTAGCCAGAAATCAAGAGTGGAAGTTTTTTAGGCCGAATGAGCAAATATGCTTGTTACTGCCAATTGCAGCAAAATACTGAAGGGAAAGTGGGATTGCCTTCATATTTGACCCAGAAAAATGCTATTCAGCATGGAAATGTCATTGCAACAGCTTTTATTTAGTCAGAAATCAAGAGTGGAAGATTTTTATGCGCTTAAAAGCATTTTTAGGCCAAATAAGCTGATTTCTGCCAATTGCAGCAAAATACTGAAGGGAAAGTGGGTTTGCCTTCATATTTGACCCAGAACAACTCAGTTCAGCATGGAAATATCATTGCAACAGCATTTATTTAGCCAGAAATCAAGAGTGGAAGTTTTTTAGGCCGAATGAGCAAATATGCTTGTTTCTGCCAATTGCAGCAAAATACTGAAAGGAAAGTGGGTTTGCCTTCATATTTGACCCAGAAAAATGCTATTCAGCATGGAAATGTCATTGCAACAGCTTTTATTTAGCCAGAAATCAAGAGTGGAAGATTTTTATGCGCTTAAAAGCATTTTCAGGCCGAATGAGCACATATACTTGTTTCTGCCAATTGCAGCAAGATACTGAAAGGAAAGTGGGTTTGCCTCCATATTTGACCCAGAACAACTCAGTTCAGCATTTAAATATCATTACAACAGCTTTTATTTAGCCAAAAATCAACATTGTAAGTTTTTATGCGCTTAAAAGCATTTTCAGGCCGAATGAGCACATATGCTTGTTTCTGCCAATTGCAGCAAAATACTGAAAGGAAAGTGGGTTTGCCTTCATATTTGACCCAGAAAAATGCTATTCAGCATGGAAATGTCATTGCAACAGCTTTTATTTAGCCAGAAATCAAGAGTGGAAGATTTTTATGCGCTTAAAAGCATTTTTAGGCCAAATAAGCTGATTTCTGCCAATTGCAGCAAAATACTGAAGGGAAAGTGGGTTTGCCTTCATATTTGACCCAGAACAACTCAGTTCAGCATGGAAATATCATTGCAACAGCTTTTATTCAGCCAGAAATCAAGAGTGGAAGATTTTTATGCGCTTAAAAGCATTTTCAGGCCAAATAAGCTGATTTCTGCCAATTGCAGCAAAATACTGAAGGGAAAGTGGGTTTGCCTTCATGTTTGACCCAGAACAACTCAGTTCAGCATGGAAATATCATTGCAACCGCTTTTATTTAGCCAGAAATCAAGAGTGGAAGATTTTTATACGCTTAAAAGCATTTTCAGGCCAAATAAGCTGATTTCTGCCAATTGCAGCAAAATACTGAAGGGAAAGTGGGTTTGCCTTCATATTTGACCCAGAACAACTCAGTTCAGCATTTAAATATCATTACAACAGCTTTTATTTAGCCAGAACTCAAGAGGGTAAGTTTTTATGCGCTTAAAAGCATTTTCAGGCCAAATCAGCTGATTTCTGCCAATTGCAGCAAAATACTGAAGGTAAAGTGGGTTTGCCTTCATATTTGACACAGAACAACTCAGTTCAGCATTGAAATATCATTGCAACAGCCTTTATTTAGCCAGAAATCAAGAGTGTACGTTTTTATGCGCTTAAAAGCATTTTCAGGCCAAATGAGCTGATTTCTGCCAATTTCAGCAAAATACTGAAGGGAAAGTGGGTTTGCCTTCATATTTGACCCAGAACAACTCAGTTCAGCATGGAAATATTATTGCAACAGCTTTTATTTAGCCAGAAATCAAGAGTGGAAGTTTTTTAGGCCGAATGAGCAAATATGCTTGTTTCTGCCAATTGCAGCAAAATACTGAAGGGAAAGTGGGTTTGCCTTCATATTTGACACAGAACAACTCAGTTCAGCATGGAAATATCATTGCAACAGCTTTTATTTAGCCAGAAATCAAGAGTGGAAATTTTTATGCGCTTAAAACCATTTTCAGGCCGAATGAGCTGATTTCTGCCAATTGTAGCAAAATACTGAAGGGAAAGTGGGTTTGCCTTCATATTTGACCCAGAACAACTCAGTTCAGCATGGAAATATCATTGCAACAGCTTTTATTTAGCCAGAAATCAAGATTGGAAATTTATATGCGCTTAAAACCATTTTCAGGCCGAATGAGCTGATTTCTGCCAATTGTAGCAAAATACTGAAGGGAAAGTGGGTTTGCCTTCATATTTGACCCAGAACAACTCAGTTCAGCATGGAAATATCATTGCAACAGCTTTTATTTAGCCAGAAATCAAGAGTGTAAGTTTTTATGCGCTTAAAAGCATTTTTCGGCCGAATGAACAAATATGCTTGTTTCTGCCAATTGTCGCATATACTGAAGGGAAAGTGGGTTTGCCTTCATATTTGACCCAGAACAACTCACTTCAGCATGGAAATATCATTGCAACAGCTTTTATTTAGCCAGAAATCAAGATTGTTAAATTTTTTATGCGCTTAAAAGCATTTTCAGGCCGAATGAGCAAATATGCCTGTTTCTGCCAAATGCAGCAAAGTACTGAAAGGAAAGTGGGTTTGCCTTCATATTTGAGCCAGAACAACTCAGTTCAGCATGGAAATATCATTGCAACAGCTTTTATTTAGCCAGAAATCAAGAGTGTAAGTTTTTATGCGCTTAAAAGCATTTTCAGGCCGAATGAGCTGATTTCTGCCAAATGCAGCAAAATACTGAAAGGAAAGTGGGTTTGCCTTCATATTTGAGCCAGAACAACTCAGTTCAGCATTGAAATATCATTGCAACAGCTTTTATTTAGCCAGAAATCAAGAGTGTAAGTTTTTATGCGCTTAAAAGCATTTTCAGGCCGAATGAGCAAATATGCCTGTTTCTGCCAAATGCAGCAAAATACTGAAAGGAAAGTGGGTTTGCCTTCATATTTGAGCCAGCACAACTCAGTTCAGCATGGAAATATCATTGCAACAGCTTTTATTTAGCCAGAAATCAAGAGTGTAAGTTTTTATGCGCTTAAAAGCATTTTCAGGCCGAATGAGCAAATATGCCTGTTTCTGCCAAATGCAGCAAAATACTGAAAGGAAAGTGGGTTTGCCTTCATATTTGAGCCAGAACAACTCAGTTCAGCATGGAAATATCATTGCAACAGCTTTTATTTAGCCAGAAATCAAGAGTGTAAGTTTTTATGCGCTTAAAAGCATTTTCAGGCCGAATGAGCAAATATGCCTGTTTCTGCCAAATGCAGCAAAGTACTGAAAGGAAAGTGGGTTTGCCTTCATATTTGAGCCAGAACAACTCACTTCAGCATGGAAATATCCATGCAATATCTTTTATTTAGCCAGAAATAAGGAGTTTAAGTTTTTATACGCTTAAAAGCATTTTCAGGCCGAATGAGCTGATTTCTGCCAATTGTAGCAAAATACGGAAAGGAAAGTGGGTTTTCCTTCATATTTGATGCATAACAACTCAGTTCAGCATTGAGATATCATTGCAACAGCTTTAATTTAGCCAGAAATAAAGAGTGGAATTTTTTCAGGCCAAATGAGCAAATATGCTTGTTTCTGCCAATTGCAGCAAAATACTGAAAGGAAAGTGGGTTTGCCTTCATATTTGACCCAGAACAACTCAATTCAGCATGGAAATATCATTGCAACAGCTTTAATTTAGCCAGAAATCAAGAGTGTAAGTTTTTATGCGCTTAAAAGCATTTTTCGGCCGAATAAACAAATATGCTTGTTTCTGCCAATTGTCGCAAAATACTAAAGGGAAAGTGGGTTTACCTTCATATTTGACCCAGAACAACTCAGTTCAGCATGGAAATGTCATTGCAACATCTTTTATTTAGCCAGAAATAAGGAGTTTAAGCTTTTATGCGCTTAAACGTATTTTCAGGCCGAATGAACTGATTTCTGCCAATTGTAGCAAAATACGGAAAGGAAAGTGGGTTTGCCTTCATATTTGACCTAGAACAACTCAGTTAAGCATTTAAATATCATTACAACAGCTTTTATTTAGCCAGAAATCAAGATTGTAAGTTTTTATGCGCTTAAAAGCATTTTCAGGCCGAATGAGCACATTGTTTCTGCCAATTGCAGCAAAATACTGAAGGTAAAGTGGGTTTGCCTTCATATTTGACCCAGAACAACTCAGTTCTGCATTGAAATATCATTGCAACAGCTTTTGTTTAGCCAGAAAACAAGAGTGTAAGTTTTTATGCGCTTAACAGCATTTTCAGGACGAATGAGCTGATTTCTGCCAATTGTAGCAAAATACTGAAAGGAAAGTGGGTTTGCCTTCATATTTGACCCAGAACAACTCAGTTCAGCATTGAGATATCATTGCAACAGCTTTAATTTAGCCAGAAATAAAGAGTGGAAGTTTTTCAGGCCGAATGAGCAAATATGCTTGTTTCTGCCAATTGCAGCAAAATACTGAAAGGAAAATGGGTTTGCCTTCATATTTGACCCAGAACAACTCAGTTCAGCATGGAAATATTATTGCAACAGCTTTTATTTAGCCAGAAATGAAGATTGTAAGTTTTTATGCGCTTAAAAGCATTTTCAGGCCAAATGAGCTGATTTCTGCCAATTGCAGCACAATATTGAAGGTAAAGTGGGTTTGCCTTCATATTTGACACAGAACAATTCAGTTCAGCATTGAAATATCATTGCAACAGCTTTTGTTTAGCCAGAAAACAAGAGTTTAAGTTTTTATGCGCTTAAAAGCATTTTCAGGCCGAATGAGCTGATTTCTGCCAATTGTGGCAAAATACGGAAAGGAAAGTGGGTTTGCCTTCATATTTGACCCAGAACAACTCAGTTCAGCATGGAAATATCATTGCAACAGCTTTTATTTAGCCAGAAATCAAGAGTGTAAATTTATAAGCGCTTACAAGCATTTTCTGGCCGAATGAGCAAATATGCTTGTTTCTGTCAATTGCAGCAAAATACTGAAGGTAAAGTGGGTTTGCCTTCATATTTGACCCAGAACAACTCAGTTCAGCATTGAAATATCATTGCAACAGCTTTTGTTTAGCCAGAAAACAAGAGTGTAAGTTTTTATGCGCTTAAAAGCATTTTCAGGCCGAATGAGCTGATTTCTGCCAATTGTAGCAAAATACTGAAAGGAAAGTGGGTTTGCCTTCATATTTGACCCAGAACAACTCAGTTCAGCATTGAGATATCATTGCAACAGCTTTAATTTAGCCAGAAATAAAGAGTGGAAGTTTTTCATGCCGAATGAGCAAATATGCTTGTTTCTGCCAATTGCAGCAAAATACTGAAAGGAAAATGGGTTTGCCTTCATATTTGACCCAGAACAACTCAGTTCAGCATGGAAATATTATTGCAACAGCTTTTATTTAGCCAGAAATGAAGATTGTAAGTTTTTATGCGCTTAAAAGCATTTTCAGGCCAAATGAGCTGATTTCTGCCAATTGCAGCAAAATACTGAAGGGAAAGTGGGTTTGCCTTCATATTTGACCCAGAACAACTCAATTCAGCATGGAAATATCATTGCAACAGCTTTTATTTAGCCAGAAATAAGGAGTTTAAGTTTTTATGCGCTTAAAAGCATTTTCAGGCCAAATAAGCTGATTTCTGCCAATTGCAGCAAAATACTGAAGGGAAAGTGGGTTTGCCTTCATATTTGACCCAGAATAACTCAGTTCAGCATGGAAATATTATTGCAACAACTTTTATTTAGCCAGAAATCAAGAGTGGAAGTTTTTTAGGCCGAATGAGCAAATATGCTTGTTTCTGCCAATTGCAGCAAAATACTGAAAGGACAGTGGGTTTGCCTTCATATTTGACCCAGAACAACTCAGTTCAGCATGAAAATATCATTGCAACAGCTTTTATTTAGTCAGAAATCAAGATTGTAAGTTTTTATGCGCTTAAAAGCAATTTCAGGCCGAATGAGCTGATTTC
This sequence comes from Channa argus, assembly GCF_033026475.1. Taxonomy (NCBI): domain Eukaryota; kingdom Metazoa; phylum Chordata; class Actinopteri; order Anabantiformes; family Channidae; genus Channa; species Channa argus. The sequence continues at coordinate 205,686 of NW_027125243.1, read as the reverse complement.
TGCCAATTGTAGCAAAATACTGACGAGAAAGTGGGTTTGCCTTCATATTTGACCCAGAACAACTCAGTTCAGCATGGAAATATCATTGCAACATCTTTTATTTAGCCAGAAATAAGGAGTTTAAGTTTTTTTGCGCTTAAACGCATTTTCAGGCCGAATGAGCTGATTTCTGCCAATTGTAGCAAAATACGGAAAGGAAAGTGGGTTTGCCTTCATATTTGACCCAGAACAACTCAGTTCATAATTTAAATATCATTACAACAGCTTTTATTTAGCCAGAAATCAAGATTGTAAGTTTTTATGCGCTTAAAAGCATTTTCAGGCCGAATGAGCACATATGCTTGTTTCTGCCAATTGCAGCAAAATACTGAAAGGAAAGTCGGTTTGCCTTAATATTTGACCCAGAACAACTCAGTTCAGCATGGAAATATCATTGCAACATCTTTTATTTAGCCAGAAATAAGGAGTTTAAGTTTTTATGCGCTTAAAACCATTTTCAGGCCGAATGAGCTGATTTCTGCCAATTGTAGCAAAATACTGAAGGGAAAGTGGCATTGCCTTCATATTTGACCCAGAACAACTCAGTTCAGCATGGAAATATCATTGCAACAGCTTTTATTTAGCCAAAAAAACAAGAGTGTAAGTTTTTATGCGCTTAAAAGCATTTTTCGGCCGAATGAACAAATATGCTTGTTTCTGCCAATTGTCGCAAAATACTGAAGGGAAAGTGGGTTTGCCTTCATATTTGACCCAGAACAACTCAGTTCAGCATGAAAATATCATTGCAACAGCTTTTATTTAGTCAGAAATCAAGATTGTAAGTTTTTATGCGCTTAAAAGCATTTTCAGGCCGAATGAGCACTTATGCTTGTTTCTGCCAATTGCAGCAAAATACTGAAAGGAAAGTGGGCTTGCCTTCATATTTGACCCAGAACAACTCAGGTCAGCATGGAAATATCATTGCAACATCTTTTATTTAGCCAGAAATAAGGAGTTTAAGTTTTTATACGCTTAAAAGCATTTTCAGGCCGAATGAGCTGATTTCTGCCAATTGTAGCAAAATACGGAAAGGAAAGTGGGTTTGCCTTCATATTTGATGCATAACAACTCAGTTCAGCATTGAGATATCATTGCAACAGCTTTAATTTACTCAGAAATAAAGAGTGGAAGTTTTTCAGGCTAAATGAGCAAATATGCTTGTTTCTGCCAATTGCAGCAAAATACTGAAAGGAAAATGGGTTTGCCTTGATATTTGACCCAGAACAACTCAGTTCAGCATTTAAATATCATTGCAACAGCTTTTATTTAGCCAGCAATCAAGAGTGTAAGTTTTTATGCGCTTAAAAGCATTTTCAGGCCGAATGAGCTGATTTCTGCCAATTGAAGGAAAATACTGAAAGGAAAGTGGGTTTGCCTTCATATTTGAACCAGAACAACTCAATTCAGCATGGAAATGTCATTGCAACAGCTTTTTTTTAGCCAGAAATCAAGAGTGGAAGATTTTATGCGCTTAAAAGCATTTTTCGGTCGAATAAACAAATATGCTTGTTTCTGCCAATTGTCGCAAAATACTAAAGGGAAAGTGGGTTTGCCTTCATATTTGACCCAGAACAACTCAGTTCAGCATGGAAATATCATTGCAACATCTTTTATTTAGCCAGAAATAAGGAGTTTAAGTTTTTATGCGCTTAAAAGCATTTTCAGGCCAAATAAGCTGATTTCTGCCAATTGCAGCAAAATACTGAAGGGAAAGTGGGTTTGCCTGGAAGTTTTTCAGGCCGAATGAGCAAATATGCTTTTTTCTGCCAATTGCAGCAAAATACTGAAAGGAAAATGGGTTTGCCTTCATATTTGACCCAGAACAACTCAGTTCAGCATGGAAATATTATTGCAACAGCTTTTATTTAGCCAGAAATAAGGAGTTTAAGTTTTTATGCGCTTAAAAGCATTTTCAGGCCGAATGAGCACTTATGCTTGTTTCTGCCAATTGCAGCAAAATACTGAAAGGAAAGTGGGCTTGCCTTAATATTTGACCCAGAACAACTCAGTTCAGCATGGAAATATCATTGCAACATCTTTTATTTAGCCAGAAATAAGGAGTTTAAGTTTTTATGCGCTTAAAACAATTTTCAGGCCAAATAAGCTGATTTCTGCCAATTGCAGCAAAATACTGAAGGGAAAGTGGGTTTGCCTTCATATTTAACCCAGAACAACTCAGTTTAGCATGGAAATATCATTGCAACAGCTTTTATTTAGCCAGAAATCAAGAGTGGAAATTTATATGCGCTTAAAACCATTGTCAGGCCGAATGAGCTGATTTCTGCCAATTGTAGCAAAATACTGAAGGGAAAGTGGGTTTGCCTTCATATTTGACCCAGAACAACTCAGTTTAGCATGGAAATATCATTGCAACAGCTTTTATTTAGCCAGAAATCAAGAGTGGAAATTTATATGCGCTTAAAACCAATGTCAGGCCGAATGAGCTGATTTCTGCCAATTGTAGCAAAATACTGAAGGGAAAGTGGGTTTGCCTTCATATTTGACCCAGAACAACTCAGTTCAGCATGGAAATATCATTGCAACAGCTTTTATTTAGCCAGAAATCAAGAGTGTAAGTTTTTATGCGCTTAAAAGCATTTTTCGGCCGAATGAACAAATATGCTTGTTTCTGCCAATTGTCGCAAAATACTGAAGGGAAAGTGGGTTTGCCTTCATATTTGACCCAGAACAACTCAGTTCAGCATGAAAATATCATTGCAACAGCTTTTATTTAGTCAGAAATCAAGATTGTAAGTTTTTATACGCTTAAAAGCATTTTCAGGCCGAATGAGCTGATTTCTGCCAATTGTAGCAAAATACGGAAAGGAAAGTGGGTTTGCCTTCATATTTGATGCATAACAACTCAGTTCAGCATTGAGATATCATTGCAACAGCTTTAATTTACTCAGAAATAAAGAGTGGAAGTTTTTCAGGCCAAATGAGCAAATATGCTTGTTTCTGCCAATTGCAGCAAAATACTGAAAGGAAAATGGGTTTGCCTTGATATTTGACCCAGAACAACTCAGTTCAGAATTTAAATATCATTGCAACAGCTTTGATTTAGCCAGCAATCAAGAGTGTAAGTTTTTATGCGCTTAAAAGCATTTTCAGGCCGAATGAGCTGATTTCTGCCAATTGAAGGAAAATACTGAAAGGAAAGTGGGTTTGCCTTCATATTTGAACCAGAACAACTCAATTCAGCATGGAAATGTCATTGCAACAGCTTTTTTTTTAGCCAGAAATCAAGAGTGGAAGATTTTTATGCGCTTAAAAGCATTTTCAGGCGAAATAAGCTGATTTCTGCCAATTGTAGCAAAATACTGAAAGGAAAGTGGGTTTGCCTTCATATTTGACCCAGAACAACTCAATTCAGCATGGAAATATCATTGCAACAGCTTTAATTTAGCCAGAAATCAAGAGTGTAAGTTTTTATGCGCTTAAAAGCATTTTTCGGTCGAATAAACAAATATGCTTGTTTCTGCCAATTGTCGCAAAATACTAAAGGGAAAGTGGGTTTGCCTTCATATTTGACCCAGAACAACTCAGTTCAGCATGGAAATATCATTGCAACATCTTTTATTTAGCCAGAAATAAGGAGTTTAGGTTTTTATGCGCTTAAAAGCATTTTCAGGCCGAATGAGCTGATTTCTGCCAATTGTGGCAAAATACGGAAAGGAAAGTGGGTTTGCCTTCATATTTGACCCATAACAACTCAGTTCAGCATGGAAATATCATTGCAACAGCTTTTATTTAGCCAGAAATCAAGAGTGTAAATTTATATGCGCTTACAAGCATTTTCTGGCCGAATGAGCAAATATGCTTGTTTCTGTCAATTGCAGCAAAATACTGAAGGTAAAGTGGGTTTGCCTTAATATTTGACCCAGAACAACTCAGTTCAGCATTGAGATATCATTGCAACATCTTCAATTTAGCCAGAAATAAAGAGTGGAAGTTTTTCAGGCCGAATGAGCAAATATGCTTGTTTCTGCCAATTGCAGCAAAATACTGAAAGGAAAATGGGTTTGCCTTCATATTTGACACAGAACAACTCAGTTCAGCATGGAAATATTATTGCAACACCTTTTATTTAGCCAGAAATGAAGATTGTAAGTTTTTATGCGCTTAAAAGCATTTTCAGGCCAAATGAGCTGATTTCTGCCAATTGCAGCAAAATCCTGAAGGGAAAGTGGGTTTGCCTTCATATTTGACCCAGAACAACTCAATTCAACATGGAAATATCATTGCAACAGCTTTTATTTAGCCAGAAATCAAGAGTGGAAGTTTTTATGTGCTTAAAAGCATTTTCAGGCCAAATGAGCTGATTTCTGCCAATTGCAGCAAAATATGAAGGGAAAGTGGGTTTGCCTTCATCTTTGACCCAGAACAACTCAGTTCAGCATTTAAATATTATTGCAAAAGCTTTTATTTAGCCAGAAATCAAGAGTGTAAGTTTTTATACGCTTAAAAGCATTTTCAGGCCGAATGAGCTGATTTATGCCAATTGTAGCAAAATACTGAAAGGAAAGTGGGCTTGCCTTCATATTTGACCCAGAACAACTCAGTTCAGCATGGAAATGTCATTGCAACATCTTTTATTTAGCCAGAAATAAGGAGTTTAAGTTTTTATGCGCTTAAAAGCATTTTCAGGCCAAATAAGCTGATTTCTGCCAATTGCAGCAAAATACTGAAGGGAAAGTGGGTTTGCCTTCATATTTGACCCAGAACAACTCAGTTCAGCATGGAAATATTATTGCAACACCTTTTATTTAGCCAGAAATCAAGAGTGGAAGTTTTTCAGGCCGAATGAGCAAATATGCTTTTTTCTGCCAATTGCAGCAAAATACTGAAAGGAAAATGGGTTTGCCTTCATATTTGACCCAGAACAACTCAGTTCAGCATGGAAATATTATTGCAACAGCTGTTATTTAGCCAGAAATGAAGATTGTAAGTTTTTATGCGCTTAAAAGCATTTTCAGGCCAAATGAGCTGATTTCTGCCAATTGCAGCAAAATCCTGAAGGGAAAGTGGGTTTGCCTTCATATTTGACCCAGAACAACTCAATTCAACATGGAAATATCATTGCAACAGCTTTTATTTAGCCAGAAATCAAGAGTGGAAGTTTTTTAGGCCGAATGAGCAAATATGCTTGTTGCTGCCAATTGCAGCAAAATACTGAAGGGAAATTGGGTTTGCCTTCATATTTGACCCAGAACAACTCAGTTCAGCATGGAAATATCATTGCAACAGCTTTTATTTAGCCAGAAATCAAGAGTGGAAGTTTTTATGCGCTTAAAAGCATTTTCAGGCCGAATGAGCACTTATGCTTGTTTCTGCCAATTGCAGCAAAATACTGAAAGGAAAGTGGGCTTGCCTTAATATTTGACCCAGAACAACTCAGGTCAGCATGGAAATATCATTGCAACATCTTTTATTTAGCCAGAAATAAGGAGTTTAAGTTTTTATACGCTTAAAAGCATTTTCAGGCCGAATGAGCTGATTTCTGCCAATTGTAGCAAAATACGGAAAGGAAAGTGGGTTTGCCTTCATATTTGATGCATAACAACTCAGTTAAGCATTGAGATATCATTGCAACAGCTTTAATTTACTCAGAAATAAAGAGTGGAAGTTTTTCAGGCCAAATGAGCAAATATGCTTGTTTCTGCCAATTGCAGCAAAATACTGAAAGGAAAATGGGTTTGCCTTGATATTTGACCCAGAACAACTCAGTTCAGCATTTAAATATCATTACAACAGCTTTTATTTAGCCAGCAATCAAGAGTGTAAGTTTTTATGCGCTTAAAAGCATTTTCAGGCCGAATGAGCTGATTTCTGCCAATTGAAGGAAAATACTGAAAGGAAAGTGGGTTTGCCTTCATATTTGAACCAGATCAACTCAATTCAGCATGGAAATGTCAGTGCAACAGCTTTTTTTTTAGCCAGAAATCAAGAGTGGAAGATTTTTATGCGCTTAAAAGCATTTTCAGGCGAAATAAGCTGATTTCTGCCAATTGTAGCAAAATACTGAAAGGAAAGTGGGTTTGCCTTCATATTTGACCCAGAACAACTCAATTCAGCATGGAAATATCATTGCAACAGCTTTAATTTAGCCAGAAATCAAGAGTGTAAGTTTTTATGCGCTTAAAAGCATTTTTCGGTCGAATAAACAAATATGCTTGTTTCTGCCAATTGTCGCAAAATACTAAAGGGAAAGTGGGTTTGCCTTCATATTTGACCCAGAACAACTCAGTTCAGCATGGAAATATCATTGCAACATCTTTTATTTAGCCAGAAATAAGGAGTTTAAGTTTTTATGCGCTTAAAAGCATTTTCAGGCCGAATGAGCTGATTTCTGCCAATTGTGGCAAAATACGGAAAGGAAAGTGGGTTTGCCTTCATATTTGACCCAGAACAACTCAGTTCAGCATGGAAATATCATTGCAACAGCTTTTATTTAGCCAGAAATCAAGAGTGTAAATTTATATGCGCTTACAAGCATTTTCTGGCCGAATGAGCAAATATGCTTGTTTCTGTCAATTGCAGCAAAATACTGAAGGTAAAGTGGGTTTGCCTTAATATTTGACCCAGAACAACTCAGTTCAGCATTGAAATATCATTGCAACAGCTTTTGATTAGCCAGAAAACAAGAGTGTACGTTTTTATGCGTTTAAAAGCATTTTCAGGCCGAATGAGCTGATTTCTGCCAATTGTAGCAAAATACTGAAAGGAAAGTGGCTTTGCCTTCATATTTGACCCAGAACAACTCAGTTCAGCATTGAGATATCATTGCAACATCTTTAATTTAGCCAGAAATAAAGAGTGGAAGTTTTTCAGGCCGAATGAGCAAATATGCTTGTTTCTGCCAATTGCAGCAAAATACTGAAAGGAAAATGGGTTTGCCTTCATATTTGACCCAGAACAACTCAGTTCAGCATGGAAATATTATTGCAACAGCTTTTATTTAGCCAGAAATCAAGAGTGGAAGTTTTTATGCGCTTAAAACCATTTTCAGGCCGAATGAGCTGATTTCTGCCAATTGTAGCAAAATACTGAAAGGAAAGTGGGTTTGCCTTCATATTTGACCCAGAACAACTCAGTTCAGCATGGAAATATCATTGCAACATCTTTTATTTAGCCAGAAATAAGGAGTTTAAGTTTTTTTGCGCTTAAACGCATTTTCAGGCCGAATGAGCTGATTTCTGCCAATTGTAGCAAAATACGGAAAGGAAAGTGGGTTTGCCTTCATATTTGACCCAGAACAACTCAGTTCATAATTTAAATATCATTACAACAGCTTTTATTTAGCCAGAAATCAAGATTGTAAGTTTTTATGCGCTTAAAAGCAATTTCAGGCCGAATGAGCACATATGCTTGTTTCTGCCAATTGCAGCAAAATACTGAAAGGAAAGTCGGTTTGCCTTAATATTTGATCCAGAACAACTCAGTTCAGCATGGAAATATCATTGCAACATCTTTTATTTAGCCAGAAATAAGGAGTTTAAGTTTTTATGCGCCTAAAAGCATTTTCAGGCCAAATGAGCTGATTTCTGCCAATTGTAGCAAAATACGGAAAGGAAAGTGGGTTTGTCTTCACATTTGACCCAGAACAACTCAGTTCAGCATGGAAATATCATTGCAACAGCTTTAATTTAGCCAGAAATAAAGAGTGGAAGTTTTTCAGGCCGAATGAGCAAATATGCTTGTTTCTGCCAATTGCAGCAAAATACTGAAAGGAAAATGGGTTTGCCTTCATATTTGACCCAGAACAACTCAGTTCAGCATGGAAATATTATTGCAACAGCTTTTATTTAGCCAGAAATGAAGATTGTAAGTTTTTATACGCTTAAAAGCATTTTCAGGCCAAATGAGCTGATTTCTGCCAATTGCAGCAAAATACTGAAGGGAAAGTGGGTTTGCCTTCATATTTGACCCAGAACAACTCAATTCAGCATGGAAATATCATTGCAACAGCTTTTATTTAGCCAGAAATCAAGAGTGGAAGTTTTTATGCGCTTAAAAGCATTTTCAGGCCAAATGAGCTGATTTCTGCCAATTGCAGCAAAATACTGAAGGGAAAGTGGGTTGGCCTTCATCTTTAACCCAGAACAACTCAGTTCAGCATTTAAATATTATTGCAACAGCTTTTATTTAGCCAGAAATCAAGAGTGGAAGTTTTTATGCGCTTAAAAGCATTTTCAGGCCAAATGAGCTGATTTCTGCCAATTGCAGCAAAATACTGAAGGGAAAGTGGGTTGGCCTTCATCTTTAACCCAGAACAACTCAGTTCAGCATTTAAATATTATTGCAAAAGCTTTTATTTAGCCAGAAATAAGGAGTTTAAGTTTTCATGCGCTTAAAAGCATTTTCAGGCCAAATAAGCTGATTTCTGCCAATTGCAGCAAAATACTGAAGGGAAAGTGGGTTTGCCTTCATATTTGACCCAGAACAACTCAGTTCAGCATGGAAATATTATTGCAACAGCTTTTATTTAGCCAGAAATCAAGAGTGGAAGTTTTTTAGGCCGAATGAGCAAATATGCTTGTTTCTGCCAATTGCAGCAAAATACTGAAGGGAAAGTGGGTTTGCCTTCATATTTGACCTAGAACAACTCAGTTCAGCATGGAAATATCATTGCAACAGCTTTTATTTAGCCAGAAATCAAGAGTGGAAGTTTTTATGCGCTTAAAACCATTTTCAGGCCGAATGAGCTGATTTCTGCCAATTGTAGCAAAATACTGAAAGGAAAGTGGGTTTGCCTTCATATTTGACCCAGAACAACTCAGTTCAGCATGGAAATATCATTGCAACATCTTTTATTTAGCGAGAAATAAGGAGTTTAAGTTTTTTTGCGCTTAAACGCATTTTCAGGCCGAATGAGCTGATTTCTGCCAATTGTAGCAAAATACGGAAAGGAAAGTGGGTTTGCCTTCATATTTGACCCAGAACAACTCAGTTCATAATTTCAATATCATTACAACAGCTTTTATTTAGCCAGAAATCAAGATTGTAAGTTTTTATGCGCTTAAAAGCAATTTCAGGCCGAATGAGCACATATGCTTGTTTCTGCCAATTGCAGCAAAATACTGAAAGGAAAGTCGGTTTGCCTTATTATTTGACCCAGAACAACTCAGTTCAGCATGGAAATATCATTGCAACATCTTTTATTTAGCCAGAAATAAGGAGTTTAAGTTTTTATGCGCCTAAAAGCATTTTCAGGCCAAATGAACTGATTTCTGCCAATTGTAGCAAAATACGGAAAGGAAAGTGGGTTTGTCTTCACATTTGACCCAGAACAACTCAGTTCAGCATGGAAATATCATTGCAACAGCTTTAATTTAGCCAGAAATAAAGAGTGGAAGTTTTTCAGGCCGAATGAGCAAATATGCTTGTTTCTGCCAATTGCAGCAAAATACTGAAAGGAAAATGGGTTTGCCTTCATATTTGACCCAGAACAACTCAGTTCAGCATGGAAATATTATTGCAACAGCTTTTATTTAGCCAGAAATGAAGATTGTAAGTTTTTATACGCTTAAAAGCATTTTCAGGCCAAATGAGCTGATTTCTGCCAATTGCAGCAAAATACTGAAGGGAAAGTGGGTTTGCCTTCATATTTGACCCAGAACAACTCAATTCAGCATGGAAATATCATTGCAACAGCTTTTATTTAGCCAGAAATCAAGAGTGGAAGTTTTTATGCGCTTAAAAGCATTTTCAGGCCAAATGAGCTGATTTCTGCCAATTGCAGCAAAATACTGAAGGGAAAGTGGGTTTGCCTTCATATTTAACCCAGAACAACTCAGTTCAGCATTTAAATATTATTGCAAAAGCTTTTATTTAGCCAGAAATAAGGAGTTTAAGTTTTTATGCGCTTAAAAGCATTTTCAGGCCAAATAAGCTGATTTCTGCCAATTGCAGCAAAATACTGAAGGGAAAGTGGGTTTGCCTTCATATTTGACCCAGAACAACTCAGTTCAGCATGGAAATATTATTGCAACAGCTTTTATTTAGCCAGAAATCAAGAGTGGAAGTTTTTAAGGCCGAATGAGCAAATATGCTTGTTTCTGCCAATTGCAGCAAAATACTGAAGGGAAAGTGGGTTTGCCTTCATATTTGACCCAGAACAACTCAGTTCAGCATGGAAATATCATTGCAACAGCTTTTATTTAGCCAGAAATCAAGAGTGGAAGTTTTTATGCGCTTAAAACCATTTTCAGGCCGAATGAGCTGATTTCTGCCAATTGTAGCAAAATACTGAAAGGAAAGTGGGTTTGCCTTCATATTTGACCCAGAACAACTCAGTTCAGCATGGAAATATCATTGCAACAGCTTTTATTTAGTCAGCAATCAAGAGTGTAAGTTTTTATGCGCTTAAAAGCATTTTTCGGCCGAATGAACAAATATGCTTGTTTCTGCCAATTGTCGCAAAATACTGAAGGGAAAGTGGGTTTGCCTTCATATTTGACCCAGAACAACTCAGTTCAGCATGAAAATATCATTGCAACAGCTTTTATTTAGTCAGAAATCAAGATTGTAAGTTTTTATGCGCTTAAAAGCAATTTCAGGCCGAATGAGCTGATTTCTGCCAATTGTAGCAAAATACTGACGAGAAAGTGGGTTTGCCTTCATATTTGACCCAGAACAACTCAGTTCAGCATGGAAATATCATTGCAACATCTTTTATTTAGCCAGAAATAAGGAGTTTAAGTTTTTTTGCGCTTAAACGCATTTTCAGGCCGAATGAGCTGATTTCTGCCAATTGTAGCAAAATACGGAAAGGAAAGTGGGTTTGCCTTCATATTTGACCCAGAACAACTCAGTTCATAATTTAAATATCATTACAACAGCTTTTATTTAGCCAGAAATCAAGATTGTAAGTTTTTATGCGCTTAAAAGCAATTTCAGGCCGAATGAGCACATATGCTTGTTTCTGCCAATTGCAGCAAAATACTGAAAGGAAAGTCGGTTTGCCTTAATATTTGACCCAGAACAACTCAGTTCAGCATGGAAATATCATTGCAACAGCTTTTATTTAGTCAGCAATCAAGAGTGTAAGTTTTTATGCGCTTAAAAGCATTTTTCTGCCGAATGAACAAATATGCTTGTTTCTGCCAATTGTCGCAAAATACTGAAGGGAAAGTGGGTTTGCCTTCATATTTGACCCAGAACAACTCAGTTCAGCATGAAAATATCATTGCAACAGCTTTTATTTAGTCAGAAATCAAGATTGTAAGTTTTTATGCGCTTAAAAGCATTTTCAGGCCGAATGAGCTTGTTTCTGCCAATTGCAGCAAAATACTGAAAGGAAAGTGGGCTTGCCTTAATATTTGACCCAGAACAACTCAGGTCAGCATGGGAATATCATTGCAACATCTTTTATTTAGCCAGAAATAAGGAGTTTAAGTTTTTATACGCTTAAAAGCATTTTCAGGCCGAATGAGCTTGTTTCTGCCAATTGCAGCAAAATACTGAAAGGAAAGTGGGTTTGCCTTCATATTTGACCCATAACAACTGAGTTCAGCATGGAAATATCATTGCAACATCTTTTATTTAGCCATAAATCAAGAGTGTAAGTTTTTATGCGCTTAAAAGCATTTTCAGGCCGAATGAGCTTGTTTCAGCCAATTGCAGCAAAATACTGAAAGGAAAGTGGGTTTGCCTTCATATTTGACCCAGAACAACTCAGTTCAGCATGGAAATATCATTGCAACAGCTTTTATTTAGCCAGAAATCAAGAGTGTAAGTTTTTATGCGCTTAAAAGCATTTTCAGGCCAAATGAGCAAATATGCTTGTTTCTGCCAATTGCAGTAAAATACTGAAAGGAAAGTGGGTTTGCCTTCATATTTGAACCAAAACAACTCAGTTCAGCATGGAAATATCATTGCAACAGCTTTTATTTAGCCAGAAATCAAGAGTGTAAGTTTTTATGAGCTTAAAAGCATTTTCAGGCCGAATGAGCAAATATGCTTGTTTCTGCCAATTGCAGCAAAATTCTGAAAGGAAAGTGGGTTTGCCTTCATATTTGACCCAGAACAACTCAGTTCAGCATGGAAATATTATTGCAACAGCTTTTATTTAGCCAGAAATGAAGATTGTAAGTTTTTATACGCTTAAAAGCATTTTCAGGCCAAATGAGCTGATTTCTGCCAATTGCAGCAAAATACTGAAGGGAAAGTGGGTTTGCCTTCATATTTGACCCAGAACAACTCAATTCAGCATGGAAATATCATTGCAACAGCTTTTATTTAGCCAGAAATCAAGAGTGGAAGTTTTTATGCGCTTAAAAGCATTTTCAGGCCAAATGAGCTGATTTCTGCCAATTGCAGCAAAATACTGAAGGGAAAGTGGGTTGGCCTTCATCTTTAACCCAGAACAACTCAGTTCAGCATTTAAATATTATTGCAACAGCTTTTATTTAGCCAGAAATCAAGAGTGGAAGTTTTTATGCGCTTAAAAGCATTTTCAGGCCAAATGAGCTGATTTCTGCCAATTGCAGCAAAATACTGAAGGGAAAGTGGGTTGGCCTTCATCTTTAACCCAGAACAACTCAGTTCAGCATTTAAATATTATTGCAAAAGCTTTTATTTAGCCAGAAATAAGGAGTTTAAGTTTTCATGCGCTTAAAAGCATTTTCAGGCCAAATAAGCTGATTTCTGCCAATTGCAGCAAAATACTGAAGGGAAAGTGGGTTTGCCTTCATATTTGACCCAGAACAACTCAGTTCAGCATGGAAATATTATTGCAACAGCTTTTATTTAGCCAGAAATCAAGAGTGGAAGTTTTTTAGGCCGAATGAGCAAATATGCTTGTTTCTGCCAATTGCAGCAAAATACTGAAGGGAAAGTGGGTTTGCCTTCATATTTGACCTAGAACAACTCAGTTCAGCATGGAAATATCATTGCAACAGCTTTTATTTAGCCAGAAATCAAGAGTGGAAGTTTTTATGCGCTTAAAACCATTTTCAGGCCGAATGAGCTGATTTCTGCCAATTGTAGCAAAATACTGAAAGGAAAGTGGGTTTGCCTTCATATTTGACCCAGAACAACTCAGTTCAGCATGGAAATATCATTGCAACATCTTTTATTTAGCGAGAAATAAGGAGTTTAAGTTTTTTTGCGCTTAAACGCATTTTCAGGCCGAATGAGCTGATTTCTGCCAATTGTAGCAAAATACGGAAAGGAAAGTGGGTTTGCCTTCATATTTGACCCAGAACAACTCAGTTCATAATTTCAATATCATTACAACAGCTTTTATTTAGCCAGAAATCAAGATTGTAAGTTTTTATGCGCTTAAAAGCAATTTCAGGCCGAATGAGCACATATGCTTGTTTCTGCCAATTGCAGCAAAATACTGAAAGGAAAGTCGGTTTGCCTTATTATTTGACCCAGAACAACTCAGTTCAGCATGGAAATATCATTGCAACATCTTTTATTTAGCCAGAAATAAGGAGTTTAAGTTTTTATGCGCCTAAAAGCATTTTCAGGCCAAATGAACTGATTTCTGCCAATTGTAGCAAAATACGGAAAGGAAAGTGGGTTTGTCTTCACATTTGACCCAGAACAACTCAGTTCAGCATGGAAATATCATTGCAACAGCTTTAATTTAGCCAGAAATAAAGAGTGGAAGTTTTTCAGGCCGAATGAGCAAATATGCTTGTTTCTGCCAATTGCAGCAAAATACTGAAAGGAAAATGGGTTTGCCTTCATATTTGACCCAGAACAACTCAGTTCAGCATGGAAATATTATTGCAACAGCTTTTATTTAGCCAGAAATGAAGATTGTAAGTTTTTATACGCTTAAAAGCATTTTCAGGCCAAATGAGCTGATTTCTGCCAATTGCAGCAAAATACTGAAGGGAAAGTGGGTTTGCCTTCATATTTGACCCAGAACAACTCAATTCAGCATGGAAATATCATTGCAACAGCTTTTATTTAGCCAGAAATCAAGAGTGGAAGTTTTTATGCGCTTAAAAGCATTTTCAGGCCAAATGAGCTGATTTCTGCCAATTGCAGCAAAATACTGAAGGGAAAGTGGGTTTGCCTTCATATTTAACCCAGAACAACTCAGTTCAGCATTTAAATATTATTGCAAAAGCTTTTATTTAGCCAGAAATAAGGAGTTTAAGTTTTTATGCGCTTAAAAGCATTTTCAGGCCAAATAAGCTGATTTCTGCCAATTGCAGCAAAATACTGAAGGGAAAGTGGGTTTGCCTTCATATTTGACCCAGAACAACTCAGTTCAGCATGGAAATATTATTGCAACAGCTTTTATTTAGCCAGAAATCAAGAGTGGAAGTTTTTAAGGCCGAATGAGCAAATATGCTTGTTTCTGCCAATTGCAGCAAAATACTGAAGGGAAAGTGGGTTTGCCTTCATATTTGACCCAGAACAACTCAGTTCAGCATGGAAATATCATTGCAACAGCTTTTATTTAGCCAGAAATCAAGAGTGGAAGTTTTTATGCGCTTAAAACCATTTTCAGGCCGAATGAGCTGATTTCTGCCAATTGTAGCAAAATACTGAAAGGAAAGTGGGTTTGCCTTCATATTTGACCCAGAACAACTCAGTTCAGCATGGAAATATCATTGCAACAGCTTTTATTTAGTCAGCAATCAAGAGTGTAAGTTTTTATGCGCTTAAAAGCATTTTTCGGCCGAATGAACAAATATGCTTGTTTCTGCCAATTGTCGCAAAATACTGAAGGGAAAGTGGGTTTGCCTTCATATTTGACCCAGAACAACTCAGTTCAGCATGAAAATATCATTGCAACAGCTTTTATTTAGTCAGAAATCAAGATTGTAAGTTTTTATGCGCTTAAAAGCAATTTCAGGCCGAATGAGCTGATTTCTGCCAATTGTAGCAAAATACTGACGAGAAAGTGGGTTTGCCTTCATATTTGACCCAGAACAACTCAGTTCAGCATGGAAATATCATTGCAACATCTTTTATTTAGCCAGAAATAAGGAGTTTAAGTTTTTTTGCGCTTAAACGCATTTTCAGGCCGAATGAGCTGATTTCTGCCAATTGTAGCAAAATACGGAAAGGAAAGTGGGTTTGCCTTCATATTTGACCCAGAACAACTCAGTTCATAATTTAAATATCATTACAACAGCTTTTATTTAGCCAGAAATCAAGATTGTAAGTTTTTATGCGCTTAAAAGCAATTTCAGGCCGAATGAGCACATATGCTTGTTTCTGCCAATTGCAGCAAAATACTGAAAGGAAAGTCGGTTTGCCTTAATATTTGACCCAGAACAACTCAGTTCAGCATGGAAATGTCATTGCAACATCTTTTATTTAGCCAGAAATAAGGAGTTTAAGTTTTTATGCGCTTAAAAGCATTTTCAGGCCAAATAAGCTGATTTCTGCCAATTGCAGCAAAATACTGAAAGGACAGTGGGTTTGCCTTCATATTTGACCCAGAACAACTCAGTTCAGCATGGAAATATCATTGCAACAGCTTTTATTTAGTCAGCAATCAAGAGTGTAAGTTTTTATGCGCTTAAAAGCATTTTTCTGCCGAATGAACAAATATGCTTGTTTCTGCCAATTGTCGCAAAATACTGAAGGGAAAGTGGGTTTGCCTTCATATTTGACCCAGAACAACTCAGTTCAGCATGAAAATATCATTGCAACAGCTTTTATTTAGTCAGAAATCAAGATTGTAAGTTTTTATGCGCTTAAAAGCATTTTCAGGCCGAATGAGCTTGTTTCTGCCAATTGCAGCAAAATACTGAAAGGAAAGTGGGCTTGCCTTAATATTTGACCCAGAACAACTCAGGTCAGCATGGGAATATCATTGCAACATCTTTTATTTAGCCAGAAATAAGGAGTTTAAGTTTTTATACGCTTAAAAGCATTTTCAGGCCGAATGAGCTTGTTTCTGCCAATTGCAGCAAAATACTGAAAGGAAAGTGGGTTTGCCTTCATATTTGACCCATAACAACTGAGTTCAGCATGGAAATATCATTGCAACATCTTTTATTTAGCCATAAATCAAGAGTGTAAGTTTTTATGCGCTTAAAAGCATTTTCAGGCCGAATGAGCTTGTTTCAGCCAATTGCAGCAAAATACTGAAAGGAAAGTGGGTTTGCCTTCATATTTGACCCAGAACAACTCAGTTCAGCATGGAAATATCATTGCAACAGCTTTTATTTAGCCAGAAATCAAGAGTGTAAGTTTTTATGCGCTTAAAAGCATTTTCAGGCCAAATGAGCAAATATGCTTGTTTCTGCCAATTGCAGTAAAATACTGAAAGGAAAGTGGGTTTGCCTTCATATTTGAACCAAAACAACTCAGTTCAGCATGGAAATATCATTGCAACAGCTTTTATTTAGCCAGAAATCAAGAGTGTAAGTTTTTATGAGCTTAAAAGCATTTTCAGGCCGAATGAGCAAATATGCTTGTTTCTGCCAATTGCAGCAAAATTCTGAAAGGAAAGTGGGTTTGCCTTCATATTTTAACCAGAACAACTCAGTTCAGCATTGAGATATCATTGCAACAGCTTTAATTTAGCCAGAAATAAAGAGTGGAAGTTTTTCAGGCCAAATGAGCAAATATGCTTGTTTCTGCAAATTGCAGCAAAATACTGAAAGGAAAATGGGTTTGCCTTGATATTTGACCCAGAACAACTCAGTTCAGCATTTAAATATCATTGCAACAGCTTTTATTTAGCCAGCAATCAAGAGTGTAAGTTTTTATGCGCTTAAAAGCATTTTCAGGCCGAATGAGCTGATTTCTGCCAATTGAAGGAAAATACTGAAAGGAACGTGGGTTTGCCTTCATATTTGAACCAGAACAACTCAATTCAGTATGGAAATGTAATTGCAACAGCTTTTTTTTTAGCCAGAAATCAAGAGTGGAAGATTTTTATGCGCTTAAAAGCGTTTTCAGGCGAAATAAGCTGATTTCTGCCAATTGTAGCAAAATACTGAAAGGAACGTGGGTTTGCCTTCATATTTGACCCAGAACAACTCAATTCAGCATGGAAATATCATTGCAACAGCTTTAATTTAGCCAGAAATCAAGAGTGTAAGTTTTTATGCGCTTAAAAGCATTTTTCGGCCGAATAAACAAATATGCTTGTTTCTGCCAAATGCAGCAAAATACTGAAAGGAAAGTGGGTTTGCCTTCATATTTGACCCAGAACAACTCAGTTCAGCATGGAAATATCATTGCAACATCTTTTATTTAGCCAGAAATAAGGAGTTTAAGCTTTTATGCGCTTAAACGTATTTTCAGGCCGAATGAGCTGATTTCTGCCAATTGTAGCAAAATACGAAAAGGAAAGTGGGTTTGCCTTCATATTTGACCCAGAACAACTCAGTTAAGAATTTAAATATCATTACAACAGCTTTTATTTAGCCAGAAATCAAGATTGTAAGTTTTTATGCGCTTAAAAGCATTTTCAGGCCGAATGAGCACATATGCTTGTTTCTGCCAATTGCAGCAAAATACTGAAAAGAAAGTGGGTTTGCCTTAATATTTGACCCAGAACAACTCAGTTCAGCATGGAAATATCATTGCAACATCTTTTATTTAGCCAGAAATAAGGAGTTTAAGTTTTTATGCGCTTAAAATCATTTTCAGGCCGAATGAGCTGATTTCTGCCAATTGTGGCAAAATACGGAAAGGAAAGTGGGTTTGCCTTCATATTTGACCCAGAACAACTCAGTTCAGCATTGAGATATCATTGCAACAGCTTTAATTTAGCCAGAAATAAAGAGTGGAAGTTTTTCAGGCCGAATGAGCAAATATGCTTGTTTCTGCCAATTGCAGCAAAATACTGAAAGGAAAATGGGTTTGCCTTCATATTTGACCCAGAACAACTCAGTTCAGCATGGAAATATTATTGCAACAGCTTTTATTTAGCCAGAAATGAAGATTGTAAGTTTTTATGCGCTTAAAAGCATTTTCAGGCCAAATGAGCTGATTTCTGCCAATTGCAGCAAAATACTGAAGGGAAAGTGGGTTTGCCTTCATCTTTGACCCAGAACAACTCAGTTCAGCATTTAAATATTATTGCAAAAGCTTTTATGTAGCCAGAAATCAAGAGTGTAAGTTTTTATACGCTTAAAAGCATTTTCAGGCCGAATGAGCTGATTTATGCCAATTGTAGCAAAATACTGAAAGGAAAGTGGGCTTGCCTTCATATTTGACCCAGAACAACTCAGTTCAGCATGGAAATGTCATTGCAACATCTTTTATTTAGCCAGAAATAAGGAGTTTAAGTTTTTATGCGCTTAAAAGCATTTTCAGGCCAAATAAGCTGATTTCTGCCAATTGCAGCAAAATACTGAAGGGAAAGTGGGTTTGCCTTCATATTTGACCCAGAACAACTCAGTTCAGCATGGAAATATTATTGCAACAGCTTTTATTTAGCCAGAAATCAAGAGTGGAAGTTTTTTAGGCCGAATGAGCAAATATGCTTGTTTCTGCCAATTGCAGCAAAATACTGAAGGGAAAGTGGGTTTGCCTTCATATTTGACCCAGAACAACTCAGTTCAGCATGGAAATATTATTGCAACAGCTTTTATTTAGCCAGAAATCAAGAGTGGAAGTTTTTTAGGCCGAATGAGCAAATATGCTTGTTTCTGCCAATTGCAGCAAAATACTGAAGGGAAAGTGGGTTTGCCTTCATATTTGACCCAGAACAACTCAGTTCAGCATGGAAATATCATTGCAACAGCTTTTATTTAGCCAGAAATAAGGAGTTTAAGTTTTTATGCGCTTAAAAGCATTTTCAGGCCAAATAAGCTGATTTCTGCCAATTGCAGCAAAATACTGAAGGGAAAGTGGGTTTGCCTTCATATTTGACCCAGAAAAACTCAGTTCAGCATGGAAATATCATTGCAACAGCTTTTTTTTAGCCAGAAATCAAGAGTGTAAGTTTTTATGCGCTTAAAAGCATTTTTCGGCCGAATGAACAAATATGCTTGTTTCTGCCAATTGTCGCAAAATACTGAAGGGAAAGTGGGTTTGCCTTCATATTTGACCCAGAACAACTCAGTTCAGCATGAAAATATCATTGCAACAGCTTTTATTTAGTCAGAAATCAAGATTGTAAGTTTTTATGCGCTTAAAAGCATTTTCAGGCCGAATGAGCTTGTTTCTGCCAATTGCAGCAAAATACTGAAAGGAAAGTGGGCTTGCCTTCATATTTGATGCATAACAACTCAGTTCAGCATTGAGATATCATTGCAACAGCTTTAATTTAGCCAGAAATAAAGAGTGGAAGTTTTTCAGGCCAAATGAGCAAATATGCTTGTTTCTGCCAATTGCAGCAAAATACTGAAAGGAAAATGGGTTTGCCTTGATATTTGACCCAGAACAACTCAGTTCAGCATTTAAATATCATTGCAACAGCTTTTATTTAGCCAGCAATCAAGAGTGTAAGTTTTTATGCGCTTAAAAGCATTTTCAGGCCGAATGAGCTGATTTCTGCCAATTGAAGGAAAATACTGAAAGGAAAGTGGGTTTGCCTTCATATTTGAACCAGAACAACTCAATTCAGCATGGAAATGTCATTGCAACAGCTTTTTTTTTAGCCAGAAATCAAGAGTGGAAGATTTTTATGCGCTTAAAAGCATTTTCAGGCGAAATAAGCTGATTTCTGCCAATTGTAGCAAAATACTGAAAGGAAAGTGGGTTTGCCTTCATATTTGACCCAGAACAACTCAATTCAGCATGGAAATATCATTGCAACAGCTTTAATTTAGCCAGAAATCAAGAGTGTAAGTTTTTATGCGCTTAAAAGCATTTTTCGGCCGAATAAACAAATATGCTTGTTTCTGCCAATTGTTGCAAAATACTAAAGGGAAAGTGGGTTTACCTTCATATTTGACCCAGAACAACTCAGTTCAGCATGGAAATATCATTGCAACATCTTTTATTTAGCCAGAAATAAGGAGTTTAAGCTTTTATGCGCTTAAACGTATTTTCAGGCCGAATGAGCTGATTTCTGCCAATTGTAGCAAAATACGGAAAGGAAAGTGGGTTTGCCTTCATATTTGACCCAGAACAATTCAGTTAAGCATTTAAATATCATTACAACAGCTTTTATTTAGCCAGAAATCAAGATTGTAAGTTTTTATGCGCTTAAAAGCATTTTCAGGCCGAATGAGCACATATGCTTGTTTCTGCCAATTGCAGCAAAATACTGAAAGGAAAGTGGGTTTGCCTTAATATTTGACCCAGAACAACTCAGTTCAGCATGGAAATATCATTGCAACATCTTTTATTTAGCCAGAAATAAGGAGTTTAAGTTTTTATGCGCTTAAAAGCATTTTCAGGCCGAATGAGCTGATTTCTGCCAATTGTGGCAAAATACGGAAAGGAAAGTGGGTTTGCCTTCATATTTGACCCAGAACAACTCAGTTCAGCATGGAAATATCATTGTAACAGCTTTTATTTAGCCAAAAATCAAGAGTGTAAATTTATATGCGCTTACAAGCATTTTCTGGCCGAATGAGCAAATATGCTTGTTTCTTTCAATTGCAGCAAAATACTGAAGGTAAAGTGGGTTTGCCTTCATATTTGACCCAGAACAACTCAGTTCAGCATTGAAATATCATTGCAACAGCTTTTGTTTAGCCAGAAAACAAGAGTGTAAGTTTTTATGCGCTTAAAAGCATTTTCAGGCCGAATGAGCTGATTTTTGCCAATTGTAGCAAAATACTGAAAGGAAAGTGGGTTTGCCTTCATATTTGACCCAGAACAACTCAGTTCAGCATTGAGATATCATTGCAACAGCTTTAATGTAGCCAGAAATAAAGTGTGGAAGTTTTTCAGGCCAAATGAGCAAATATGCTTGTTTCTGCCAATTGCAGCAAAATACTGAAAGGAAAATGGGTTTGCCTTCATATTTGACCCAGAACAACTCAGTTCAGCATGGAAATATTATTGCAACAGCTTTTATTTAGCCAGAAATGAAGATTGTAAGTTTTTATGCGCTTAAAAGCATTTTCAGGCCAAATGAGCTGATTTCTGCCAATTGCAGCAAAATACTGAAGGGAAAGTGGGTTTGCCTTCATATTTGACCCAGAACAACTCAATTCAGCATGGAAATATCATTGCAACAGCTTTTATTTAGCCAGAAATCAAGAGTGGAAGTTTTTATGCGGTTAAAAGCATTTTCAGGCCAAATGAGCTGATTTCTGCCAATTGCAGCAAAATACTGAAGGGAAAGTGGGTTTGCCTTCATATTTGAGCCTGAACAACTCAGTTCAGCATGGAAATATCATTGCAACAGCTTTTATTTAGCCAGAAATCAAGAGTGGAAATTTATATGCGCTTAAAACCATTTTCAGGCCGAATGAGCTGATTTCTGCCAATTGTAGCAAAATACTGAAGGGAAAGTGGGTTTGCCTTCATATTTGACCCAGAACAACTCAGTTCAGCATGGAAATATCATTGCAACAGCTTTTATTTAGCCAGAAATCAAGAGTGTAAGTTTTTATGCACTTAAAAGCATTTTTCGGCCGAATGAACAAATATGCTTGTTTCTGCCAATTGTCGCAAAATACTGAAGGGAAAGTGGGTTTGCCTTCATATTTGACCCAGAACAACTCAGTTCAGCATGAAAATATCATTGCAACAGCTTTTATTTAGTCAGAAATCAAGATTGTAAGTTTTTATGCGCTTAAAAGCATTTTCAGGCCGAATGAGCAGTTATGCTTGTTTCTGCCAATTGCAGCAAAATACTGAAAGGAAAGTGGGTTTGCCTTAATATTTGACCCAGAACAACTCTGGTCAGCATGGAAATATCATTGCAACATCTTTTATTTAGCCAGAAATAAGGAGTTTAAGTTTTTATGCGCTTAAAAGCATTTTCAGGCCGAATGAGCTGATTTCTGCCAATTGTGGCAAAATACGGAAAGGAAAGTGGGTTTGCCTTCATATTTGACCCAGAACAACTCAGTTCAGCATGGAAATATCATTGTAACAGCTTTTATTTAGCCAAAAATCAAGAGTGTAAATTTATATGCGCTTACAAGCATTTTCTGGCCGAATGAGCAAATATGCTTGTTTCTGTCAATTGCAGCAAAATACTGAAGGTAAAGTGGGTTTGCCTTCATATTTGACCTAGAACAACTCAGTTCAGCATTGAAATATCATTGCAACAGCTTTTGTTTAGCCAGAAAACAAGAGTGTAAGTTTTTATGCGCTTAAAAGCATTTTCAGGCCGAATGAGCTGATTTTTGCCAATTGTAGCAAAATACTGAAAGGAAAGTGGGTTTGCCTTCATATTTGACCCAGAACAACTCAGTTCAGCATTGAGATATCATTGCAACAGCTTTAATGTAGCCAGAAATAAAGTGTGGAAGTTTTTCAGGCCAAATGAGCAAATATGCTTGTTTCTGCCAATTGCAGCAAAATACTGAAAGGAAAATGGGTTTGCCTTCATATTTGACCCAGAACAACTCAGTTCAGCATGGAAATATCATTGCAACATCTTTTATTTAGCGAGAAATAAGGAGTTTAAGTTTTTTTGCGCTTAAACGCATTTTCAGGCCGAATGAGCTGATTTCTGCCAATAGTAGCAAAATACGGAAAGGAAAGTGGGTTTGCCTTCATATTTGACCCAGAACAACTCAGTTCATAATTTCAATATCATTACAACAGCTTTTATTTAGCCAGAAATCAAGATTGTAAGTTTTTATGCGCTTAAAAGCAATTTCAGGCCGAATGAGCACATATGCTTGTTTCTGCCAATTGCAGCAAAATACTGAAAGGAAAGTCGGTTTGCCTTAATATTTGACCCAGAACAACTCAGTTCAGCATGGAAATATCATTGCAACATCTTTTATTTAGCCAGAAATAAGGAGTTTAAGTTTTTATGCGCCTAAAAGCATTTTCAGGCCAAATGAGCTGATTTCTGCCAATTGTAGCAAAATACGGAAAGGAAAGTGGGTTTGTCTTCACATTTGACCCAGAACAACTCAGTTCAGCATGGAAATATCATTGCAACAGCTTTAATTTAGCCAGAAATAAAGAGTGGAAGTTTTTCAGGCCGAATGAGCAAATATGCTTGTTTCTGCCAATTGCAGCAAAATACTGAAAGGAAAATGGGTTTGCCTTCATATTTGACCCAGAACAACTCAGTTCAGCATGGAAATATTATTGCAACAGCTTTTATTTAGCCAGAAATGAAGATTGTAAGTTTTTATACGCTTAAAAGCATTTTCAGGCCAAATGAGCTGATTTCTGCCAATTGCAGCAAAATACTGAAGGGAATGTGGGTTTGCCTTCATATTTGACCCAGAACAACTCAATTCAGCATGGAAATATCATTGCAACAGCTTTTATTTAGCCAGAAATCAAGAGTGGAAGTTTTTATGCGCTTAAAAGCATTTTCAGGCCAAATGAGCTGATTTCTGCCAATTGCAGCAAAATACTGAAGGGAAAGTGGGTTTGCCTTCATCTTTAACCCAGAACAACTCAGTTCAGCATTTAAATATTATTGCAAAAGCTTTTATTTAGCCAGAAATAAGGAGTTTAAGTTTTTTTGCGCTTAAAAGCATTTTCAGGCCAAATAAGCTGATTTCTGCCAATTGCAGCAAAATACTGAAGGGAAAGTGGGTTTGCCTTCATATTTGACCCAGAACAACTCAGTTCAGCATGGAAATATTATTGCAACAGCTTTTATTTAGCCAGAAATCAAGAGTGGAAGTTTTTTAGGCCGAATGAGCAAATATGCTTGTTTCTGCCAATTGCAGCAAAATACTGAAGGGAAAGTGGGTTTGCCTTCATATTTGACCCAGAACAACTCAGTTCAGCATGGAAATATCATTGCAACAGCTTTTATTTAGCCAGAAATCAAGAGTGGAAGTTTTTATGCGCTTAAAACCATTTTCAGGCCGAATGAGCTGATTTCTGCCAATTGTAGCAAAATACTGAAAGGAAAGTGGGTTTGCCTTCATATTTGACCCAGAACAACTCAGTTCAGCATGGAAATATCATTGCAACAGCTTTTATTTAGTCAGCAATCAAGAGTGTAAGTTTTTATGCGCTTAAAAGCATTTTTCGGCCGAATGAACAAATATGCTTGTTTCTGCCAATTGTCGCAAAATACTGAAGGGAAAGTGGGTTTGCCTTCATATTTGACCCAGAACAACTCAGTTCAGCATGAAAATATCATTGCAACAGCTTTTATTTAGTCAGAAATCAAGATTGTAAGTTTTTATGCGCTTAAAAGCAATTTCAGGCCGAATGAGCTGATTTCTGCCAATTGTAGCAAAATACTGACGAGAAAGTGGGTTTGCCTTCATATTTGACCCAGAACAACTCAGTTCAGCATGGAAATATCATTGCAACATCTTTTATTTAGCCAGAAATAAGGAGTTTAAGTTTTTTTGCGCTTAAACGCATTTTCAGGCCGAATGAGCTGATTTCTGCCAATTGTAGCAAAATACGGAAAGGAAAGTGGGTTTGCCTTCATATTTGACCCAGAACAACTCAGTTCATAATTTAAATATCATTACAACAGCTTTTATTTAGCCAGAAATCAAGATTGTAAGTTTTTATGCGCTTAAAAGCAATTTCAGGCCGAATGAGCACATATGCTTGTTTCTGCCAATTGCAGCAAAATACTGAAAGGAAAGTCGGTTTGCCTTAATATTTGACCCAGAACAACTCAGTTCAGCATGGAAATGTCATTGCAACATCTTTTATTTAGCCAGAAATAAGGAGTTTAAGTTTTTATGCGCTTAAAAGCATTTTCAGGCCAAATAAGCTGATTTCTGCCAATTGCAGCAAAATACTGAAAGGACAGTGGGTTTGCCTTCATATTTGACCCAGAACAACTCAGTTCAGCATGGAAATATCATTGCAACAGCTTTTATTTAGTCAGCAATCAAGAGTGTAAGTTTTTATGCGCTTAAAAGCATTTTTCGGCCGAATGAACAAATATGCTTGTTTCTGCCAATTGTCGCAAAATACTGAAGGGAAAGTGGGTTTGCCTTCATATTTGACCCAGAACAACTCAGTTCAGCATGAAAATATCATTGCAACAGCTTTTATTTAGTCAGAAATCAAGATTGTAAGTTTTTATGCGCTTAAAAGCATTTTCAGGCCGAATGAGCTTGTTTCTGCCAATTGCAGCAAAATACTGAAAGGAAAGTGGGCTTGCCTTCATATTTGACCCAGAACAACTCAGGTCAGCATGGGAATATCATTGCAACATCTTTTATTTAGCCAGAAATAAGGAGTTTAAGTTTTTATACGCTTAAAAGCATTTTCAGGCCGAATGAGCTTGTTTCTGCCAATTGCAGCAAAATACTGAAAGGAAAGTGGGTTTGCCTTCATATTTGACCCATAACAACTGAGTTCAGCATGGAAATATCATTGCAACATCTTTTATTTAGCCATAAATCAAGAGTGTAAGTTTTTATGCGCTTTAAAGCATTTTCAGGCCGAATGAGCTTGTTTCAGCCAATTGCAGCAAAATACTGAAAGGAAAGTGGGTTTGCCTTCATATTTGACCCAGAACAACTCAGTTCAGCATGGAAATATCATTGCAACAGCTTTTATTTAGCCAGAAATCAAGAGTGTAAGTTTTTATGCGCTTAAAAGCATTTTCAGGCCAAATGAGCAAATATGCTTGTTTCTGCCAATTGCAGTAAAATACTGAAAGGAAAGTGGGTTTGCCTTCATATTTGAACCAAAACAACTCAGTTCAGCATGGAAATATCATTGCAACAGCTTTTATTTAGCCAGAAATCAAGAGTGTAAGTTTTTATGAGCTTAAAAGCATTTTCAGGCCGAATGAGCAAATATGCTTGTTTCTGCCAATTGCAGCAAAATACTGAAAGGAAAGTGGGTTTGCCTTCATATTTTAACCAGAACAACTCAGTTCAGCATTGAGATATCATTGCAACAGCTTTAATTTAGCCAGAAATAAAGAGTGGAAGTTTTTCAGGCCAAATGAGCAAATATGCTTGTTTCTGCAAATTGCAGCAAAATACTGAAAGGAAAATGGGTTTGCCTTGATATTTGACCCAGAACAACTCAGTTCAGCATTTAAATATCATTGCAACAGCTTTTATTTAGCCAGCAATCAAGAGTGTAAGTTTTTATGCGCTTAAAAGCATTTTCAGGCCGAATGAGCTGATTTCTGCCAATTGAAGGAAAATACTGAAAGGAACGTGGGTTTGCCTTCATATTTGAACCAGAACAACTCAATTCAGTATGGAAATGTAATTGCAACAGCTTTTTTTTTAGCCAGAAATCAAGAGTGGAAGATTTTTATGCGCTTAAAAGCATTTTCAGGCGAAATAAGCTGATTTCTGCCAATTGTAGCAAAATACTGAAAGGAAAGTGGGTTTGCCTTCATATTTGACCCAGAACAACTCAATTCAGCATGGAAATATCATTGCAACAGCTTTAATTTAGCCAGAAATCAAGAGTGTAAGTTTTTATGCGCTTAAAAGCATTTTTCGGCCGAATAAACAAATATGCTTGTTTCTGCCAAATGCAGCAAAATACTGAAAGGAAAGTGGGTTTGCCTTCATATTTGACCCAGAACAACTCAGTTCAGCATGGAAATATCATTGCAACATCTTTTATTTAGCCAGAAATAAGGAGTTTAAGCTTTTATGCGCTTAAACGTATTTTCAGGCCGAATGAGCTGATTTCTGCCAATTGTAGCAAAATACGGAAAGGAAAGTGGGTTTGCCTTCATATTTGACCCAGAACAACTCAGTTAAGAATTTAAATATCATTACAACAGCTTTTATTTAGCCAGAAATCAAGATTGTAAGTTTTTATGCGCTTAAAAGCATTTTCAGGCCGAATGAGCACATATGCTTGTTTCTGCCAATTTCAGCAAAATACTGAAAAGAAAGTGGGTTTGCCTTAATATTTGACCCAGAACAACTCAGTTCAGCATGGAAATATCATTGCAACATCTTTTATTTAGCCAGAAATAAGGAGTTTAAGTTTTTATGCGCTTAAAAGCATTTTCAGGCCGAATGAGCTGATTTCTGCCAATTGTGGCAAAATACGGAAAGGAAAGTGGGTTTGCCTTCATATTTGACCCAGAACAACTCAGTTCAGCATTTAAATATTATTGCAAAAGCTTTTATGTAGCCAGAAATCAAGAGTGTAAGTTTTTATACGCTTAAAAGCATTTTCAGGCCGAATGAGCTGATTTATGCCAATTGTAGCAAAATACTGAAAGGAAAGTGGGCTTGCCTTCATATTTGACCCAGAACAACTCAGTTCAGCATGGAAATGTCATTGCAACATCTTTTATTTAGCCAGAAATAAGGAGTTTAAGTTTTTATGCGCTTAAAAGCATTTTCAGGCCAAATAAGCTGATTTCTGCCAATTGCAGCAAAATACTGAAGGGAAAGTGGGTTTGCCTTCATATTTGACCCAGAACAACTCAGTTCAGCATGGAAATATTATTGCAACAGCTTTTATTTAGCCAGAAATCAAGAGTGGAAGTTTTTTAGGCCGAATGAGCAAATATGCTTGTTTCTGCCAATTGCAGCAAAATACTGAAGGGAAAGTGGGTTTGCCTTCATATTTGACCCAGAACAACTCAGTTCAGCATGGAAATATTATTGCAACAGCTTTTATTTAGCCAGAAATCAAGAGTGGAAGTTTTTTAGGCCGAATGAGCAAATATGCTTGTTTCTGCCAATTGCAGCAAAATACTGAAGGGAAAGTGGGTTTGCCTTCATATTTGACCCAGAACAACTCAGTTCAGCATGGAAATATCATTGCAACAGCTTTTATTTAGCCAGAAATAAGGAGTTTAAGTTTTTATGCGCTTAAAAGCATTTTCAGGCCAAATAAGCTGATTTCTGCCAATTGCAGCAAAATACTGAAGGGAAAGTGGGTTTGCCTTCATATTTGACCCAGAACAACTCAGTGTAGCATGGAAATATCATTGCAACAGCTTTTATTTAGCCAGAAATCAAGAGTGGAAATTTATATGCGCTTAAAACCATTTTCAGGCCGAATGAGCTGATTTCTGCCAATTGTAGCAAAATACTGAAGGGAAAGTGGGTTTGCCTTCATATTTGACCCAGAAAAACTCAGTTCAGCATGGAAATATCATTGCAACAGCTTTTATTTAGCCAGAAATCAAGAGTGTAAGTTTTTATGCGCTTAAAAGCATTTTTCGGCCGAATGAACAAATATGCTTGTTTCTGCCAATTGTCGCAAAATACTGAAGGGAAAGTGGGTTTGCCTTCATATTTGAGCCAGAACAACTCAGTTCAGCATGAAAATATCATTGCAACAGCTTTTATTTAGTCAGAAATCAAGATTGTAAGTTTTTATGCGCTTAAAAGCATTTTCAGGCCGAATGAGCTGATTTTTGCCAATTGTAGCAAAATACTGAAAGGAAAGTGGGTTTGCCTTCATATTTGACGCAGAACAACTCAGTTCAGCATTGAGATATCATTGCAACAGCTTTAATGTAGCCAGAAATAAAGTGTGGAAGTTTTTCAGGCCAAATGAGCAAATATGCTTGTTTCTGCCAATTGCAGCAAAATACTGAAAGGAAAATGGGTTTGCCTTCATATTTGACCCAGAACAACTCAGTTCAGCATGGGAATATCATTGCAACATCTTTTATTTAGCCAGAAATAAGGAGTTTAAGTTTTTATACGCTTAAAAGCATTTTCAGGCCGAATGAGCTGATTTCTGCCAATTGTAGCAAAATACGGAAAGGAAAGTGGGTTTGCCTTCATATTTGATGCATAACAACTCAGTTCAGCATTGAGATATCATTGCAACAGCTTTAATTTAGCCAGAAATAAAGAGTGGAAGTTTTTCAGGCCAAATGAGCAAATATGCTTGTTTCTGCCAATTGCAGCAAAATACTGAAAGGAAAATGGGTTTGCCTTGATATTTGACCCAGAACAACTCAGTTCAGCATTTAAATATCATTGCAACAGCTTTTATTTAGCCAGCAATCAAGAGTGTAAGTTTTTATGCGCTTAAAAGCATTTTCAGGCCGAATGAGCTGATTTCTGCCAATTGAAGGAAAATACTGAAAGGAAAGTGGGTTTGCCTTCATATTTGAACCAGAACAACTCAATTCAGCATGGAAATGTCATTGCAACAGCTTTTTTTTTAGCCAGAAATCAAGAGTGGAAGATTTTTATGCGCTTAAAAGCATTTTCAGGCGAAATAAGCTGATTTCTGCCAATTGTAGCAAAATACTGAAAGGAAAGTGGGTTTGCCTTCATATTTGACCCAGAACAACTCAATTCAGCATGGAAATATCATTGCAACAGCTTTAATTTAGCCAGAAATCAAGAGTGTAAGTTTTTATGCGCTTAAAAGCATTTTTCGGCCGAATAAACAAATATGCTTGTTTCTGCCAAATGCAGCAAAATACTGAAAGGAAAGTGGGTTTGCCTTCATATTTGACCCAGAACAACTCAGTTCAGCATGGAAATATCATTGCAACATCTTTTATTTAGCCAGAAATAAGGAGTTTAAGCTTTTATGCGCTTAAACGTATTTTCAGGCCAAATGAGCTGATTTCTGCCAATTGTAGCAAAATACGGAAAGGAAAGTGGGTTTGCCTTCATATTTGACCCAGAACAACTCAGTTAAGAA
Organism: Channa argus; assembly: GCF_033026475.1. Taxonomy (NCBI): domain Eukaryota; kingdom Metazoa; phylum Chordata; class Actinopteri; order Anabantiformes; family Channidae; genus Channa; species Channa argus. Next base: position 176,073 of record NW_027125243.1, on the reverse strand, counting down.
TTTAAATATCATTACAACAGCTTTTATTTAGCCAGAAATCAAGATTTTAAGTTTTTATGCGCTTAAAAGCATTTTCAGGCCGAATGAGCACATATGCTTGTTTCTGCCAATTGCAGCAAAATACTGAAAAGAAAGTGGGTTTGCCTTAATATTTGACCCAGAACAACTCAGTTCAGCATGGAAATATCATTGCAACATCTTTTATTTAGCCAGAAATAAGGAGTTTAAGTTTTTATGCGCTTAAAAGCATTTTCAGGCCGAATGAGCTGATTTCTGCCAATTGTGGCAAAATACGGAAAGGAAAGTGGGTTTGCCTTCATATTTGACCCAGAACAACTCAGTTCAGCATTGAGATATCATTGCAACAGCTTTAATTTAGCCAGAAATAAAGAGTGGAAGTTTTTCAGGCCGAATGAGCAAATATGCTTGTTTCTGCCAATTGCAGCAAAATACTGAAAGGAAAATGGGTTTGCCTTCATATTTGACCCAGAACAACTCAGTTCAGCATGGAAATATTATTGCAACAGCTTTTATTTAGCCAGAAATGAAGATTGTAAGTTTTTATGCGCTTAAAAGCATTTTCAGGCCAAATGAGCTGATTTCTGCCAATTGCAGCAAAATACTGAAGGGAAAGTGGGTTTGCCTTCATCTTTGACCCAGAACAACTCAGTTCAGCATTTAAATATTATTGCAAAAGCTTTTATGTAGCCAGAAATCAAGAGTGTAAGTTTTTATGCGCTTAAAAGCATTTTCAGGCCAAATAAGCTGATTTCTGCCAATTGCAGCAAAATACTGAAGGGAAAGTGGGTTTGCCTTCATATTTGACCCAGAACAACTCAGTTCAGCATGGAAATATTATTGCAACAGCTTTTATTTAGCCAGAAATCAAGAGTGGAAGTTTTTTAGGCCGAATGAGCAAATATGCTTGTTTCTGCCAATTGCAGCAAAATACTGAAGGGAAAGTGGGTTTGCCTTCATATTTGACCCAGAACAACTCAGTTCAGCATGGAAATATTATTGCAACAGCTTTTATTTAGCCAGAAATCAAGAGTGGAAGTTTTTTAGGCCGAATGAGCAAATATGCTTGTTTCTGCCAATTGCAGCAAAATACTGAAGGGAAAGTGGGTTTGCCTTCATATTTGACCCAGAACAACTCAGTTCAGCATGGAAATATCATTGCAACAGCTTTTATTTAGCCAGAAATAAGGAGTTTAAGTTTTTATGCGCTTAAAAGCATTTTCAGGCCAAATAAGCTGATTTCTGCCAATTGCAGCAAAATACTGAAGGGAAAGTGGGTTTGCCTTCATATTTGACCCAGAACAACTCAGTGTAGCATGGAAATATCATTGCAACAGCTTTTATTTAGCCAGAAATCAAGAGTGGAAATTTATATGCGCTTAAAACCATTTTCAGGCCGAATGAGCTGATTTCTGCCAATTGTAGCAAAATACTGAAGGGAAAGTGGGTTTGCCTTCATATTTGACCCAGAAAAACTCAGTTCAGCATGGAAATATCATTGCAACAGCTTTTTTTTAGCCAGAAATCAAGAGTGTAAGTTTTTATGCGCTTAAAAGCATTTTTCGGCCGAATGAACAAATATGATTGTTTCTGCCAATTGTCGCAAAATACTGAAGGGAAAGTGGGTTTGCCTTCATATTTGAGCCAGAACAACTCAGTTCAGCATGAAAATATCATTGCAACAGCTTTTATTTAGTCAGAAATCAAGATTGTAAGTTTTTATGCGCTTAAAAGCATTTTCAGGCCGAATGAGCTGATTTTTGCCAATTGTAGCAAAATACTGAAAGGAAAGTGGGTTTGCCTTCATATTTGACGCAGAACAACTCAGTTCAGCATTGAGATATCATTGCAACAGCTTTAATGTAGCCAGAAATAAAGTGTGGAAGTTTTTCAGGCCAAATGAGCAAATATGCTTGTTTCTGCCAATTGCAGCAAAATACTGAAAGGAAAATGGGTTTGCCTTCATATTTGACCCAGAACAACTCAGTTCAGCATGGGAATATCATTGCAACATCTTTTATTTAGCCAGAAATAAGGAGTTTAAGTTTTTATACGCTTAAAAGCATTTTCAGGCCGAATGAGCTGATTTCTGCCAATTGTAGCAAAATACGGAAAGGAAAGTGGGTTTGCCTTCATATTTGATGCATAACAACTCAGTTCAGCATTGAGATATCATTGCAACAGCTTTAATTTAGCCAGAAATAAAGAGTGGAAGTTTTTCAGGCCAAATGAGCAAATATGCTTGTTTCTGCCAATTGCAGCAAAATACTGAAAGGAAAATGGGTTTGCCTTGATATTTGACCCAGAACAACTCAGTTCAGCATTTAAATATCATTGCAACAGCTTTTATTTAGCCAGCAATCAAGAGTGTAAGTTTTTATGCGCTTAAAAGCATTTTCAGGCCGAATGAGCTGATTTCTGCCAATTGAAGGAAAATACTGAAAGGAAAGTGGGTTTGCCTTCATATTTGAACCAGAACAACTCAATTCAGCATGGAAATGTCATTGCAACAGCTTTTTTTTTAGCCAGAAATCAAGAGTGGAAGATTTTTATGCGCTTAAAAGCATTTTCAGGCGAAATAAGCTGATTTCTGCCAATTGTAGCAAAATACTGAAAGGAAAGTGGGTTTGCCTTCATATTTGACCCAGAACAACTCAATTCAGCATGGAAATATCATTGCAACAGCTTTAATTTAGCCAGAAATCAAGAGTGTAAGTTTTTATGCGCTTAAAAGCATTTTTCGGCCGAATAAACAAATATGCTTGTTTCTGCCAATTGTTGCAAAATACTAAAGGGAAAGTGGGTTTACCTTCATATTTGACCCAGAACAACTCAGTTCAGCATGGAAATATCATTGCAACATCTTTTATTTAGCCAGAAATAAGGAGTTTAAGCTTTTATGCGCTTAAACGTATTTTCAGGCCGAATGAGCTGATTTCTGCCAATTGTAGCAAAATACGGAAAGGAAAGTGGGTTTGCCTTCATATTTGACCCAGAACAATTCAGTTAAGCATTTAAATATCATTACAACAGCTTTTATTTAGCCAGAAATCAAGATTGTAAGTTTTTATGCGCTTAAAAGCATTTTCAGGCCGAATGAGCACATATGCTTGTTTCTGCCAATTGCAGCAAAATACTGAAAGGAAAGTGGGTTTGCCTTAATATTTGACCCAGAACAACTCAGTTCAGCATGGAAATATCATTGCAACATCTTTTATTTAGCCAGAAATAAGGAGTTTAAGTTTTTATGCGCTTAAAAGCATTTTCAGGCCGAATGAGCTGATTTCTGCCAATTGTGGCAAAATACGGAAAGGAAAGTGGGTTTGCCTTCATATTTGACCCAGAACAACTCAGTTCAGCATGGAAATATCATTGTAACAGCTTTTATTTAGCCAAAAATCAAGAGTGTAAATTTATATGCGCTTACAAGCATTTTCTGGCCGAATGAGCAAATATGCTTGTTTCTGTCAATTGCAGCAAAATACTGAAGGTAAAGTGGGTTTGCCTTCATATTTGACCCAGAACAACTCAGTTCAGCATTGAAATATCATTGCAACAGCTTTTGTTTAGCCAGAAAACAAGAGTGTAAGTTTTTATGCGCTTAAAAGCATTTTCAGGCCGAATGAGCTGATTTTTGCCAATTGTAGCAAAATACTGAAAGGAAAGTGGGTTTGCCTTCATATTTGACGCAGAACAACTCAGTTCAGCATTGAGATATCATTGCAACAGCTTTAATGTAGCCAGAAATAAAGTGTGGAAGTTTTTCAGGCCAAATGAGCAAATATGCTTGTTTCTGCCAATTGCAGCAAAATACTGAAAGGAAAGTGGGTTTGCCTTCATATTTGAGCCAGAACAACTCAGTTCAGCATGGAAATATCATTGCAACAGCTTTTATTTAGCCAGAAATCAAGAGTGTAAGTTTTTATGCGCTTAAAAGCATTTTCAGGCCGAATGAGCAAATATGCCTGTTTCTGCCAAATGCAGCAAAGTACTGAAAGGAAAGTGGGTTTGCCTTCATATTTGAGCCAGAACAACTCAGTTCAGCATGGAAATATCATTGCAACAGCTTTTATTTAGCCAGAAATCAAGAGTGGAAGTTTTTATGCGGTTAAAAGCATTTTCAGGCCAAATGAGCTGATTTCTGCCAATTGCAGCAAAATACTGAAGGGAAAGTGGGTTTGCCTTCATATTTGAGCCTGAACAACTCAGTTCAGCATGGAAATATCATTGCAACAGCTTTTATTTAGCCAGAAATCAAGAGTGGAAATTTATATGCGCTTAAAACCATTTTCAGGCCGAATGAGCTGATTTCTGCCAATTGTAGCAAAATACTGAAGGGAAAGTGGGTTTGCCTTCATATTTGACCCAGAACAACTCAGTTCAGCATGGAAATATCATTGCAACAGCTTTTATTTAGCCAGAAATCAAGAGTGTAAGTTTTTATGCACTTAAAAGCATTTTTCGGCCGAATGAACAAATATGCTTGTTTCTGCCAATTGTCGCAAAATACTGAAGGGAAAGTGGGTTTGCCTTCATATTTGACCCAGAACAACTCAGTTCAGCATGAAAATATCATTGCAACAGCTTTTATTTAGTCAGAAATCAAGATTGTAAGTTTTTATGCGCTTAAAAGCATTTTCAGGCCGAATGAGCAGTTATGCTTGTTTCTGCCAATTGCAGCAAAATACTGAAAGGAAAGTGGGTTTGCCTTAATATTTGACCCAGAACAACTCTGGTCAGCATGGAAATATCATTGCAACATCTTTTATTTAGCCAGAAATAAGGAGTTTAAGTTTTTATGCGCTTAAAAGCATTTTCAGGCCGAATGAGCTGATTTCTGCCAATTGTGGCAAAATACGGAAAGGAAAGTGGGTTTGCCTTCATATTTGACCCAGAACAACTCAGTTCAGCATGGAAATATCATTGTAACAGCTTTTATTTAGCCAAAAATCAAGAGTGTAAATTTATATGCGCTTACAAGCATTTTCTGGCCGAATGAGCAAATATGCTTGTTTCTGTCAATTGCAGCAAAATACTGAAGGTAAAGTGGGTTTGCCTTCATATTTGACCCAGAACAACTCAGTTCAGCATTGAAATATCATTGCAACAGCTTTTGTTTAGCCAGAAAACAAGAGTGTAAGTTTTTATGCGCTTAAAAGCATTTTCAGGCCGAATGAGCTGATTTTTGCCAATTGTAGCAAAATACTGAAAGGAAAGTGGGTTTGCCTTCATATTTGACCCAGAACAACTCAGTTCAGCATTGAGATATCATTGCAACAGCTTTAATGTAGCCAGAAATAAAGTGTGGAAGTTTTTCAGGCCAAATGAGCAAATATGCTTGTTTCTGCCAATTGCAGCAAAATACTGAAAGGAAAATGGGTTTGCCTTCATATTTGACCCAGAACAACTCAGTTCAGCATGGAAATATTATTGCAACAGCTTTTATTTAGCCAGAAATGAAGATTGTAAGTTTTTATGCGCTTAAAAGCATTTTCAGGCCAAATGAGCTGATTTCTGCCAATTGCAGCAAAATACTGAAGGGAAAGTGGGTTTGCCTTCATATTTGACCCAGAACAACTCAATTCAGCATGGAAATATCATTGCAACAGCTTTTATTTAGCCAGAAATCAAGAGTGGAAGTTTTTATGCGGTTAAAAGCATTTTCAGGCCAAATGAGCTGATTTCTGCCAATTGCAGCAAAATACTGAAGGGAAAGTGGGTTTGCCTTCATATTTGAGCCTGAACAACTCAGTTCAGCATGGAAATATCATTGCAACAGCTTTTATTTAGCCAGAAATCAAGAGTGGAAATTTATATGCGCTTAAAACCATTTTCAGGCCGAATGAGCTGATTTCTGCCAATTGTAGCAAAATACTGAAGGGAAAGTGGGTTTGCCTTCATATTTGACCCAGAACAACTCAGTTCAGCATGGAAATATCATTGCAACAGCTTTTATTTAGCCAGAAATCAAGAGTGTAAGTTTTTATGCACTTAAAAGCATTTTTCGGCCGAATGAACAAATATGCTTGTTTCTGCCAATTGTCGCAAAATACTGAAGGGAAAGTGGGTTTGCCTTCATATTTGACCCAGAACAACTCAGTTCAGCATGAAAATATCATTGCAACAGCTTTTATTTAGTCAGAAATCAAGATTGTAAGTTTTTATGCGCTTAAAAGCATTTTCAGGCCGAATGAGCAGTTATGCTTGTTTCTGCCAATTGCAGCAAAATACTGAAAGGAAAGTGGGTTTGCCTTCATATTTGACCCAGAACAACTCAGTTCAGCATGGAAATATCATTGCAACAGCTTTTATTTAGCCAGAAATCAAGAGTGTAAATTTATATGCACTTACAAGCATTTTCTGGCCGAATGAGCAAATATGCTTGTTTCTGTGAATTGCAGCAAAATACTGAAGGTAAAGTGGGTTTGCCTTCATATTTGACCCAGAACAACTCAGTTCAGCATTGAAATATCATTGCAACAGCTTTTGTTTAGCCAGAAAACAAGAGTGTAAGTTTTTGTGCGCTTAAAAGCATTTTCAGGCCGAATGAGCTGATTTCTGCCAATTGTAGCAAAATACTGAAAGGAAAGTGGGTTTGCCTTCATATTTGACCCAGAACAACTCAGTTCAGCATTGAGATATCATTGCAACAGCTTTTATTTAGCCAGAAATCAAGAGTGGAAGTTTTTATGCGCTTAAAAGCATTTTCAGGCCAAATGAGCTGATTTCTGCCAATTGCGGCAAAATACTGAAGGGAAAGTGGGCTTGCCTTCATATTTGACCCAGAACAACTCAGTTCAGCATGGAAATGTCATTGCAACATCTTTTATTTAGCCAGAAATAAGGAGTTTAAGTTTTTATGCGCTTAAAAGCATTTTCAGGCCAAATAAGCTGATTTCTGCCAATTGCAGCAAAATACTGAAGGGAAAGTGGGTTTGCCTTCATATTTGACCCAGAACACCTCAGTTCAGCATGGAAATATTATTGCAACAGCTTTTATTTAGCCAAAAATCAAGAGTGGAAGTTTTTTAGGCCGAATGAGCAAATATGCTTGTTTCTGCCAATTGCAGCAAAATACTGAAGGGAAAATGGGTTTGCCTTCATATTTGACCCAGAACAACTTAGTTCAGCATGGAAATATTATTGCAACAGCTTTTATTTAGCCAGAAATGAAGATTGTAAGTTTTTATGCGCTTAAAAGCATTTTCAGGCCAAATGAGCTGATTTCTGCCAATTGCAGCAAAATACTGAAGGGAAAGTGGGTTTGCCTTCATATTTGACCCAGAACAACTCAATTCAGCATGGAAATATCATTGCAAAAGCTTTTATTTAGCCAGAAATCAAGAGTGGAAGTTTTTATGCGCTTAAAAGCATTTTCAGGCCAAATGAGCTGATTTCTGCCAATTGCGGCAAAATACTGAAGGGAAAGTGGGTTTGCCTTCATCTTTGACCCAGAACAACTCAGTTCAGCATGGAAATGTCATTGCAACATCTTTTATTTAGCCAGAAATAAGGAGTTTAAGTTTTTATGCACTTAAAAGCATTTTCAGGCCAAATAAGCTGATTTCTGCCAATTGCAGCAAAATACTGAAGGGAAAGTGGGTTTGCCTTCATATTTGACCCAGAACAACTCAGTTCAGCATGGAAATATTATTGCAACAGCTTTTATTTAGCCAGAAATCAAGAGTGGAAGTTTTTTAGGCCGAATGAGCAAATATGCTTGTTTCTGCCAATTGCAGCAAAATACTGAAGGGAAAGTGGGTTTGCCTTCATATTTGACCCAGAACAACTCAGTTCAGCATGGAAATATCATTGCAACAGGTTTTATTTAGCCAGAAATAAGGAGTTTAAGTTTTTATGCGCTTAAAAGCATTTTCAGGCCAAATAAGCTGATTTCTGCCAATTGCAGCAAAATACTGAAGGGAAAGTGGGTTTGCCTTCATATTTGACCCAGAACAACTCAGTGTAGCATGGAAATATCATTGCAACAGCTTTTATTTAGCCAGAAATCAAGAGTGGAAATTTATATGCGCTTAAAACCATTTTCAGGCCGAATGAGCTGATTTCTGCCAATTGTAGCAAAATACTGAAGGGAAAGTGGGTTTGCCTTCATATTTGACCCAGAAAAACTCAGTTCAGCATGGAAATATCATTGCAACAGCTTTTATTTAGCCAGAAATCAAGAGTGTAAGTTTTTATGCGCTTAAAAGCATTTTTCGGCCGAATGAACAAATATGCTTGTTTCTGCCAATTGTCGCAAAATACTGAAGGGAAAGTAGGTTTGCCTTCATATTTGACCCAGAACAACTCAGTTCAGCATGAAAATATCATTGCAACAGCTTTTATTTAGTCAGAAATCAAGATTGTAAGTTTTTATGCGCTTAAAAGCATTTTCAGGCCGAATGAGCTTGTTTCTGCCAATTGCAGCAAAATACTGAAAGGAAAGTGGGCTTGCCTTAATATTTGACCCAGAACAACTCAGGTCAGCATGGGAATATCATTGCAACATCTTTTATTTAGCCAGAAATAAGGAGTTTAAGTTTTTATACGCTTAAAAGCATTTTCAGGCCGAATGAGCTGATTTCTGCCAATTGCAGCAAAATACTGAAAGGAAAGTGGGTTTGCCTTCATATTTGACCCATAACAACTGAGTTCAGCATGGAAATATCATTGCAACATCTTTTATTTAGCCATAAATCAAGAGTGTAAGTTTTTATGCGCTTAAAAGCATTTTCAGGCCGAATGAGCTTGTTTCAGCCAATTGAAGCAAAATACTGAAAGGAAAGTGGGTTTGCCTTCATATTTGACCCAGAACAACTCAGTTCAGCATGGAAATATCATTGCAACAGCTTTTATTTAGCCAGAAATCAAGATTGTAAGTTTTTATGCGCTTAAAAGCATTTTCATGCCAAATGAGCAAATATGCTTGTTTCTGCCAATTGCAGTAAAATACTGAAAGGAAAGTGGGTTTGCCTTCATATTTGAACCAAAACAACTCAGTTCAGCATGGAAATATCATTGCAACAGCTTTTATTTAGCCAGAAATCAAGAGTGTAAGTTTTTATGAGCTTAAAAGCATTTTCAGGCCAAATGAGCAAATATGCTTGTTTCTGCCAATTGCAGCAAAATACTGAAAGGAAAGTGGGTTTGCCTTCATATTTTAACCAGAACAACTCAGTTCAGCATTGAGATATCATTGCAACAGCTTTAATTTAGCCAGAAATAAAGAGTGGAAGTTTTTCAGGCCAAATGAGCAAATATGCTTGTTTCTGCAAATTGCAGCAAAATACTGAAAGGAAAATGGGTTTGCCTTGATATTTGACCCAGAACAACTCAGTTCAGCATTTAAATATCATTGCAACAGCTTTTATTTAGCCAGCAATCAAGAGTGTAAGTTTTTATGCGCTTAAAAGCATTTTCAGGCCGAATGAGCTGATTTCTGCCAATTGAAGGAAAATACTGAAAGGAAAGTGGGTTTGCCTTCATATTTGAACCAGAACAACTCAATTCAGTATGGAAATGTAATTGCAACAGCTTTTTTTTTAGCCAGAAATCAAGAGTGGAAGGTTTTTATGCGCTTAAAAGCATTTTCAGGCGAAATAAGCTGATTTCTGCCAATTGTAGCAAAATACTGAAAGGAAAGTGGGTTTGCCTTCATATTTGACCCAGAACAACTCAATTCAGCATGGAAATATCATTGCAACAGCTTTAATTTAGCCAGAAATCAAGAGTGTAAGTTTTTATGCGCTCAAAAGCATTTTTCGGCCGAATAAACAAATATGCTTGTTTCTGCCAAATGCAGCAAAATACTGAAGGGAAAGTGGGTTTGCCTTCATATTTGACCCAGAACAACTCAGTTCAGCATGGAAATATCATTGCAACAGCTTTTATTTAGCCAGAAATCAAGAGTGTAAGTTTTTATGCACTTAAAAGCATTTTTCGGCCGAATGAACAAATATGCTTGTTTCTGCCAATTGTCGCAAAATACTGAAGGGAAAGTGGGTTTGCCTTCATATTTGACCCAGAACAACTCAGTTCAGCATGAAAATATCATTGCAACAGCTTTTATTTAGTCAGAAATCAAGATTGTAAGTTTTTATGCGCTTAAAAGCATTTTCAGGCCGAATGAGCAGTTATGCTTGTTTCTGCCAATTGCAGCAAAATACTGAAAGGAAAGTGGGTTTGCCTTCATATTTGACCCAGAACAACTCAGTTCAGCATGGAAATATCATTGCAACAGCTTTTATTTAGCCAGAAATCAAGAGTGTAAATTTATATGCACTTAAAAGCATTTTCAGGCCGAATGAGCTGATTTCTGCCAATTGTAGCAAAATACTGAAAGGAAAATGGGTTTGCCTTGATATTTGACCCAGAACAACTCAGTTCAGCATTGAGATATCATTGCAACAGCTTTAATTTAGCCAGAAATAAAGAGTGGAAGTTTTTCAGGCCGAATGAGCAAATATGCTTGTTTCTGCCAATTGCAGCAAAATACTGAAAGGAAAATGGGTTTGCCTTCATATTTGACCCAGAACAACTCAGTTCAGCATGGAAATATTATTGCAACAGCTTTTATTTAGCCAGAAATGAAGATTGTAAGTTTTTATGCGCTTAAAAGCATTTTCAGGCCAAATGAGCTGATTTCTGCCAATTGCAGCAAAATACTGAAGGGAAAGTGGGTTTGCCTTCATCTTTGACCCAGAACAACTCAGTTCAGCATTTAAATATTATTGCAAAAGCTTTTATGTAGCCAGAAATCAAGAGTGTAAGTTTTTATACGCTTAAAAGCATTTTCAGGCCGAATGAGCTGATTTATGCCAATTGTAGCAAAATACTGAAAGGAAAGTGGGCTTGCCTTCATATTTGACCCAGAACAACTCAGTTCAGCATGGAAATGTCATTGCAACATCTTTTATTTAGCCAGAAATAAGGAGTTTAAGTTTTTATGCGCTTAAAAGCATTTTCAGGCCAAATAAGCTGATTTCTGCCAATTGCAGCAAAATACTGAAGGGAAAGTGGGTTTGCCTTCATATTTGACCCAGAACAACTCAGTTCAGCATGGAAATATTATTGCAACAGCTTTTATTTAGCCAGAAATCAAGAGTGGAAGTTTTTTAGGCCGAATGAGCAAATATGCTTGTTTCTGCCAATTGCAGCAAAATACTGAAGGGAAAGTGGGTTTGCCTTCATATTTGACCCAGAACAACTCAGTTCAGCATGGAAATATTATTGCAACAGCTTTTATTTAGCCAGAAATCAAGAGTGGAAGTTTTTTAGGCCGAATGAGCAAATATGCTTGTTTCTGCCAATTGCAGCAAAATACTGAAGGGAAAGTGGGTTTGCCTTCATATTTGACCCAGAACAACTCAGTTCAGCATGGAAATATCATTGCAACAGCTTTTATTTAGCCAGAAATAAGGAGTTTAAGTTTTTATGCGCTTAAAAGCATTTTCAGGCCAAATAAGCTGATTTCTGCCAATTGCAGCAAAATACTGAAGGGAAAGTGGGTTTGCCTTCATATTTGACCCAGAAAAACTCAGTTCAGCATGGAAATATCATTGCAACAGCTTTTTTTTAGCCAGAAATCAAGAGTGTAAGTTTTTATGCGCTTAAAAGCATTTTTCGGCCGAATGAACAAATATGCTTGTTTCTGCCAATTGTCGCAAAATACTGAAGGGAAAGTGGGTTTGCCTTCATATTTGACCCAGAACAACTCAGTTCAGCATGAAAATATCATTGCAACAGCTTTTATTTAGTCAGAAATCAAGATTGTAAGTTTTTATGCGCTTAAAAGCATTTTCAGGCCGAATGAGCACTTATGCTTGTTTCTGCCAATTGCAGCAAAATACTGAAAGGAAAGTGGGCTTGCCTTAATATTTGACCCAGAACAACTCAGTTCAGCATGAAAATATCATTGCAACAGCTTTTATTTAGTCAGAAATCAAGATTGTAAGTTTTTATGCGCTTAAAAGCATTTTCAGGCCGAATGAGCTGATTTCTGCCAATTGAAGGAAAATACTGAAAGGAAAGTGGGTTTGCCTTCATATTTGAACCAGAACAACTCAATTCAGCATGGAAATGTCATTGCAACAGCTTTTTTTTTAGCCAGAAATCAAGAGTGGAAGATTTTTATGCGCTTAAAAGCATTTTCAGGCGAAATAAGCTGATTTCTGCCAATTGTAGCAAAATACTGAAAGGAAAGTGGGTTTGCCTTCATATTTGACCCAGAACAACTCAATTCAGCATGGAAATATCATTGCAACAGCTTTAATTTAGCCAGAAATCAAGAGTGTAAGTTTTTATGCGCTTAAAAGCATTTTTCGGCCGAATAAACAAATATGCTTGTTTCTGCCAATTGTTGCAAAATACTAAAGGGAAAGTGGGTTTACCTTCATATTTGACCCAGAACAACTCAGTTCAGCATGGAAATATCATTGCAACATCTTTTATTTAGCCAGAAATAAGGAGTTTAAGCTTTTATGCGCTTAAACGTATTTTCAGGCCGAATGAGCTGATTTCTGCCAATTGTAGCAAAATACGGAAAGGAAAGTGGGTTTGCCTTCATATTTGACCCAGAACAATTCAGTTAAGCATTTAAATATCATTACAACAGCTTTTATTTAGCCAGAAATCAAGATTGTAAGTTTTTATGCGCTTAAAAGCATTTTCAGGCCGAATGAGCACATATGCTTGTTTCTGCCAATTGCAGCAAAATACTGAAAGGAAAGTGGGTTTGCCTTAATATTTGACCCAGAACAACTCAGTTCAGCATGGAAATATCATTGCAACATCTTTTATTTAGCCAGAAATAAGGAGTTTAAGTTTTTATGCGCTTAAAAGCATTTTCAGGCCGAATGAGCTGATTTCTGCCAATTGTGGCAAAATACGGAAAGGAAAGTGGGTTTGCCTTCATATTTGACCCAGAACAACTCAGTTCAGCATGGAAATATCATTGTAACAGCTTTTATTTAGCCAAAAATCAAGAGTGTAAATTTATATGCGCTTACAAGCATTTTCTGGCCGAATGAGCAAATATGCTTGTTTCTGTCAATTGCAGCAAAATACTGAAGGTAAAGTGGGTTTGCCTTCATATTTGACCCAGAACAACTCAGTTCAGCATTGAAATATCATTGCAACAGCTTTTGTTTAGCCAGAAAACAAGAGTGTAAGTTTTTATGCGCTTAAAAGCATTTTCAGGCCGAATGAGCTGATTTTTGCCAATTGTAGCAAAATACTGAAAGGAAAGTGGGTTTGCCTTCATATTTGACCCAGAACAACTCAGTTCAGCATTGAGATATCATTGCAACAGCTTTAATGTAGCCAGAAATAAAGTGTGGAAGTTTTTCAGGCCAAATGAGCAAATATGCTTGTTTCTGCCAATTGCAGCAAAATACTGAAAGGAAAATGGGTTTGCCTTCATATTTGACCCAGAACAACTCAGTTCAGCATGGAAATATTATTGCAACAGCTTTTATTTAGCCAGAAATGAAGATTGTAAGTTTTTATGCGCTTAAAAGCATTTTCAGGCCAAATGAGCTGATTTCTGCCAATTGCAGCAAAATACTGAAGGGAAAGTGGGTTTGCCTTCATATTTGACCCAGAACAACTCAATTCAGCATGGAAATATCATTGCAACAGCTTTTATTTAGCCAGAAATCAAGAGTGGAAGTTTTTATGCGGTTAAAAGCATTTTCAGGCCAAATGAGCTGATTTCTGCCAATTGCAGCAAAATACTGAAGGGAAAGTGGGTTTGCCTTCATATTTGAGCCTGAACAACTCAGTTCAGCATGGAAATATCATTGCAACAGCTTTTATTTAGCCAGAAATCAAGAGTGGAAATTTATATGCGCTTAAAACCATTTTCAGGCCGAATGAGCTGATTTCTGCCAATTGTAGCAAAATACTGAAGGGAAAGTGGGTTTGCCTTCATATTTGACCCAGAACAACTCAGTTCAGCATGGAAATATCATTGCAACAGCTTTTATTTAGCCAGAAATCAAGAGTGTAAGTTTTTATGCACTTAAAAGCATTTTTCGGCCGAATGAACAAATATGCTTGTTTCTGCCAATTGTCGCAAAATACTGAAGGGAAAGTGGGTTTGCCTTCATATTTGACCCAGAACAACTCAGTTCAGCATGAAAATATCATTGCAACAGCTTTTATTTAGTCAGAAATCAAGATTGTAAGTTTTTATGCGCTTAAAAGCATTTTCAGGCCGAATGAGCAGTTATGCTTGTTTCTGCCAATTGCAGCAAAATACTGAAAGGAAAGTGGGTTTGCCTTAATATTTGACCCAGAACAACTCTGGTCAGCATGGAAATATCATTGCAACATCTTTTATTTAGCCAGAAATAAGGAGTTTAAGTTTTTATGCGCTTAAAAGCATTTTCAGGCCGAATGAGCTGATTTCTGCCAATTGTGGCAAAATACGGAAAGGAAAGTGGGTTTGCCTTCATATTTGACCCAGAACAACTCAGTTCAGCATGGAAATATCATTGTAACAGCTTTTATTTAGCCAAAAATCAAGAGTGTAAATTTATATGCGCTTACAAGCATTTTCTGGCCGAATGAGCAAATATGCTTGTTTCTGTCAATTGCAGCAAAATACTGAAGGTAAAGTGGGTTTGCCTTCATATTTGACCTAGAACAACTCAGTTCAGCATTGAAATATCATTGCAACAGCTTTTGTTTAGCCAGAAAACAAGAGTGTAAGTTTTTATGCGCTTAAAAGCATTTTCAGGCCGAATGAGCTGATTTTTGCCAATTGTAGCAAAATACTGAAAGGAAAGTGGGTTTGCCTTCATATTTGACCCAGAACAACTCAGTTCAGCATTGAGATATCATTGCAACAGCTTTAATGTAGCCAGAAATAAAGTGTGGAAGTTTTTCAGGCCAAATGAGCAAATATGCTTGTTTCTGCCAATTGCAGCAAAATACTGAAAGGAAAATGGGTTTGCCTTCATATTTGACCCAGAACAACTCAGTTCAGCATGGAAATATCATTGCAACATCTTTTATTTAGCGAGAAATAAGGAGTTTAAGTTTTTTTGCGCTTAAACGCATTTTCAGGCCGAATGAGCTGATTTCTGCCAATAGTAGCAAAATACGGAAAGGAAAGTGGGTTTGCCTTCATATTTGACCCAGAACAACTCAGTTCATAATTTCAATATCATTACAACAGCTTTTATTTAGCCAGAAATCAAGATTGTAAGTTTTTATGCGCTTAAAAGCAATTTCAGGCCGAATGAGCACATATGCTTGTTTCTGCCAATTGCAGCAAAATACTGAAAGGAAAGTCGGTTTGCCTTAATATTTGACCCAGAACAACTCAGTTCAGCATGGAAATATCATTGCAACATCTTTTATTTAGCCAGAAATAAGGAGTTTAAGTTTTTATGCGCCTAAAAGCATTTTCAGGCCAAATGAGCTGATTTCTGCCAATTGTAGCAAAATACGGAAAGGAAAGTGGGTTTGTCTTCACATTTGACCCAGAACAACTCAGTTCAGCATGGAAATATCATTGCAACAGCTTTAATTTAGCCAGAAATAAAGAGTGGAAGTTTTTCAGGCCGAATGAGCAAATATGCTTGTTTCTGCCAATTGCAGCAAAATACTGAAAGGAAAATGGGTTTGCCTTCATATTTGACCCAGAACAACTCAGTTCAGCATGGAAATATTATTGCAACAGCTTTTATTTAGCCAGAAATGAAGATTGTAAGTTTTTATACGCTTAAAAGCATTTTCAGGCCAAATGAGCTGATTTCTGCCAATTGCAGCAAAATACTGAAGGGAAAGTGGGTTTGCCTTCATATTTGACCCAGAACAACTCAATTCAGCATGGAAATATCATTGCAACAGCTTTTATTTAGCCAGAAATCAAGAGTGGAAGTTTTTATGCGCTTAAAAGCATTTTCAGGCCAAATGAGCTGATTTCTGCCAATTGCAGCAAAATACTGAAGGGAAAGTGGGTTTGCCTTCATCTTTAACCCAGAACAACTCAGTTCAGCATTTAAATATTATTGCAAAAGCTTTTATTTAGCCAGAAATAAGGAGTTTAAGTTTTTTTGCGCTTAAAAGCATTTTCAGGCCAAATAAGCTGATTTCTGCCAATTGCAGCAAAATACTGAAGGGAAAGTGGGTTTGCCTTCATATTTGACCCAGAACAACTCAGTTCAGCATGGAAATATTATTGCAACAGCTTTTATTTAGCCAGAAATCAAGAGTGGAAGTTTTTTAGGCCGAATGAGCAAATATGCTTGTTTCTGCCAATTGCAGCAAAATACTGAAGGGAAAGTGGGTTTGCCTTCATATTTGACCCAGAACAACTCAGTTCAGCATGGAAATATCATTGCAACAGCTTTTATTTAGCCAGAAATCAAGAGTGGAAGTTTTTATGCGCTTAAAACCATTTTCAGGCCGAATGAGCTGATTTCTGCCAATTGTAGCAAAATACTGAAAGGAAAGTGGGTTTGCCTTCATATTTGACCCAGAACAACTCAGTTCAGCATGGAAATATCATTGCAACAGCTTTTATTTAGTCAGCAATCAAGAGTGTAAGTTTTTATGCGCTTAAAAGCATTTTTCGGCCGAATGAACAAATATGCTTGTTTCTGCCAATTGTCGCAAAATACTGAAGGGAAAGTGGGTTTGCCTTCATATTTGACCCAGAACAACTCAGTTCAGCATGAAAATATCATTGCAACAGCTTTTATTTAGTCAGAAATCAAGATTGTAAGTTTTTATGCGCTTAAAAGCAATTTCAGGCCGAATGAGCTGATTTCTGCCAATTGTAGCAAAATACTGACGAGAAAGTGGGTTTGCCTTCATATTTGACCCAGAACAACTCAGTTCAGCATGGAAATATCATTGCAACATCTTTTATTTAGCCAGAAATAAGGAGTTTAAGTTTTTTTGCGCTTAAACGCATTTTCAGGCCGAATGAGCTGATTTCTGCCAATTGTAGCAAAATACGGAAAGGAAAGTGGGTTTGCCTTCATATTTGACCCAGAACAACTCAGTTCATAATTTAAATATCATTACAACAGCTTTTATTTAGCCAGAAATCAAGATTGTAAGTTTTTATGCGCTTAAAAGCAATTTCAGGCCGAATGAGCACATATGCTTGTTTCTGCCAATTGCAGCAAAATACTGAAAGGAAAGTCGGTTTGCCTTAATATTTGACCCAGAACAACTCAGTTCAGCATGGAAATGTCATTGCAACATCTTTTATTTAGCCAGAAATAAGGAGTTTAAGTTTTTATGCGCTTAAAAGCATTTTCAGGCCAAATAAGCTGATTTCTGCCAATTGCAGCAAAATACTGAAAGGACAGTGGGTTTGCCTTCATATTTGACCCAGAACAACTCAGTTCAGCATGGAAATATCATTGCAACAGCTTTTATTTAGTCAGCAATCAAGAGTGTAAGTTTTTATGCGCTTAAAAGCATTTTTCGGCCGAATGAACAAATATGCTTGTTTCTGCCAATTGTCGCAAAATACTGAAGGGAAAGTGGGTTTGCCTTCATATTTGACCCAGAACAACTCAGTTCAGCATGAAAATATCATTGCAACAGCTTTTATTTAGTCAGAAATCAAGATTGTAAGTTTTTATGCGCTTAAAAGCATTTTCAGGCCGAATGAGCTTGTTTCTGCCAATTGCAGCAAAATACTGAAAGGAAAGTGGGCTTGCCTTCATATTTGACCCAGAACAACTCAGGTCAGCATGGGAATATCATTGCAACATCTTTTATTTAGCCAGAAATAAGGAGTTTAAGTTTTTATACGCTTAAAAGCATTTTCAGGCCGAATGAGCTTGTTTCTGCCAATTGCAGCAAAATACTGAAAGGAAAGTGGGTTTGCCTTCATATTTGACCCATAACAACTGAGTTCAGCATGGAAATATCATTGCAACATCTTTTATTTAGCCATAAATCAAGAGTGTAAGTTTTTATGCGCTTAAAAGCATTTTCAGGCCGAATGAGCTTGTTTCAGCCAATTGCAGCAAAATACTGAAAGGAAAGTGGGTTTGCCTTCATATTTGACCCAGAACAACTCAGTTCAGCATGGAAATATCATTGCAACAGCTTTTATTTAGCCAGAAATCAAGAGTGTAAGTTTTTATGCGCTTAAAAGCATTTTCAGGCCAAATGAGCAAATATGCTTGTTTCTGCCAATTGCAGTAAAATACTGAAAGGAAAGTGGGTTTGCCTTCATATTTGAACCAAAACAACTCAGTTCAGCATGGAAATATCATTGCAACAGCTTTTATTTAGCCAGAAATCAAGAGTGTAAGTTTTTATGAGCTTAAAAGCATTTTCAGGCCGAATGAGCAAATATGCTTGTTTCTGCCAATTGCAGCAAAATACTGAAAGGAAAGTGGGTTTGCCTTCATATTTTAACCAGAACAACTCAGTTCAGCATTGAGATATCATTGCAACAGCTTTAATTTAGCCAGAAATAAAGAGTGGAAGTTTTTCAGGCCAAATGAGCAAATATGCTTGTTTCTGCAAATTGCAGCAAAATACTGAAAGGAAAATGGGTTTGCCTTGATATTTGACCCAGAACAACTCAGTTCAGCATTTAAATATCATTGCAACAGCTTTTATTTAGCCAGCAATCAAGAGTGTAAGTTTTTATGCGCTTAAAAGCATTTTCAGGCCGAATGAGCTGATTTCTGCCAATTGAAGGAAAATACTGAAAGGAACGTGGGTTTGCCTTCATATTTGAACCAGAACAACTCAATTCAGTATGGAAATGTAATTGCAACAGCTTTTTTTTTAGCCAGAAATCAAGAGTGGAAGATTTTTATGCGCTTAAAAGCATTTTCAGGCGAAATAAGCTGATTTCTGCCAATTGTAGCAAAATACTGAAAGGAAAGTGGGTTTGCCTTCATATTTGACCCAGAACAACTCAATTCAGCATGGAAATATCATTGCAACAGCTTTAATTTAGCCAGAAATCAAGAGTGTAAGTTTTTATGCGCTTAAAAGCATTTTTCGGCCGAATAAACAAATATGCTTGTTTCTGCCAAATGCAGCAAAATACTGAAAGGAAAGTGGGTTTGCCTTCATATTTGACCCAGAACAACTCAGTTCAGCATGGAAATATCATTGCAACATCTTTTATTTAGCCAGAAATAAGGAGTTTAAGCTTTTATGCGCTTAAACGTATTTTCAGGCCGAATGAGCTGATTTCTGCCAATTGTAGCAAAATACGGAAAGGAAAGTGGGTTTGCCTTCATATTTGACCCAGAACAACTCAGTTAAGAATTTAAATATCATTACAACAGCTTTTATTTAGCCAGAAATCAAGATTGTAAGTTTTTATGCGCTTAAAAGCATTTTCAGGCCGAATGAGCACATATGCTTGTTTCTGCCAATTTCAGCAAAATACTGAAAAGAAAGTGGGTTTGCCTTAATATTTGACCCAGAACAACTCAGTTCAGCATGGAAATATCATTGCAACATCTTTTATTTAGCCAGAAATAAGGAGTTTAAGTTTTTATGCGCTTAAAAGCATTTTCAGGCCGAATGAGCTGATTTCTGCCAATTGTGGCAAAATACGGAAAGGAAAGTGGGTTTGCCTTCATATTTGACCCAGAACAACTCAGTTCAGCATTTAAATATTATTGCAAAAGCTTTTATGTAGCCAGAAATCAAGAGTGTAAGTTTTTATACGCTTAAAAGCATTTTCAGGCCGAATGAGCTGATTTATGCCAATTGTAGCAAAATACTGAAAGGAAAGTGGGCTTGCCTTCATATTTGACCCAGAACAACTCAGTTCAGCATGGAAATGTCATTGCAACATCTTTTATTTAGCCAGAAATAAGGAGTTTAAGTTTTTATGCGCTTAAAAGCATTTTCAGGCCAAATAAGCTGATTTCTGCCAATTGCAGCAAAATACTGAAGGGAAAGTGGGTTTGCCTTCATATTTGACCCAGAACAACTCAGTTCAGCATGGAAATATTATTGCAACAGCTTTTATTTAGCCAGAAATCAAGAGTGGAAGTTTTTTAGGCCGAATGAGCAAATATGCTTGTTTCTGCCAATTGCAGCAAAATACTGAAGGGAAAGTGGGTTTGCCTTCATATTTGACCCAGAACAACTCAGTTCAGCATGGAAATATTATTGCAACAGCTTTTATTTAGCCAGAAATCAAGAGTGGAAGTTTTTTAGGCCGAATGAGCAAATATGCTTGTTTCTGCCAATTGCAGCAAAATACTGAAGGGAAAGTGGGTTTGCCTTCATATTTGACCCAGAACAACTCAGTTCAGCATGGAAATATCATTGCAACAGCTTTTATTTAGCCAGAAATAAGGAGTTTAAGTTTTTATGCGCTTAAAAGCATTTTCAGGCCAAATAAGCTGATTTCTGCCAATTGCAGCAAAATACTGAAGGGAAAGTGGGTTTGCCTTCATATTTGACCCAGAACAACTCAGTGTAGCATGGAAATATCATTGCAACAGCTTTTATTTAGCCAGAAATCAAGAGTGGAAATTTATATGCGCTTAAAACCATTTTCAGGCCGAATGAGCTGATTTCTGCCAATTGTAGCAAAATACTGAAGGGAAAGTGGGTTTGCCTTCATATTTGACCCAGAAAAACTCAGTTCAGCATGGAAATATCATTGCAACAGCTTTTATTTAGCCAGAAATCAAGAGTGTAAGTTTTTATGCGCTTAAAAGCATTTTTCGGCCGAATGAACAAATATGCTTGTTTCTGCCAATTGTCGCAAAATACTGAAGGGAAAGTGGGTTTGCCTTCATATTTGAGCCAGAACAACTCAGTTCAGCATGAAAATATCATTGCAACAGCTTTTATTTAGTCAGAAATCAAGATTGTAAGTTTTTATGCGCTTAAAAGCATTTTCAGGCCGAATGAGCTGATTTTTGCCAATTGTAGCAAAATACTGAAAGGAAAGTGGGTTTGCCTTCATATTTGACGCAGAACAACTCAGTTCAGCATTGAGATATCATTGCAACAGCTTTAATGTAGCCAGAAATAAAGTGTGGAAGTTTTTCAGGCCAAATGAGCAAATATGCTTGTTTCTGCCAATTGCAGCAAAATACTGAAAGGAAAATGGGTTTGCCTTCATATTTGACCCAGAACAACTCAGTTCAGCATGGGAATATCATTGCAACATCTTTTATTTAGCCAGAAATAAGGAGTTTAAGTTTTTATACGCTTAAAAGCATTTTCAGGCCGAATGAGCTGATTTCTGCCAATTGTAGCAAAATACGGAAAGGAAAGTGGGTTTGCCTTCATATTTGATGCATAACAACTCAGTTCAGCATTGAGATATCATTGCAACAGCTTTAATTTAGCCAGAAATAAAGAGTGGAAGTTTTTCAGGCCAAATGAGCAAATATGCTTGTTTCTGCCAATTGCAGCAAAATACTGAAAGGAAAATGGGTTTGCCTTGATATGTGACCCAGAACAACTCAGTTCAGCATTTAAATATCATTGCAACAGCTTTTATTTAGCCAGCAATCAAGAGTGTAAGTTTTTATGCGCTTAAAAGCATTTTCAGGCCGAATGAGCTGATTTCTGCCAATTGAAGGAAAATACTGAAAGGAAAGTGGGTTTGCCTTCATATTTGAACCAGAACAACTCAATTCAGCATGGAAATGTCATTGCAACAGCTTTTTTTTTAGCCAGAAATCAAGAGTGGAAGATTTTTATGCGCTTAAAAGCATTTTCAGGCGAAATAAGCTGATTTCTGCCAATTGTAGCAAAATACTGAAAGGAAAGTGGGTTTGCCTTCATATTTGACCCAGAACAACTCAATTCAGCATGGAAATATCATTGCAACAGCTTTAATTTAGCCAGAAATCAAGAGTGTAAGTTTTTATGCGCTTAAAAGCATTTTTCGGCCGAATAAACAAATATGCTTGTTTCTGCCAAATGCAGCAAAATACTGAAAGGAAAGTGGGTTTGCCTTCATATTTGACCCAGAACAACTCAGTTCAGCATGGAAATATCATTGCAACATCTTTTATTTAGCCAGAAATAAGGAGTTTAAGCTTTTATGCGCTTAAACGTATTTTCAGGCCAAATGAGCTGATTTCTGCCAATTGTAGCAAAATACGGAAAGGAAAGTGGGTTTGCCTTCATATTTGACCCAGAACAACTCAGTTAAGAATTTAAATATCATTACAACAGCTTTTATTTAGCCAGAAATCAAGATTGTAAGTTTTTATGCGCTTAAAAGCATTTTCAGGCCGAATGAGCACATATGCTTGTTTCTGCCAATTGCAGCAAAATACTGAAAAGAAAGTGGGTTTGCCTTAATATTTGACCCAGAACAACTCAGTTCAGCATGGAAATATCATTGCAACATCTTTTATTTAGCCAGAAATAAGGAGTTTAAGTTTTTATGCGCTTAAAAGCATTTTCAGGCCGAATGAGCTGATTTCTGCCAATTGTGGCAAAATACGGAAAGGAAAGTGGGTTTGCCTTCATATTTGACCCAGAACAACTCAGTTCAGCATTGAGATATCATTGCAACAGCTTTAATTTAGCCAGAAATAAAGAGTGGAAGTTTTTCAGGCCGAATGAGCAAATATGCTTGTTTCTGCCAATTGCAGCAAAATACTGAAAGGAAAATGGGTTTGCCTTCATATTTGACCCAGAACAACTCAGTTCAGCATGGAAATATTATTGCAACAGCTTTTATTTAGCCAGAAATGAAGATTGTAAGTTTTTATGCGCTTAAAAGCATTTTCAGGCCAAATGAGCTGATTTCTGCCAATTGCAGCAAAATACTGAAGGGAAAGTGGGTTTGCCTTCATCTTTGACCCAGAACAACTCAGTTCAGCATTTAAATATTATTGCAAAAGCTTTTATGTAGCCAGAAATCAAGAGTGTAAGTTTTTATGCGCTTAAAAGCATTTTCAGGCCAAATAAGCTGATTTCTGCCAATTGCAGCAAAATACTGAAGGGAAAGTGGGTTTGCCTTCATATTTGACCCAGAACAACTCAGTTCAGCATGGAAATATTATTGCAACAGCTTTTATTTAGCCAGAAATCAAGAGTGGAAGTTTTTTAGGCCGAATGAGCAAATATGCTTGTTTCTGCCAATTGCAGCAAAATACTGAAGGGAAAGTGGGTTTGCCTTCATATTTGACCCAGAACAACTCAGTTCAGCATGGAAATATTATTGCAACAGCTTTTATTTAGCCAGAAATCAAGAGTGGAAGTTTTTTAGGCCGAATGAGCAAATATGCTTGTTTCTGCCAATTGCAGCAAAATACTGAAGGGAAAGTGGGTTTGCCTTCATATTTGACCCAGAACAACTCAGTTCAGCATGGAAATATCATTGCAACAGCTTTTATTTAGCCAGAAATAAGGAGTTTAAGTTTTTATGCGCTTAAAAGCATTTTCAGGCCAAATAAGCTGATTTCTGCCAATTGCAGCAAAATACTGAAGGGAAAGTGGGTTTGCCTTCATATTTGACCCAGAACAACTCAGTGTAGCATGGAAATATCATTGCAACAGCTTTTATTTAGCCAGAAATCAAGAGTGGAAGATTTTTATGCGCTTAAAAGCATTTTCAGGCGAAATAAGCTGATTTCTGCCAATTGTAGCAAAATACGGAAAGGAAAGTGGGTTTGCCTTCATATTTGATGCATAACAACTCAGTTCAGCATTGAGATATCATTGCAACAGCTTTAATTTAGCCAGAAATAAAGAGTGGAAGTTTTTCAGGCCAAATGAGCAAATATGCTTGTTTCTGCCAATTGCAGCAAAATACTGAAAGGAAAATGGGTTTGCCTTGATATTTGACCCAGAACAACTCAGTTCAGCATTTAAATATCATTGCAACAGCTTTTATTTAGCCAGCAATCAAGAGTGTAAGTTTTTATGCGCTTAAAAGCATTTTCAGGCCGAATGAGCTGATTTCTGCCAATTGAAGGAAAATACTGAAAGGAAAGTGGGTTTGCCTTCATATTTGAACCAGAACAACTCAATTCAGCATGGAAATGTCATTGCAACAGCTTTTTTTTTAGCCAGAAATCAAGAGTGGAAGATTTTTATGCGCTTAAAAGCATTTTCAGGCGAAATAAGCTGATTTCTGCCAATTGTAGCAAAATACTGAAAGGAAAGTGGGTTTGCCTTCATATTTGACCCAGAACAACTCAATTCAGCATGGAAATATCATTGCAACAGCTTTAATTTAGCCAGAAATCAAGAGTGTAAGTTTTTATGCGCTTAAAAGCATTTTTCGGCCGAATAAACAAATATGCTTGTTTCTGCCAATTGTTGCAAAATACTAAAGGGAAAGTGGGTTTACCTTCATATTTGACCCAGAACAACTCAGTTCAGCATGGAAATATCATTGCAACATCTTTTATTTAGCCAGAAATAAGGAGTTTAAGCTTTTATGCGCTTAAACGTATTTTCAGGCCGAATGAGCTGATTTCTGCCAATTGTAGCAAAATACGGAAAGGAAAGTGGGTTTGCCTTCATATTTGACCCAGAACAATTCAGTTAAGCATTTAAATATCATTACAACAGCTTTTATTTAGCCAGAAATCAAGATTGTAAGTTTTTATGCGCTTAAAAGCATTTTCAGGCCGAATGAGCACATATGCTTGTTTCTGCCAATTGCAGCAAAATACTGAAAGGAAAGTGGGTTTGCCTTAATATTTGACCCAGAACAACTCAGTTCAGCATGGAAATATCATTGCAACATCTTTTATTTAGCCAGAAATAAGGAGTTTAAGTTTTTATGCGCTTAAAAGCATTTTCAGGCCGAATGAGCTGATTTCTGCCAATTGTGGCAAAATACGGAAAGGAAAGTGGGTTTGCCTTCATATTTGACCCAGAACAACTCAGTTCAGCATGGAAATATCATTGTAACAGCTTTTATTTAGCCAAAAATCAAGAGTGTAAATTTATATGCGCTTACAAGCATTTTCTGGCCGAATGAGCAAATATGCTTGTTTCTGCCAATTGCAGCAAAATACTGAAGGGAAAGTGGGTTTGCCTTCATATTTGACCCAGAACAACTCAGTTCAGCATGGAAATATTATTGCAACAGCTTTTATTTAGCCAGAAATCAAGAGTGGAAGTTTTTTAGGCCGAATGAGCAAATATGCTTGTTTCTGCCAATTGCAGCAAAATACTGAAGGGAAAGTGGGTTTGCCTTCATATTTGACCCAGAACAACTCAGTTCAGCATGGAAATATCATTGCAACAGCTTTTATTTAGCCAGAAATAAGGAGTTTAAGTTTTTATGCGCTTAAAAGCATTTTCAGGCCAAATAAGCTGATTTCTGCCAATTGCAGCAAAATACTGAAGGGAAAGTGGGTTTGCCTTCATATTTGACCCAGAACAACTCAGTGTAGCATGGAAATATCATTGCAACAGCTTTTATTTAGCCAGAAATCAAGAGTGGAAATTTATATGCGCTTAAAACCATTTTCAGGCCGAATGAGCTGATTTCTGCCAATTGTAGCAAAATACTGAAGGGAAAGTGGGTTTGCCTTCATATTTGACCCAGAAAAACTCAGTTCAGCATGGAAATATCATTGCAACAGCTTTTTTTTAGCCAGAAATCAAGAGTGTAAGTTTTTATGCGCTTAAAAGCATTTTTCGGCCGAATGAACAAATATGATTGTTTCTGCCAATTGTCGCAAAATACTGAAGGGAAAGTGGGTTTGCCTTCATATTTGAGCCAGAACAACTCAGTTCAGCATGAAAATATCATTGCAACAGCTTTTATTTAGTCAGAAATCAAGATTGTAAGTTTTTATGCGCTTAAAAGCATTTTCAGGCCGAATGAGCTGATTTTTGCCAATTGTAGCAAAATACTGAAAGGAAAGTGGGTTTGCCTTCATATTTGACGCAGAACAACTCAGTTCAGCATTGAGATATCATTGCAACAGCTTTAATGTAGCCAGAAATAAAGTGTGGAAGTTTTTCAGGCCAAATGAGCAAATATGCTTGTTTCTGCCAATTGCAGCAAAATACTGAAAGGAAAATGGGTTTGCCTTCATATTTGACCCAGAACAACTCAGTTCAGCATGGGAATATCATTGCAACATCTTTTATTTAGCCAGAAATAAGGAGTTTAAGTTTTTATACGCTTAAAAGCATTTTCAGGCCGAATGAGCTGATTTCTGCCAATTGTAGCAAAATACGGAAAGGAAAGTGGGTTTGCCTTCATATTTGATGCATAACAACTCAGTTCAGCATTGAGATATCATTGCAACAGCTTTAATTTAGCCAGAAATAAAGAGTGGAAGTTTTTCAGGCCAAATGAGCAAATATGCTTGTTTCTGCCAATTGCAGCAAAATACTGAAAGGAAAATGGGTTTGCCTTGATATTTGACCCAGAACAACTCAGTTCAGCATTTAAATATCATTGCAACAGCTTTTATTTAGCCAGCAATCAAGAGTGTAAGTTTTTATGCGCTTAAAAGCATTTTCAGGCCGAATGAGCTGATTTCTGCCAATTGAAGGAAAATACTGAAAGGAAAGTGGGTTTGCCTTCATATTTGAACCAGAACAACTCAATTCAGCATGGAAATGTCATTGCAACAGCTTTTT
This sequence comes from Channa argus, assembly GCF_033026475.1. Classification (NCBI taxonomy): domain Eukaryota; kingdom Metazoa; phylum Chordata; class Actinopteri; order Anabantiformes; family Channidae; genus Channa; species Channa argus. The sequence continues at coordinate 149,505 of NW_027125243.1, read as the reverse complement.
TTTTAGCCAGAAATCAAGAGTGGAAGATTTTTATGCGCTTAAAAGCATTTTCAGGCGAAATAAGCTGATTTCTGCCAATTGTAGCAAAATACTGAAAGGAAAGTGGGTTTGCCTTCATATTTGACCCAGAACAACTCAATTCAGCATGGAAATATCATTGCAACAGCTTTAATTTAGCCAGAAATCAAGAGTGTAAGTTTTTATGCGCTTAAAAGCATTTTTCGGCCGAATAAACAAATATGCTTGTTTCTGCCAATTGTTGCAAAATACTAAAGGGAAAGTGGGTTTACCTTCATATTTGACCCAGAACAACTCAGTTCAGCATGGAAATATCATTGCAACATCTTTTATTTAGCCAGAAATAAGGAGTTTAAGCTTTTATGCGCTTAAACGTATTTTCAGGCCGAATGAGCTGATTTCTGCCAATTGTAGCAAAATACGGAAAGGAAAGTGGGTTTGCCTTCATATTTGACCCAGAACAATTCAGTTAAGCATTTAAATATCATTACAACAGCTTTTATTTAGCCAGAAATCAAGATTGTAAGTTTTTATGCGCTTAAAAGCATTTTCAGGCCGAATGAGCACATATGCTTGTTTCTGCCAATTGCAGCAAAATACTGAAAGGAAAGTGGGTTTGCCTTAATATTTGACCCAGAACAACTCAGTTCAGCATGGAAATATCATTGCAACATCTTTTATTTAGCCAGAAATAAGGAGTTTAAGTTTTTATGCGCTTAAAAGCATTTTCAGGCCGAATGAGCTGATTTCTGCCAATTGTGGCAAAATACGGAAAGGAAAGTGGGTTTGCCTTCATATTTGACCCAGAACAACTCAGTTCAGCATGGAAATATCATTGTAACAGCTTTTATTTAGCCAAAAATCAAGAGTGTAAATTTATATGCGCTTACAAGCATTTTCTGGCCGAATGAGCAAATATGCTTGTTTCTGTCAATTGCAGCAAAATACTGAAGGTAAAGTGGGTTTGCCTTCATATTTGACCCAGAACAACTCAGTTCAGCATTGAAATATCATTGCAACAGCTTTTGTTTAGCCAGAAAACAAGAGTGTAAGTTTTTATGCGCTTAAAAGCATTTTCAGGCCGAATGAGCTGATTTTTGCCAATTGTAGCAAAATACTGAAAGGAAAGTGGGTTTGCCTTCATATTTGACGCAGAACAACTCAGTTCAGCATTGAGATATCATTGCAACAGCTTTAATGTAGCCAGAAATAAAGTGTGGAAGTTTTTCAGGCCAAATGAGCAAATATGCTTGTTTCTGCCAATTGCAGCAAAATACTGAAAGGAAAATGGGTTTGCCTTCATATTTGACCCAGAACAACTCAGTTCAGCATGGAAATATTATTGCAACAGCTTTTATTTAGCCAGAAATGAAGATTGTAAGTTTTTATGCGCTTAAAAGCATTTTCAGGCCAAATGAGCTGATTTCTGCCAATTGCAGCAAAATACTGAAGGGAAAGTGGGTTTGCCTTCATATTTGACCCAGAACAACTCAATTCAGCATGGAAATATCATTGCAACAGCTTTTATTTAGCCAGAAATCAAGAGTGGAAGTTTTTATGCGGTTAAAAGCATTTTCAGGCCAAATGAGCTGATTTCTGCCAATTGCAGCAAAATACTGAAGGGAAAGTGGGTTTGCCTTCATATTTGAGCCTGAACAACTCAGTTCAGCATGGAAATATCATTGCAACAGCTTTTATTTAGCCAGAAATCAAGAGTGGAAATTTATATGCGCTTAAAACCATTTTCAGGCCGAATGAGCTGATTTCTGCCAATTGTAGCAAAATACTGAAGGGAAAGTGGGTTTGCCTTCATATTTGACCCAGAACAACTCAGTTCAGCATGGAAATATCATTGCAACAGCTTTTATTTAGCCAGAAATCAAGAGTGTAAGTTTTTATGCACTTAAAAGCATTTTTCGGCCGAATGAACAAATATGCTTGTTTCTGCCAATTGTCGCAAAATACTGAAGGGAAAGTGGGTTTGCCTTCATATTTGACCCAGAACAACTCAGTTCAGCATGAAAATATCATTGCAACAGCTTTTATTTAGTCAGAAATCAAGATTGTAAGTTTTTATGCGCTTAAAAGCATTTTCAGGCCGAATGAGCAGTTATGCTTGTTTCTGCCAATTGCAGCAAAATACTGAAAGGAAAGTGGGTTTGCCTTAATATTTGACCCAGAACAACTCTGGTCAGCATGGAAATATCATTGCAACATCTTTTATTTAGCCAGAAATAAGGAGTTTAAGTTTTTATGCGCTTAAAAGCATTTTCAGGCCGAATGAGCTGATTTCTGCCAATTGTGGCAAAATACGGAAAGGAAAGTGGGTTTGCCTTCATATTTGACCCAGAACAACTCAGTTCAGCATGGAAATATCATTGTAACAGCTTTTATTTAGCCAAAAATCAAGAGTGTAAATTTATATGCGCTTACAAGCATTTTCTGGCCGAATGAGCAAATATGCTTGTTTCTGTCAATTGCAGCAAAATACTGAAGGTAAAGTGGGTTTGCCTTCATATTTGACCCAGAACAACTCAGTTCAGCATTGAAATATCATTGCAACAGCTTTTGTTTAGCCAGAAAACAAGAGTGTAAGTTTTTATGCGCTTAAAAGCATTTTCAGGCCGAATGAGCTGATTTTTGCCAATTGTAGCAAAATACTGAAAGGAAAGTGGGTTTGCCTTCATATTTGACCCAGAACAACTCAGTTCAGCATTGAGATATCATTGCAACAGCTTTAATGTAGCCAGAAATAAAGTGTGGAAGTTTTTCAGGCCAAATGAGCAAATATGCTTGTTTCTGCCAATTGCAGCAAAATACTGAAAGGAAAATGGGTTTGCCTTCATATTTGACCCAGAACAACTCAGTTCAGCATGGAAATATTATTGCAACAGCTTTTATTTAGCCAGAAATGAAGATTGTAAGTTTTTATGCGCTTAAAAGCATTTTCAGGCCAAATGAGCTGATTTCTGCCAATTGCAGCAAAATACTGAAGGGAAAGTGGGTTTGCCTTCATATTTGACCCAGAACAACTCAATTCAGCATGGAAATATCATTGCAACAGCTTTTATTTAGCCAGAAATCAAGAGTGGAAGTTTTTATGCGGTTAAAAGCATTTTCAGGCCAAATGAGCTGATTTCTGCCAATTGCAGCAAAATACTGAAGGGAAAGTGGGTTTGCCTTCATATTTGAGCCTGAACAACTCAGTTCAGCATGGAAATATCATTGCAACAGCTTTTATTTAGCCAGAAATCAAGAGTGGAAATTTATATGCGCTTAAAACCATTTTCAGGCCGAATGAGCTGATTTCTGCCAATTGTAGCAAAATACTGAAGGGAAAGTGGGTTTGCCTTCATATTTGACCCAGAACAACTCAGTTCAGCATGGAAATATCATTGCAACAGCTTTTATTTAGCCAGAAATCAAGAGTGTAAGTTTTTATGCACTTAAAAGCATTTTTCGGCCGAATGAACAAATATGCTTGTTTCTGCCAATTGTCGCAAAATACTGAAGGGAAAGTGGGTTTGCCTTCATATTTGACCCAGAACAACTCAGTTCAGCATGAAAATATCATTGCAACAGCTTTTATTTAGTCAGAAATCAAGATTGTAAGTTTTTATGCGCTTAAAAGCATTTTCAGGCCGAATGAGCAGTTATGCTTGTTTCTGCCAATTGCAGCAAAATACTGAAAGGAAAGTGGGTTTGCCTTCATATTTGACCCAGAACAACTCAGTTCAGCATGGAAATATCATTGCAACAGCTTTTATTTAGCCAGAAATCAAGAGTGTAAATTTATATGCACTTACAAGCATTTTCTGGCCGAATGAGCAAATATGCTTGTTTCTGTCAATTGCAGCAAAATACTGAAGGTAAAGTGGGTTTGCCTTCATATTTGACCCAGAACAACTCAGTTCAGCATTGAAATATCATTGCAACAGCTTTTGTTTAGCCAGAAAACAAGAGTGTAAGTTTTTGTGCGCTTAAAAGCATTTTCAGGCCGAATGAGCTGATTTCTGCCAATTGTAGCAAAATACTGAAAGGAAAGTGGGTTTGCCTTCATATTTGACCCAGAACAACTCAGTTCAGCATTGAGATATCATTGCAACAGCTTTTATTTAGCCAGAAATCAAGAGTGGAAGTTTTTATGCGCTTAAAAGCATTTTCAGGCCAAATGAGCTGATTTCTGCCAATTGCGGCAAAATACTGAAGGGAAAGTGGGCTTGCCTTCATATTTGACCCAGAACAACTCAGTTCAGCATGGAAATGTCATTGCAACATCTTTTATTTAGCCAGAAATAAGGAGTTTAAGTTTTTATGCGCTTAAAAGCATTTTCAGGCCAAATAAGCTGATTTCTGCCAATTGCAGCAAAATACTGAAGGGAAAGTGGGTTTGCCTTCATATTTGACCCAGAACACCTCAGTTCAGCATGGAAATATTATTGCAACAGCTTTTATTTAGCCAAAAATCAAGAGTGGAAGTTTTTTAGGCCGAATGAGCAAATATGCTTGTTTCTGCCAATTGCAGCAAAATACTGAAGGGAAAATGGGTTTGCCTTCATATTTGACCCAGAACAACTTAGTTCAGCATGGAAATATTATTGCAACAGCTTTTATTTAGCCAGAAATGAAGATTGTAAGTTTTTATGCGCTTAAAAGCATTTTCAGGCCAAATGAGCTGATTTCTGCCAATTGCAGCAAAATACTGAAGGGAAAGTGGGTTTGCCTTCATATTTGACCCAGAACAACTCAATTCAGCATGGAAATATCATTGCAAAAGCTTTTATTTAGCCAGAAATCAAGAGTGGAAGTTTTTATGCGCTTAAAAGCATTTTCAGGCCAAATGAGCTGATTTCTGCCAATTGCGGCAAAATACTGAAGGGAAAGTGGGTTTGCCTTCATCTTTGACCCAGAACAACTCAGTTCAGCATGGAAATGTCATTGCAACATCTTTTATTTAGCCAGAAATAAGGAGTTTAAGTTTTTATGCACTTAAAAGCATTTTCAGGCCAAATAAGCTGATTTCTGCCAATTGCAGCAAAATACTGAAGGGAAAGTGGGTTTGCCTTCATATTTGACCCAGAACAACTCAGTTCAGCATGGAAATATTATTGCAACAGCTTTTATTTAGCCAGAAATCAAGAGTGGAAGTTTTTTAGGCCGAATGAGCAAATATGCTTGTTTCTGCCAATTGCAGCAAAATACTGAAGGGAAAGTGGGTTTGCCTTCATATTTGACCCAGAACAACTCAGTTCAGCATGGAAATATCATTGCAACAGGTTTTATTTAGCCAGAAATAAGGAGTTTAAGTTTTTATGCGCTTAAAAGCATTTTCAGGCCAAATAAGCTGATTTCTGCCAATTGCAGCAAAATACTGAAGGGAAAGTGGGTTTGCCTTCATATTTGACCCAGAACAACTCAGTGTAGCATGGAAATATCATTGCAACAGCTTTTATTTAGCCAGAAATCAAGAGTGGAAATTTATATGCGCTTAAAACCATTTTCAGGCCGAATGAGCTGATTTCTGCCAATTGTAGCAAAATACTGAAGGGAAAGTGGGTTTGCCTTCATATTTGACCCAGAACAACTCAGTTCAGCATGGAAATATCATTGCAACAGCTTTTATTTAGCCAGAAATCAAGAGTGTAAGTTTTTATGCGCTTAAAAGCATTTTTCGGCCGAATGAACAAATATGCTTGTTTCTGCCAATTGTCGCAAAATACTGAAGGGAAAGTAGGTTTGCCTTCATATTTGACCCAGAACAACTCAGTTCAGCATGAAAATATCATTGCAACAGCTTTTATTTAGTCAGAAATCAAGATTGTAAGTTTTTATGCGCTTAAAAGCATTTTCAGGCCGAATGAGCTTGTTTCTGCCAATTGCAGCAAAATACTGAAAGGAAAGTGGGCTTGCCTTAATATTTGACCCAGAACAACTCAGGTCAGCATGGGAATATCATTGCAACATCTTTTATTTAGCCAGAAATAAGGAGTTTAAGTTTTTATACGCTTAAAAGCATTTTCAGGCCGAATGAGCTGATTTCTGCCAATTGCAGCAAAATACTGAAAGGAAAGTGGGTTTGCCTTCATATTTGACCCATAACAACTGAGTTCAGCATGGAAATATCATTGCAACATCTTTTATTTAGCCATAAATCAAGAGTGTAAGTTTTTATGCGCTTAAAAGCATTTTCAGGCCGAATGAGCTTGTTTCAGCCAATTGAAGCAAAATACTGAAAGGAAAGTGGGTTTGCCTTCATATTTGACCCAGAACAACTCAGTTCAGCATGGAAATATCATTGCAACAGCTTTTATTTAGCCAGAAATCAAGATTGTAAGTTTTTATGCGCTTAAAGGCATTTTCATGCCAAATGAGCAAATATGCTTGTTTCTGCCAATTGCAGTAAAATACTGAAAGGAAAGTGGGTTTGCCTTCATATTTGAACCAAAACAACTCAGTTCAGCATGGAAATATCATTGCAACAGCTTTTATTTAGCCAGAAATCAAGAGTGTAAGTTTTTATGAGCTTAAAAGCATTTTCAGGCCAAATGAGCAAATATGCTTGTTTCTGCCAATTGCAGCAAAATACTGAAAGGAAAGTGGGTTTGCCTTCATATTTTAACCAGAACAACTCAGTTCAGCATTGAGATATCATTGCAACAGCTTTAATTTAGCCAGAAATAAAGAGTGGAAGTTTTTCAGGCCAAATGAGCAAATATGCTTGTTTCTGCAAATTGCAGCAAAATACTGAAAGGAAAATGGGTTTGCCTTGATATTTGACCCAGAACAACTCAGTTCAGCATTTAAATATCATTGCAACAGCTTTTATTTAGCCAGCAATCAAGAGTGTAAGTTTTTATGCGCTTAAAAGCATTTTCAGGCCGAATGAGCTGATTTCTGCCAATTGAAGGAAAATACTGAAAGGAAAGTGGGTTTGCCTTCATATTTGAACCAGAACAACTCAATTCAGTATGGAAATGTAATTGCAACAGCTTTTTTTTTAGCCAGAAATCAAGAGTGGAAGGTTTTTATGCGCTTAAAAGCATTTTCAGGCGAAATAAGCTGATTTCTGCCAATTGTAGCAAAATACTGAAAGGAAAGTGGGTTTGCCTTCATATTTGACCCAGAACAACTCAATTCAGCATGGAAATATCATTGCAACAGCTTTAATTTAGCCAGAAATCAAGAGTGTAAGTTTTTATGCGCTCAAAAGCATTTTTCGGCCGAATAAACAAATATGCTTGTTTCTGCCAAATGCAGCAAAATACTGAAAGGAAAGTGGGTTTGCCTTCATATTTGACCCAGAACAACTCAGTTCAGCATGGAAATATCATTGCAACAGCTTTTATTTAGCCAGAAATCAAGAGTGTAAGTTTTTATGCACTTAAAAGCATTTTTCGGCCGAATGAACAAATATGCTTGTTTCTGCCAATTGTCGCAAAATACTGAAGGGAAAGTGGGTTTGCCTTCATATTTGACCCAGAACAACTCAGTTCAGCATGAAAATATCATTGCAACAGCTTTTATTTAGTCAGAAATCAAGATTGTAAGTTTTTATGCGCTTAAAAGCATTTTCAGGCCGAATGAGCAGTTATGCTTGTTTCTGCCAATTGCAGCAAAATACTGAAAGGAAAGTGGGTTTGCCTTCATATTTGACCCAGAACAACTCAGTTCAGCATGGAAATATCATTGCAACAGCTTTTATTTAGCCAGAAATCAAGAGTGTAAATTTATATGCACTTACAAGCATTTTCTGGCCGAATGAGCAAATATGCTTGTTTCTGTCAATTGCAGCAAAATACTGAAGGTAAAGTGGGTTTGCCTTCATATTTGACCCAGAACAACTCAGTTCAGCATTGAAATATCATTGCAACAGCTTTTGTTTAGCCAGAAAACAAGAGTGTAAGTTTTTGTGCGCTTAAAAGCATTTTCAGGCCGAATGAGCTGATTTCTGCCAATTGTAGCAAAATACTGAAAGGAAAGTGGGTTTGCCTTCATATTTGACCCAGAACAACTCAGTTCAGCATTGAGATATCATTGCAACAGCTTTTATTTAGCCAGAAATCAAGAGTGGAAGTTTTTATGCGCTTAAAAGCATTTTCAGGCCAAATGAGCTGATTTCTGCCAATTGCGGCAAAATACTGAAGGGAAAGTGGGCTTGCCTTCATATTTGACCCAGAACAACTCAGTTCAGCATGGAAATGTCATTGCAACATCTTTTATTTAGCCAGAAATAAGGAGTTTAAGTTTTTATGCGCTTAAAAGCATTTTCAGGCCAAATAAGCTGATTTCTGCCAATTGCAGCAAAATACTGAAGGGAAAGTGGGTTTGCCTTCATATTTGACCCAGAACAACTCAGTTCAGCATGGAAATATTATTGCAACAGCTTTTATTTAGCCAAAAATCAAGAGTGGAAGTTTTTTAGGCCGAATGAGCAAATATGCTTGTTTCTGCCAATTGCAGCAAAATACTGAAGGGAAAATGGGTTTGCCTTCATATTTGACCCAGAACAACTTAGTTCAGCATGGAAATATTATTGCAACAGCTTTTATTTAGCCAGAAATGAAGATTGTAAGTTTTTATGCGCTTAAAAGCATTTTCAGGCCAAATGAGCTGATTTCTGCCAATTGCAGCAAAATACTGAAAGGAAAGTGGGTTTGCCTTCATATTTGACCCAGAACAACTCAATTCAGCATGGAAATATCATTGCAAAAGCTTTTATTTAGCCAGAAATCAAGAGTGGAAGTTTTTATGCGCTTAAAAGCATTTTCAGGCCAAATGAGCTGATTTCTGCCAATTGCGGCAAAATACTGAAGGGAAAGTGGGTTTGCCTTCATCTTTGACCCAGAACAACTCAGTTCAGCATGGAAATGTCATTGCAACATCTTTTATTTAGCCAGAAATAAGGAGTTTAAGTTTTTATGCACTTAAAAGCATTTTCAGGCCAAATAAGCTGATTTCTGCCAATTGCAGCAAAATACTGAAGGGAAAGTGGGTTTGCCTTCATATTTGACCCAGAACAACTCAGTTCAGCATGGAAATATTATTGCAACAGCTTTTATTTAGCCAGAAATCAAGAGTGGAAATTTATATGCGCTTAAAACCATTTTCAGGCCGAATGAGCTGATTTCTGCCAATTGTAGCAAAATACTGAAGGGAAAGTGGGTTTGCCTTCATATTTGACCCAGAAAAACTCAGTTCAGCATGGAAATATCATTGCAACAGCTTTTATTTAGCCAGAAATCAAGAGTGTAAGTTTTTATGCGCTTAAAAGCATTTTTCGGCCGAATGAACAAATATGCTTGTTTCTGCCAATTGTCGCAAAATACTGAAGGGAAAGTAGGTTTGCCTTCATATTTGACCCAGAACAACTCAGTTCAGCATGAAAATATCATTGCAACAGCTTTTATTTAGTCAGAAATCAAGATTGTAAGTTTTTATGCGCTTAAAAGCATTTTCAGGCCGAATGAGCTTGTTTCTGCCAATTGCAGCAAAATACTGAAAGGAAAGTGGGCTTGCCTTAATATTTGACCCAGAACAACTCAGGTCAGCATGGGAATATCATTGCAACATCTTTTATTTAGCCAGAAATAAGGAGTTTAAGTTTTTATACGCTTAAAAGCATTTTCAGGCCGAATGAGCTGATTTCTGCCAATTGCAGCAAAATACTGAAAGGAAAGTGGGTTTGCCTTCATATTTGACCCATAACAACTGAGTTCAGCATGGAAATATCATTGCAACATCTTTTATTTAGCCATAAATCAAGAGTGTAAGTTTTTATGCGCTTAAAAGCATTTTCAGGCCGAATGAGCTTGTTTCAGCCAATTGAAGCAAAATACTGAAAGGAAAGTGGGTTTGCCTTCATATTTGACCCAGAACAACTCAGTTCAGCATGGAAATATCATTGCAACAGCTTTTATTTAGCCAGAAATCAAGATTGTAAGTTTTTATGCGCTTAAAAGCATTTTCAGGCCAAATGAGCAAATATGCTTGTTTCTGCCAATTGCAGTAAAATACTGAAAGGAAAGTGGGTTTGCCTTCATATTTGAACCAAAACAACTCAGTTCAGCATGGAAATATCATTGCAACAGCTTTTATTTAGCCAGAAATCAAGAGTGTAAGTTTTTATGAGCTTAAAAGCATTTTCAGGCCGAATGAGCAAATATGCTTGTTTCTGCCAATTGCAGCAAAATACTGAAAGGAAAGTGGGTTTGCCTTCATATTTTAACCAGAACAACTCAGTTCAGCATTGAGATATCATTGCAACAGCTTTAATTTAGCCAGAAATAAAGAGTGGAAGTTTTTCAGGCCAAATGAGCAAATATGCTTGTTTCTGCAAATTGCAGCAAAATACTGAAAGGAAAATGGGTTTGCCTTGATATTTGACCCAGAACAACTCAGTTCAGCATTTAAATATCATTGCAACAGCTTTTATTTAGCCAGCAATCAAGAGTGTAAGTTTTTATGCGCTTAAAAGCATTTTCAGGCCGAATGAGCTGATTTCTGCCAATTGAAGGAAAATACTGAAAGGAAAGTGGGTTTGCCTTCATATTTGAACCAGAACAACTCAATTCAGTATGGAAATGTAATTGCAACAGCTTTTTTTTTAGCCAGAAATCAAGAGTGGAAGGTTTTTATGCGCTTAAAAGCATTTTCAGGCGAAATAAGCTGATTTCTGCCAATTGTAGCAAAATACTGAAAGGAAAGTGGGTTTGCCTTCATATTTGACCCAGAACAACTCAATTCAGCATGGAAATATCATTGCAACAGCTTTAATTTAGCCAGAAATCAAGAGTGTAAGTTTTTATGCGCTCAAAAGCATTTTTCGGCCGAATAAACAAATATGCTTGTTTCTGCCAAATGCAGCAAAATACTGAAAGGAAAGTGGGTTTGCCTTCATATTTGACCCAGAACAACTCAGTTCAGCATGGAAATATCATTGCAACATCTTTTATTTAGCCAGAAATAAGGAGTTTAAGCTTTTATGCGCTTAAACGTATTTTCAGGCCGAATGAGCTGATTTCTGCCAATTGTAGCAAAATACTGAAGGGAAAGTGGGTTTGCCTTCATATTTGACCCAGAACAACTCAGTTCAGCATGGAAATATCATTGCAACAGGTTTTATTTAGCCAGAAATAAGGAGTTTAAGTTTTTATGCGCTTAAAAGCATTTTCAGGCCAAATAAGCTGATTTCTGCCAATTGCAGCAAAATACTGAAGGGAAAGTGGGTTTGCCTTCATATTTGACCCAGAACAACTCAGTGTAGCATGGAAATATCATTGCAACAGCTTTTATTTAGCCAGAAATCAAGAGTGGAAATTTATATGCGCTTAAAACCATTTTCAGGCCGAATGAGCTGATTTCTGCCAATTGTAGCAAAATACTGAAGGGAAAGTGGGTTTGCCTTCATATTTGACCCAGAAAAACTCAGTTCAGCATGGAAATATCATTGCAACAGCTTTTATTTAGCCAGAAATCAAGAGTGTAAGTTTTTATGCGCTTAAAAGCATTTTTCGGCCGAATGAACAAATATGCTTGTTTCTGCCAATTGTCGCAAAATACTGAAGGGAAAGTAGGTTTGCCTTCATATTTGACCCAGAACAACTCAGTTCAGCATGAAAATATCATTGCAACAGCTTTTATTTAGTCAGAAATCAAGATTGTAAGTTTTTATGCGCTTAAAAGCATTTTCAGGCCGAATGAGCTTGTTTCTGCCAATTGCAGCAAAATACTGAAAGGAAAGTGGGCTTGCCTTAATATTTGACCCAGAACAACTCAGGTCAGCATGGGAATATCATTGCAACATCTTTTATTTAGCCAGAAATAAGGAGTTTAAGTTTTTATACGCTTAAAAGCATTTTCAGGCCGAATGAGCTGATTTCTGCCAATTGCAGCAAAATACTGAAAGGAAAGTGGGTTTGCCTTCATATTTGACCCATAACAACTGAGTTCAGCATGGAAATATCATTGCAACATCTTTTATTTAGCCATAAATCAAGAGTGTAAGTTTTTATGCGCTTAAAAGCATTTTCAGGCCGAATGAGCTTGTTTCAGCCAATTGAAGCAAAATACTGAAAGGAAAGTGGGTTTGCCTTCATATTTGACCCAGAACAACTCAGTTCAGCATGGAAATATCATTGCAACAGCTTTTATTTAGCCAGAAATCAAGATTGTAAGTTTTTATGCGCTTAAAAGCATTTTCATGCCAAATGAGCAAATATGCTTGTTTCTGCCAATTGCAGTAAAATACTGAAAGGAAAGTGGGTTTGCCTTCATATTTGAACCAAAACAACTCAGTTCAGCATGGAAATATCATTGCAACAGCTTTTATTTAGCCAGAAATCAAGAGTGTAAGTTTTTATGAGCTTAAAAGCATTTTCAGGCCAAATGAGCAAATATGCTTGTTTCTGCCAATTGCAGCAAAATACTGAAAGGAAAGTGGGTTTGCCTTCATATTTTAACCAGAACAACTCAGTTCAGCATTGAGATATCATTGCAACAGCTTTAATTTAGCCAGAAATAAAGAGTGGAAGTTTTTCAGGCCAAATGAGCAAATATGCTTGTTTCTGCAAATTGCAGCAAAATACTGAAAGGAAAATGGGTTTGCCTTGATATTTGACCCAGAACAACTCAGTTCAGCATTTAAATATCATTGCAACAGCTTTTATTTAGCCAGCAATCAAGAGTGTAAGTTTTTATGCGCTTAAAAGCATTTTCAGGCCGAATGAGCTGATTTCTGCCAATTGAAGGAAAATACTGAAAGGAAAGTGGGTTTGCCTTCATATTTGAACCAGAACAACTCAATTCAGTATGGAAATGTAATTGCAACAGCTTTTTTTTTAGCCAGAAATCAAGAGTGGAAGGTTTTTATGCGCTTAAAAGCATTTTCAGGCGAAATAAGCTGATTTCTGCCAATTGTAGCAAAATACTGAAAGGAAAGTGGGTTTGCCTTCATATTTGACCCAGAACAACTCAATTCAGCATGGAAATATCATTGCAACAGCTTTAATTTAGCCAGAAATCAAGAGTGTAAGTTTTTATGCGCTCAAAAGCATTTTTCGGCCGAATAAACAAATATGCTTGTTTCTGCCAAATGCAGCAAAATACTGAAAGGAAAGTGGGTTTGCCTTCATATTTGACCCAGAACAACTCAGTTCAGCATGGAAATATCATTGCAACAGCTTTTATTTAGCCAGAAATCAAGAGTGTAAGTTTTTATGCACTTAAAAGCATTTTTCGGCCGAATGAACAAATATGCTTGTTTCTGCCAATTGTCGCAAAATACTGAAGGGAAAGTGGGTTTGCCTTCATATTTGACCCAGAACAACTCAGTTCAGCATGAAAATATCATTGCAACAGCTTTTATTTAGTCAGAAATCAAGATTGTAAGTTTTTATGCGCTTAAAAGCATTTTCAGGCCGAATGAGCAGTTATGCTTGTTTCTGCCAATTGCAGCAAAATACTGAAAGGAAAGTGGGTTTGCCTTCATATTTGACCCAGAACAACTCAGTTCAGCATGGAAATATCATTGCAACAGCTTTTATTTAGCCAGAAATCAAGAGTGTAAATTTATATGCACTTACAAGCATTTTCTGGCCGAATGAGCAAATATGCTTGTTTCTGTCAATTGCAGCAAAATACTGAAGGTAAAGTGGGTTTGCCTTCATATTTGACCCAGAACAACTCAGTTCAGCATTGAAATATCATTGCAACAGCTTTTGTTTAGCCAGAAAACAAGAGTGTAAGTTTTTGTGCGCTTAAAAGCATTTTCAGGCCGAATGAGCTGATTTCTGCCAATTGTAGCAAAATACTGAAAGGAAAGTGGGTTTGCCTTCATATTTGACCCAGAACAACTCAGTTCAGCATTGAGATATCATTGCAACAGCTTTTATTTAGCCAGAAATCAAGAGTGGAAGTTTTTATGCGCTTAAAAGCATTTTCAGGCCAAATGAGCTGATTTCTGCCAATTGCGGCAAAATACTGAAGGGAAAGTGGGCTTGCCTTCATATTTGACCCAGAACAACTCAGTTCAGCATGGAAATGTCATTGCAACATCTTTTATTTAGCCAGAAATAAGGAGTTTAAGTTTTTATGCGCTTAAAAGCATTTTCAGGCCAAATAAGCTGATTTCTGCCAATTGCAGCAAAATACTGAAGGGAAAGTGGGTTTGCCTTCATATTTGACCCAGAACAACTCAGTTCAGCATGGAAATATTATTGCAACAGCTTTTATTTAGCCAAAAATCAAGAGTGGAAGTTTTTTAGGCCGAATGAGCAAATATGCTTGTTTCTGCCAATTGCAGCAAAATACTGAAGGGAAAATGGGTTTGCCTTCATATTTGACCCAGAACAACTTAGTTCAGCATGGAAATATTATTGCAACAGCTTTTATTTAGCCAGAAATGAAGATTGTAAGTTTTTATGCGCTTAAAAGCATTTTCAGGCCAAATGAGCTGATTTCTGCCAATTGCAGCAAAATACTGAAGGGAAAGTGGGTTTGCCTTCATATTTGACCCAGAACAACTCAATTCAGCATGGAAATATCATTGCAAAAGCTTTTATTTAGCCAGAAATCAAGAGTGGAAGTTTTTATGCGCTTAAAAGCATTTTCAGGCCAAATGAGCTGATTTCTGCCAATTGCGGCAAAATACTGAAGGGAAAGTGGGTTTGCCTTCATCTTTGACCCAGAACAACTCAGTTCAGCATGGAAATGTCATTGCAACATCTTTTATTTAGCCAGAAATAAGGAGTTTAAGTTTTTATGCACTTAAAAGCATTTTCAGGCCAAATAAGCTGATTTCTGCCAATTGCAGCAAAATACTGAAGGGAAAGTGGGTTTGCCTTCATATTTGACCCAGAACAACTCAGTTCAGCATGGAAATATTATTGCAACAGCTTTTATTTAGCCAGAAATCAAGAGTGGAAGTTTTTTAGGCCGAATGAGCAAATATGCTTGTTTCTGCCAATTGCAGCAAAATACTGAAGGGAAAGTGGGTTTGCCTTCATATTTGACCCAGAACAACTCAGTTCAGCATGGAAATATCATTGCAACAGGTTTTATTTAGCCAGAAATAAGGAGTTTAAGTTTTTATGCGCTTAAAAGCATTTTCAGGCCAAATAAGCTGATTTCTGCCAATTGCAGCAAAATACTGAAGGGAAAGTGGGTTTGCCTTCATATTTGACCCAGAACAACTCAGTGTAGCATGGAAATATCATTGCAACAGCTTTTATTTAGCCAGAAATCAAGAGTGGAAATTTATATGCGCTTAAAACCATTTTCAGGCCGAATGAGCTGATTTCTGCCAATTGTAGCAAAATACTGAAGGGAAAGTGGGTTTGCCTTCATATTTGACCCAGAAAAACTCAGTTCAGCATGGAAATATCATTGCAACAGCTTTTATTTAGCCAGAAATCAAGAGTGTAAGTTTTTATGCGCTTAAAAGCATTTTTCGGCCGAATGAACAAATATGCTTGTTTCTGCCAATTGTCGCAAAATACTGAAGGGAAAGTAGGTTTGCCTTCATATTTGACCCAGAACAACTCAGTTCAGCATGAAAATATCATTGCAACAGCTTTTATTTAGTCAGAAATCAAGATTGTAAGTTTTTATGCGCTTAAAAGCATTTTCAGGCCGAATGAGCTTGTTTCTGCCAATTGCAGCAAAATACTGAAAGGAAAGTGGGCTTGCCTTAATATTTGACCCAGAACAACTCAGGTCAGCATGGGAATATCATTGCAACATCTTTTATTTAGCCAGAAATAAGGAGTTTAAGTTTTTATACGCTTAAAAGCATTTTCAGGCCGAATGAGCTGATTTCTGCCAATTGCAGCAAAATACTGAAAGGAAAGTGGGTTTGCCTTCATATTTGACCCATAACAACTGAGTTCAGCATGGAAATATCATTGCAACATCTTTTATTTAGCCATAAATCAAGAGTGTAAGTTTTTATGCGCTTAAAAGCATTTTCAGGCCGAATGAGCTTGTTTCAGCCAATTGAAGCAAAATACTGAAAGGAAAGTGGGTTTGCCTTCATATTTGACCCAGAACAACTCAGTTCAGCATTTAAATATCATTACAACAGCTTTTATTTAGCCAGAAATCAAGATTGTAAGTTTTTATGCGCTTAAAAGCATTTTCAGGCCAAATGAGCAAATATGCTTGTTTCTGCCAATTGCAGTAAAATACTGAAAGGAAAGTGGGTTTGCCTTCATATTTGAACCAAAACAACTCAGTTCAGCATGGAAATATCATTGCAACAGCTTTTATTTAGCCAGAAATCAAGAGTGTAAGTTTTTATGAGCTTAAAAGCATTTTCAGGCCGAATGAGCAAATATGCTTGTTTCTGCCAATTGCAGCAAAATACTGAAAGGAAAGTGGGTTTGCCTTCATATTTTAACCAGAACAACTCAGTTCAGCATTGAGATATCATTGCAACAGCTTTAATTTAGCCAGAAATAAAGAGTGGAAGTTTTTCAGGCCAAATGAGCAAATATGCTTGTTTCTGCAAATTGCAGCAAAATACTGAAAGGAAAATGGGTTTGCCTTGATATTTGACCCAGAACAACTCAGTTCAGCATTTAAATATCATTGCAACAGCTTTTATTTAGCCAGCAATCAAGAGTGTAAGTTTTTATGCGCTTAAAAGCATTTTCAGGCCGAATGAGCTGATTTCTGCCAATTGAAGGAAAATACTGAAAGGAAAGTGGGTTTGCCTTCATATTTGACCCAGAACAACTCAATTCAGCATGGAAATATCATTGCAACAGCTTTAATTTAGCCAGAAATCAAGAGTGTAAGTTTTTATGCGCTCAAAAGCATTTTTCGGCCGAATAAACAAATATGCTTGTTTCTGCCAAATGCAGCAAAATACTGAAAGGAAAGTGGGTTTGCCTTCATATTTGACCCAGAACAACTCAGTTCAGCATGGAAATATCATTGCAACATCTTTTATTTAGCCAGAAATAAGGAGTTTAAGCTTTTATGCGCTTAAACGTATTTTCAGGCCGAATGAGCTGATTTCTGCCAATTGTAGCAAAATACGGAAAGGAAAGTGGGTTTGCCTTCATATTTGACCCAGAACAACTCAGTTAAGCATTTAAATATCATTACAACAGCTTTTATTTAGCCAGAAATCAAGATTGTAAGTTTTTATGCGCTTAAAAGCATTTTCAGGCCGAATGAGCACATATGCTTGTTTCTGCCAATTGCAGCAAAATACTGAAAAGAAAGTGGGTTTGCCTTAATATTTGACCCAGAACAACTCAGTTCAGCATGGAAATATCATTGCAACATCTTTTATTTAGCCAGAAATAAGGAGTTTAAGTTTTTATGCGCTTAAAAGCATTTTCAGGCCGAATGAGCTGATTTCTGCCAATTGTGGCAAAATACGGAAAGGAAAGTGGGTTTGCCTTCATATTTGACCCAGAACAACTCAGTTCAGCATTGAGATATCATTGCAACAGCTTTAATTTAGCCAGAAATAAAGAGTGGAAGTTTTTCAGGCCGAATGAGCAAATATGCTTGTTTCTGCCAATTGCAGCAAAATACTGAAAGGAAAATGGGTTTGCCTTCATATTTGACCCAGAACAACTCAGTTCAGCATGGAAATATTATTGCAACAGCTTTTATTTAGCCAGAAATGAAGATTGTAAGTTTTTATGCGCTTAAAAGCATTTTCAGGCCAAATGAGCTGATTTCTGCCAATTGCAGCAAAATACTGAAGGGAAAGTGGGTTTGCCTTCATCTTTGACCCAGAACAACTCAGTTCAGCATTTAAATATTATTGCAAAAGCTTTTATTTAGCCAGAAATCAAGAGTGTAAGTTTTTATACGCCTAAAAGCATTTTCAGGCTGAATGAGCTGATTTATGCCAATTGTAGCAAAATACTGAAAGGAAAGTGGGCTTGCCTTCATATTTGACCCAGAACAACTCAGTTCAGCATGGAAATGTCATTGCAACATCTTTTATTTAGCCAGAAATAAGGAGTTTAAGTTTTTATGCGCTTAAAAGCATTTTCAGGCCAAATAAGCTGATTTCTGCCAATTGCAGCAAAATACTGAAGGGAAAGTGGGTTTGCCTTCATATTTGACCCAGAACAACTCAGTTCAGCATGGAAATATTATTGCAACAGCTTTTATTTAGCCAGAAATCAAGAGTGGAAGTTTTTTAGGCCGAATGAGCAAATATGCTTGTTTCTGCCAATTGCAGCAAAATACTGAAGGGAAAGTGGGTTTGCCTTCATATTTGACCCAGAACAACTCAGTTCAGCATGGAAATATTATTGCAACAGCTTTTATTTAGCCAGAAATCAAGAGTGGAAGTTTTTTAGGCCGAATGAGCAAATATGCTTGTTTCTGCCAATTGCAGCAAAATACTGAAGGGAAAGTGGGTTTGCCTTCATATTTGACCCAGAACAACTCAGTTCAGCATGGAAATATCATTGCAACAGCTTTTATTTAGCCAGAAATAAGGAGTTTAAGTTTTTATGCGCTTAAAAGCATTTTCAGGCCAAATAAGCTGATTTCTGCCAATTGCAGCAAAATACTGAAGGGAAAGTGGGTTTGCCTTCATATTTGACCCAGAACAACTCAGTGTAGCATGGAAATATCATTGCAACAGCTTTTATTTAGCCAGAAATCAAGAGTGGAAATTTATATGCGCTTAAAACCATTTTCAGGCCGAATGAGCTGATTTCTGCCAATTGTAGCAAAATACTGAAGGGAAAGTGGGTTTGCCTTCATATTTGACCCAGAAAAAGTCAGTTCAGCATGGAAATATCATTGCAACAGCTTTTTTTTAGCCAGAAATCAAGAGTGTAAGTTTTTATGCGCTTAAAAGCATTTTTCGGCCGAATGAACAAATATGATTGTTTCTGCCAATTGTCGCAAAATACTGAAGGGAAAGTGGGTTTGCCTTCATATTTGAGCCAGAACAACTCAGTTCAGCATGAAAATATCATTGCAACAGCTTTTATTTAGTCAGAAATCAAGATTGTAAGTTTTTATGCCCTTAAAAGCATTTTCAGGCCGAATGAGCTGATTTTTGCCAATTGTAGCAAAATACTGAAAGGAAAGTGGGTTTGCCTTCATATTTGACGCAGAACAACTCAGTTCAGCATTGAGATATCATTGCAACAGCTTTAATGTAGCCAGAAATAAAGTGTGGAAGTTTTTCAGGCCAAATGAGCAAATATGCTTGTTTCTGCCAATTGCAGCAAAATACTGAAAGGAAAATGGGTTTGCCTTCATATTTGACCCAGAACAACTCAGTTCAGCATGGGAATATCATTGCAACATCTTTTATTTAGCCAGAAATAAGGAGTTTAAGTTTTTATACGCTTAAAAGCATTTTCAGGCCGAATGAGCTGATTTCTGCCAATTGTAGCAAAATACGGAAAGGAAAGTGGGTTTGCCTTCATATTTGATGCATAACAACTCAGTTCAGCATTTAAATATCATTGCAACAGCTTTTATTTAGCCAGCAATCAAGAGTGTAAGTTTTTATGCGCTTAAAAGCATTTTCAGGCCGAATGAGCTGATTTCTGCCAATTGAAGGAAAATACTGAAAGGAAAGTGGGTTTGCCTTCATATTTGAACCAGAACAATTCAATTCAGCATGGAAATGTCATTGCAACAGCTTTTTTTTTAGCCAGAAATCAAGAGTGGAAGATTTTTATGCGCTTAAAAGCATTTTCAGGCGAAATAAGCTGATTTCTGCCAATTGTAGCAAAATACTGAAAGGAAAGTGGGTTTGCCTTCATATTTGACCCAGAACAACTCAATTCAGCATGGAAATATCATTGCAACAGCTTTAATTTAGCCAGAAATCAAGAGTGTAAGTTTTTATGCGCTTAAAAGCATTTTTCGGCCGAATAAACAAATATGCTTGTTTCTGCCAATTGTTGCAAAATACTAAAGGGAAAGTGGGTTTACCTTCATATTTGACCCAGAACAACTCAGTTCAGCATGGAAATATCATTGCAACATCTTTTATTTAGCCAGAAATAAGGAGTTTAAGCTTTTATGCGCTTAAACGTATTTTCAGGCCGAATGAGCTGATTTCTGCCAATTGTAGCAAAATACGGAAAGGAAAGTGGGTTTGTCTTCATATTTGACCCAGAACAATTCAGTTAAGCATTTAAATATCATTACAACAGCTTTTATTTAGCCAGAAATCAAGATTGTAAGTTTTTATGCGCTTAAAAGCATTTTCAGGCCGAATGAGCACATATGCTTGTTTCTGCCAATTGCAGCAAAATACTGAAAGGAAAGTGGGTTTGCCTTAATATTTGACCCAGAACAACTCAGTTCAGCATGGAAATATCATTGCAACATCTTTTATTTAGCCAGAAATAAGGAGTTTAAGTTTTTATGCGCTTAAAAGCATTTTCAGGCCGAATGAGCTGATTTCTGCCAATTGTGGCAAAATACGGAAAGGAAAGTGGGTTTGCCTTCATATTTGACCCAGAACAACTCAGTTCAGCATGGAAATATCATTGTAACAGCTTTTATTTAGCCAAAAATCAAGAGTGTAAATTTATATGCGCTTACAAGCATTTTCTGGCCGAATGAGCAAATATGCTTGTTTCTGTCAATTGCAGCAAAATACTGAAGGTAAAGTGGGTTTGCCTTCATATTTGACCCAGAACAACTCAGTTCAGCATTGAAATATCATTGCAACAGCTTTTGTTTAGCCAGAAAACAAGAGTGTAAGTTTTTATGCGCTTAAAAGCATTTTCAGGCCGAATGAGCTGATTTTTGCCAATTGTAGCAAAATACTGAAAGGAAAGTGGGTTTGCCTTCATATTTGACGCAGAACAACTCAGTTCAGCATTGAGATATCATTGCAACAGCTTTAATGTAGCCAGAAATAAAGTGTGGAAGTTTTTCAGGCCAAATGAGCAAATATGCTTGTTTCTGCCAATTGCAGCAAAATACTGAAAGGAAAATGGGTTTGCCTTCATATTTGACCCAGAACAACTCAGTTCAGCATGGAAATATTATTGCAACAGCTTTTATTTAGCCAGAAATGAAGATTGTAAGTTTTTATGCGCTTAAAAGCATTTTCAGGCCAAATGAGCTGATTTCTGCCAATTGCAGCAAAATACTGAAGGGAAAGTGGGTTTGCCTTCATATTTGACCCAGAACAACTCAATTCAGCATGGAAATATCATTGCAACAGCTTTTATTTAGCCAGAAATCAAGAGTGGAAGTTTTTATGCGGTTAAAAGCATTTTCAGGCCAAATGAGCTGATTTCTGCCAATTGCAGCAAAATACTGAAGGGAAAGTGGGTTTGCCTTCATATTTGAGCCTGAACAACTCAGTTCAGCATGGAAATATCATTGCAACAGCTTTTATTTAGCCAGAAATCAAGAGTGGAAATTTATATGCGCTTAAAACCATTTTCAGGCCGAATGAGCTGATTTCTGCCAATTGTAGCAAAATACTGAAGGGAAAGTGGGTTTGCCTTCATATTTGACCCAGAACAACTCAGTTCAGCATGGAAATATCATTGCAACAGCTTTTATTTAGCCAGAAATCAAGAGTGTAAGTTTTTATGCACTTAAAAGCATTTTTCGGCCGAATGAACAAATATGCTTGTTTCTGCCAATTGTCGCAAAATACTGAAGGGAAAGTGGGTTTGCCTTCATATTTGACCCAGAACAACTCAGTTCAGCATGAAAATATCATTGCAACAGCTTTTATTTAGTCAGAAATCAAGATTGTAAGTTTTTATGCGCTTAAAAGCATTTTCAGGCCGAATGAGCAGTTATGCTTGTTTCTGCCAATTGCAGCAAAATACTGAAAGGAAAGTGGGTTTGCCTTAATATTTGACCCAGAACAACTCTGGTCAGCATGGAAATATCATTGCAACATCTTTTATTTAGCCAGAAATAAGGAGTTTAAGTTTTTATGCGCTTAAAAGCATTTTCAGGCCGAATGAGCTGATTTCTGCCAATTGTGGCAAAATACGGAAAGGAAAGTGGGTTTGCCTTCATATTTGACCCAGAACAACTCAGTTCAGCATGGAAATATCATTGTAACAGCTTTTATTTAGCCAAAAATCAAGAGTGTAAATTTATATGCGCTTACAAGCATTTTCTGGCCGAATGAGCAAATATGCTTGTTTCTGTCAATTGCAGCAAAATACTGAAGGTAAAGTGGGTTTGCCTTCATATTTGACCCAGAACAACTCAGTTCAGCATTGAAATATCATTGCAACAGCTTTTGTTTAGCCAGAAAACAAGAGTGTAAGTTTTTATGCGCTTAATAGCATTTTCAGGCCGAATGAGCTGATTTTTGCCAATTGTAGCAAAATACTGAAAGGAAAGTGGGTTTGCCTTCATATTTGACCCAGAACAACTCAGTTCAGCATTGAGATATCATTGCAACAGCTTTAATGTAGCCAGAAATAAAGTGTGGAAGTTTTTCAGGCCAAATGAGCAAATATGCTTGTTTCTGCCAATTGCAGCAAAATACTGAAAGGAAAATGGGTTTGCCTTCATATTTGACCCAGAACAACTCAGTTCAGCATGGAAATATTATTGCAACAGCTTTTATTTAGCCAGAAATGAAGATTGTAAGTTTTTATGCGCTTAAAAGCATTTTCAGGCCAAATGAGCTGATTTCTGCCAATTGCAGCAAAATACTGAAGGGAAAGTGGGTTTGCCTTCATATTTGACCCAGAACAACTCAATTCAGCTTGGAAATATCATTGCAACAGCTTTTATTTAGCCAGAAATCAAGAGTGGAAGTTTTTATGCGGTTAAAAGCATTTTCAGGCCAAATGAGCTGATTTCTGCCAATTGCAGCAAAATACTGAAGGGAAAGTGGGTTTGCCTTCATATTTGAGCCTGAACAACTCAGTTCAGCATGGAAATATCATTGCAACAGCTTTTATTTAGCCAGAAATCAAGAGTGGAAATTTATATGCGCTTAAAACCATTTTCAGGCCGAATGAGCTGATTTCTGCCAATTGTAGCAAAATACTGAAGGGAAAGTGGGTTTGCCTTCATATTTGACCCAGAACAACTCAGTTCAGCATGGAAATATCATTGCAACAGCTTTTATTTAGCCAAAAATCAAGAGTGTAAGTTTTTATGCACTTAAAAGCATTTTTCGGCCGAATGAACAAATATGCTTGTTTCTGCCAATTGTCGCAAAATACTGAAGGGAAAGTGGGTTTGCCTTCATATTTGACCCAGAACAACTCAGTTCAGCATGAAAATATCATTGCAACAGCTTTTATTTAGTCAGAAATCAAGATTGTAAGTTTTTATGCGCTTAAAAGCATTTTCAGGCCGAATGAGCAGTTATGCTTGTTTCTGCCAATTGCAGCAAAATACTGAAAGGAAAGTGGGTTTGCCTTCATATTTGACCCAGAACAACTCAGTTCAGCATGGAAATATCATTGCAACAGCTTTTATTTAGCCAGAAATCAAGAGTGTAAATTTATATGCACTTACAAGCATTTTCTGGCCGAATGAGCAAATATGCTTGTTTCTGTCAATTGCAGCAAAATACTGAAGGTAAAGTGGGTTTGCCTTCATATTTGACCCAGAACAACTCAGTTCAGCATTGAAATATCATTGCAACAGCTTTTGTTTAGCCAGAAAACAAGAGTGTAAGTTTTTGTGCGCTTAAAAGCATTTTCAGGCCGAATGAGCTGATTTCTGCCAATTGTAGCAAAATACTGAAAGGAAAGTGGGTTTGCCTTCATATTTGACCCAGAACAACTTAGTTCAGCATGGAAATATTATTGCAACAGCTTTTATTTAGCCAGAAATGAAGATTGTAAGTTTTTATGCGCTTAAAAGCATTTTCAGGCCAAATGAGCTGATTTCTGCCAATTGCAGCAAAATACTGAAGGGAAAGTGGGTTTGCCTTCATATTTGACCCAGAACAACTCAATTCAGCATGGAAATATCATTGCAACAGCTTTTATTTAGCCAGAAATCAAGAGTGGAAGTTTTTATGCGCTTAAAAGCATTTTCAGGCCAAATGAGCTGATTTCTGCCAATTGCGGCAAAATACTGAAGGGAAAGTGGGTTTGCCTTCATCTTTGACCCAGAACAACTCAGTTCAGCATGGAAATGTCATTGCAACATCTTTTATTTAGCCAGAAATAAGGAGTTTAAGTTTTTATGCACTTAAAAGCATTTTCAGGCCAAATAAGCTGATTTCTGCCAATTGCAGCAAAATACTGAAGGGAAAGTGGGTTTGCCTTCATATTTGACCCAGAACAACTCAGTTCAGCATGGAAATATTATTGCAACAGCTTTTATTTAGCCAGAAATCAAGAGTGGAAGTTTTTTAGGCCGAATGAGCAAATATGCTTGTTTCTGCCAATTGCAGCAAAATACTGAAGGGAAAGTGGGCTTGCCTTCATATTTGACCCAGAACAACTCAGTTCAGCATGGAAATGTCATTGCAACATCTTTTATTTAGCCAGAAATAAGGAGTTTAAGTTTTTATGCGCTTAAAAGCATTTTCAGGCCAAATAAGCTGATTTCTGCCAATTGCAGCAAAATACTGAAGGGAAAGTGGGTTTGCCTTCATATTTGACCCAGAACAACTCAGTTCAGCATGGAAATATTATTGCAACAGCTTTTATTTAGCCAAAAATCAAGAGTGGAAGTTTTTTAGGCCGAATGAGCAAATATGCTTGTTTCTGCCAATTGCAGCAAAATACTGAAGGGAAAATGGGTTTGCCTTCATATTTGACCCAGAACAACTTAGTTCAGCATTTAAATATTATTGCAAAAGCTTTTATTTAGCCAGAAATGAAGATTGTAAGTTTTTATGCGCTTAAAAGCATTTTCAGGCCAAATGAGCTGATTTCTGCCAATTGCAGCAAAATACTGAAGGGAAAGTGGGTTTGCCTTCATATTTGACCCAGAACAACTCAATTCAGCATGGAAATATCATTGCAACAGCTTTTATTTAGCCAGAAATCAAGAGTGGAAGTTTTTATGCGCTTAAAAGCATTTTCAGGCCAAATGAGCTGATTTCTGCCAATTGCGGCAAAATACTGAAGGGAAAGTGGGTTTGCCTTCATCTTTGACCCAGAACAACTCAGTTCAGCATGGAAATGTCATTGCAACATCTTTTATTTAGCCAGAAATAAGGAGTTTAAGTTTTTATGCACTTAAAAGCATTTTCAGGCCAAATAAGCTGATTTCTGCCAATTGCAGCAAAATACTGAAGGGAAAGTGGGTTTGCCTTCATATTTGACCCAGAACAACTCAGTTCAGCATGGAAATATTATTGCAACAGCTTTTATTTAGCCAGAAATCAAGAGTGGAAGTTTTTTAGGCCGAATGAGCAAATATGCTTGTTTCTGCCAATTGCAGCAAAATACTGAAGGGAAAGTGGGTTTGCCTTCATATTTGACCCAGAACAACTCAGTTCAGCATGGAAATATCATTGCAACAGGTTTTATTTAGCCAGAAATAAGGAGTTTAAGTTTTTATGCGCTTAAAAGCATTTTCAGGCCAAATAAGCTGATTTCTGCCAATTGCAGCAAAATACTGAAGGGAAAGTGGGTTTGCCTTCATATTTGACCCAGAACAACTCAGTGTAGCATGGAAATATCATTGCAACAGCTTTTATTTAGCCAGAAATCAAGAGTGGAAATTTATATGCGCTTAAAACCATTTTCAGGCCGAATGAGCTGATTTCTGCCAATTGTAGCAAAATACTGAAGGGAAAGTGGGTTTGCCTTCATATTTGACCCAGAAAAACTCAGTTCAGCATGGAAATATCATTGCAACAGCTTTTATTTAGCCAGAAATCAAGAGTGTAAGTTTTTATGCGCTTAAAAGCATTTTTCGGCCGAATGAACAAATATGCTTGTTTCTGCCAATTGTCGCAAAATACTGAAGGGAAAGTGGGTTTGCCTTCATATTTGACCCAGAACAACTCAGTTCAGCATGAAAATATCATTGCAACAGCTTTTATTTAGTCAGAAATCAAGATTGTAAGTTTTTATGCGCTTAAAAGCATTTTCAGGCCGAATGAGCTTGTTTCTGCCAATTGCAGCAAAATACTGAAAGGAAAGTGGGCTTGCCTTAATATTTGACCCAGAACAACTCAGGTCAGCATGGGAATATCATTGCAACATCTTTTATTTAGCCAGAAATAAGGAGTTTAAGTTTTTATACGCTTAAAAGCATTTTCAGGCCGAATGAGCTGATTTCTGCCAATTGCAGCAAAATACTGAAAGGAAAGTGGGTTTGCCTTCATATTTGACCCATAACAACTGAGTTCAGCATGGAAATATCATTGCAACATCTTTTATTTAGCCATAAATCAAGAGTGTAAGATTTTATGCGCTTAAAAGCATTTTCAGGCCGAATGAGCTTGTTTCAGCCAATTGAAGCAAAATACTGAAAGGAAAGTGGGTTTGCCTTCATATTTGACCCAGAACAACTCAGTTCAGCATGGAAATATCATTGCAACAGCTTTTATTTAGCCAGAAATCAAGATTGTAAGTTTTTATGCGCTTAAAAGCATTTTCAGGCCAAATGAGCAAATATGCTTGTTTCTGCCAATTGCAGTAAAATACTGAAAGGAAAGTGGGTTTGCCTTCATATTTGAACCAAAACAACTCAGTTCAGCATGGAAATATCATTGCAACAGCTTTTATTTAGCCAGAAATCAAGAGTGTAAGTTTTTATGAGCTTAAAAGCATTTTCAGGCCGAATGAGCAAATATGCTTGTTTCTGCCAATTGCAGCAAAATACTGAAAGGAAAGTGGGTTTGCCTTCATATTTTAACCAGAACAACTCAGTTCAGCATTGAGATATCATTGCAACAGCTTTAATTTAGCCAGAAATAAAGAGTGGAAGTTTTTCAGGCCAAATGAGCAAATATGCTTGTTTCTGCAAATTGCAGCAAAATACTGAAAGGAAAATGGGTTTGCCTTGATATTTGACCCAGAACAACTCAGTTCAGCATTTAAATATCATTGCAACAGCTTTTATTTAGCCAGCAATCAAGAGTGTAAGTTTTTATGCGCTTAAAAGCATTTTCAGGCCGAATGAGCTGATTTCTGCCAATTGAAGGAAAATACTGAAAGGAAAGTGGGTTTGCCTTCATATTTGAACCAGAACAACTCAATTCAGTATGGAAATGTAATTGCAACAGCTTTTTTTTTAGCCAGAAATCAAGAGTGGAAGGTTTTTATGCGCTTAAAAGCATTTTCAGGCGAAATAAGCTGATTTCTGCCAATTGTAGCAAAATACTGAAAGGAAAGTGGGTTTGCCTTCATATTTGACCCAGAACAACTCAATTCAGCATGGAAATATCATTGCAACAGCTTTAATTTAGCCAGAAATCAAGAGTGTAAGTTTTTATGCGCTCAAAAGCATTTTTCGGCCGAATAAACAAATATGCTTGTTTCTGCCAAATGCAGCAAAATACTGAAAGGAAAGTGGGGTTGCCTTCATATTTGACCCAGAACAACTCAGTTCAGCATGGAAATATCATTGCAACATCTTTTATTTAGCCAGAAATAAGGAGTTTAAGCTTTTATGCGCTTAAACGTATTTTCAGGCCGAATGAGCTGATTTCTGCCAATTGTAGCAAAATACGGAAAGGAAAGTGGGTTTGCCTTCATATTTGACCCAGAACAACTCAGTTAAGCATTTAAATATCATTACAACAGCTTTTATTTAGCCAGAAATCAAGATTGTAAGTTTTTATGCGCTTAAAAGCATTTTCAGGCCGAATGAGCACATATGCTTGTTTCTGCCAATTGCAGCAAAATACTGAAAAGAAAGTGGGTTTGCCTTAATATTTGACCCAGAACAACTCAGTTCAGCATGGAAATATCATTGCAACATCTTTTATTTAGCCAGAAATAAGGAGTTTAAGTTTTTATGCGCTTAAAAGCATTTTCAGGCCGAATGAGCTGATTTCTGCCAATTGTGGCAAAATACGGAAAGGAAAGTGGGTTTGCCTTCATATTTGACCCAGAACAACTCAGTTCAGCATTGAGATATCATTGCAACAGCTTTAATTTAGCCAGAAATAAAGAGTGGAAGTTTTTCAGGCCGAATGAGCAAATATGCTTGTTTCTGCCAATTGCAGCAAAATACTGAAAGGAAAATGGGTTTGCCTTCATATTTGACCCAGAACAACTCAGTTCAGCATGGAAATATTATTGCAACAGCTTTTATTTAGCCAGAAATGAAGATTGTAAGTTTTTATGCGCTTAAAAGCATTTTCAGGCCAAATGAGCTGACTTCTGCCAATTGCAGCAAAATACTGAAGGGAAAGTGGGTTTGCCTTCATCTTTGACCCAGAACAACTCAGTTCAGCATTTAAATATTATTGCAAAAGCTTTTATTTAGCCAGAAATCAAGAGTGTAAGTTTTTATACGCTTAAAAGCATTTTCAGGCTGAATGAGCTGATTTATGCCAATTGTAGCAAAATACTGAAAGGAAAGTGGGCTTGCCTTCATATTTGACCCAGAACAACTCAGTTCAGCATGGAAATGTCATTGCAACATCTTTTATTTAGCCAGAAATAAGGAGTTTAAGTTTTTATGCGCTTAAAAGCATTTTCAGGCCAAATAAGCTGATTTCTGCCAATTGCAGCAAAATACTGAAGGGAAAGTGGGTTTGCCTTCATATTTGACCCAGAACAACTCAGTTCAGCATGGAAATATTATTGCAACAGCTTTTATTTAGCCAGAAATCAAGAGTGGAAGTTTTTTAGGCCGAATGAGCAAATATGCTTGTTTCTGCCAATTGCAGCAAAATACTGAAGGGAAAGTGGGTTTGCCTTCATATTTGACCCAGAACAACTCAGTTCAGCATGGAAATATTATTGCAACAGCTTTTATTTAGCCAGAAATCAAGAGTGGAAGTTTTTTAGGCCGAATGAGCAAATATGCTTGTTTCTGCCAATTGCAGCAAAATACTGAAGGGAAAGTGGGTTTGCCTTCATATTTGACCCAGAACAACTCAGTTCAGCATGGAAATATCATTGCAACAGCTTTTATTTAGCCAGAAATAAGGAGTTTAAGTTTTTATGCGCTTAAAAGCATTTTCAGGCCAAATAAGCTGATTTCTGCCAATTGCAGCAAAATACTGAAGGGAAAGTGGGTTTGCCTTCATATTTGACCCAGAACAACTCAGTGTAGCATGGAAATATCATTGCAACAGCTTTTATTTAGCCAGAAATCAAGAGTGGAAATTTATATGCGCTTAAAACCATTTTCAGGCCGAATGAGCTGATTTCTGCCAATTGTAGCAAAATACTGAAGGGAAAGTGGGTTTGCCTTCATATTTGACCCAGAAAAACTCAGTTCAGCATGGAAATATCATTGCAACAGCTTTTATTTAGCCAGAAATCAAGAGTGTAAGTTTTTATGCGCTTAAAAGCATTTTTCGGCCGAATGAACAAATATGCTTGTTTCTGCCAATTGTCGCAAAATACTGAAGGGAAAGTGGGTTTGCCTTCATATTTGACCCAGAACAACTCAGTTCAGCATGAAAATATCATTGCAACAGCTTTTATTTAGTCAGAAATCAAGATTGTAAGTTTTTATGCGCTTAAAAGCATTTTCAGGCCGAATGAGCTTGTTTCTGCCAATTGCAGCAAAATACTGAAAGGAAAGTGGGCTTGCCTTAATATTTGACCCAGAACAACTCAGGTCAGCATGGGAATATCATTGCAACATCTTTTATTTAGCCAGAAATAAGGAGTTTAAGTTTTTATACGCTTAAAAGCATTTTCAGGCCGAATGAGCTGATTTCTGCCAATTGTAGCAAAATACGGAAAGGAAAGTGGGTTTGCCTTCATATTTGATGCATAACAACTCAGTTCAGCATTGAGATATCATTGCAACAGCTTTAATTTACTCAGAAATAAAGAGTGGAAGTTTTTCAGGCCAAATGAGCAAATATGCTTGTTTCTGCCAATTGCAGCAAAATACTGAAAGGAAAATGGGTTTGCCTTGATATTTGACCCAGAACAACTCAGTTCAGCATTTAAATATCATTGCAACAGCTTTTATTTAGCCAGCAATCAAGAGTGTAAGTTTTTATGCGCTTAAAAGCATTTTCAGGCCGAATGAGCTGATTTCTGCCAATTGAAGGAAAATACTGAAAGGAAAGTGGGTTTGCCTTCATATTTGAACCAGAACAACTCAATTCAGCATGGAAATGTCATTGCAACAGCTTTTTTTTTAGCCAGAAATCAAGAGTGGAAGATTTTTATGCGCTTAAAAGCATTTTCAGGCGAAATAAGCTGATTGCTGCCAATTGTAGCAAAATACTGAAAGGAAAGTGGGTTTGCCTTCATATTTGACCCAGAACAACTCAATTCAGCATGGAAATATCATTGCAACAGCTTTAATTTAGCCAGAAATCAAGAGTGTAAGTTTTTATGCGCTTAAAAGCATTTTTCGGCCGAATAAACAAATATGCTTGTTTCTGCCAATTGTTGCAAAATACTAAAGGGAAAGTGGGTTTACCTTCATATTTGACCCAGAACAACTCAGTTCAGCATGGAAATATCATTGCAACATCTTTTATTTAGCCAGAAATAAGGAGTTTAAGCTTTTATGCGCTTAAACGTATTTTCAGGCCGAATGAGCTGATTTCTGCCAATTGTAGCAAAATACGGAAAGGAAAGTGGGTTTGCCTTCATATTTGACCCAGAACAATTCAGTTAAGCATTTAAATATCATTACAACAG
This sequence comes from Channa argus, assembly GCF_033026475.1. NCBI lineage: Eukaryota > Metazoa > Chordata > Actinopteri > Anabantiformes > Channidae > Channa > Channa argus. The sequence continues at coordinate 118,780 of NW_027125243.1, read as the reverse complement.
CTTTTATTTAGCCAGAAATCAAGATTGTAAGTTTTTATGCGCTTAAAAGCATTTTCAGGCCGAATGAGCACATATGCTTGTTTCTGCCAATTGCAGCAAAATACTGAAAGGAAAGTCGGTTTGCCTTAATATTTGACCCAGAACAACTCAGTTCAGCATGGAAATATCATTGCAACATCTTTTATTTAGCCAGAAATCAAGAGTGGAAGATTTTTATGCGCTTAAAAGCATTTTCAGGCCAAATAAGCTGATTTCTGCCAATTGCAGCAAAATACTGAAGGGAAAGTGGGTTTGCCTTCATATTTGACCCGGAACAACTCAGTTCAGCATGGAAATATCATTGCAACAGTTTTTTTTTAGCCAGAAATCAAGAGTGGAAGTTTTTAAGGCCGAATGAGTAAATATGCTTGTTTCTGCCAATTGCAGCAAAATACTGACAGAAAAGTGGGTTTGCCCTCATATTTGACCCAGAACAACTCAGTTCAGCATTTAAATATCATTACAACAGCTTTTATTTAGCCAGAAATCAAGATTGTAAGTTTTTATGCGCTTAAAAGCATTTTCAGGCCGAATGAGCACATATGCTTGTTTCTGCCAATTGCAGCAAGATACTGAAAGGAAAGTGGGTTTGCCTTCATATTTGACCCAGCAAAATGCTATTCAGCATGGAAATGTCATTGCAACAGCTTTTATTTAGTCAGAAATCAAGAGTGGAAGATTTTTATGCGCTTAAAAGCATTTTTAGGCCAAATAGGCTGATTTCTGCCAATTGCAGCAAAATACTGAAGGGAAAGTGGGTTTGCCTTCATATTTGAAACAGAACAACTCAGTTCAGCATTGAAATATCATTGCAACAGCTTTTATTTAGCCAGAAATCAAGAGTGTAAGTTTTTATGCGCTTAAAAGCATTTTCAGGCCAAATGAGCTGATTTCTGCCAATTTCAGCAAAATACTGAAGGGAAAGTGAGTTTGCCTTCATATTTGACCCAGAACAACTCAGTTCAGCATGGAAATATCATTTCAACAGCATTTATTTAGCCAGAAATCAAGAGTGGAAGTTTTTTAGGCCGAATGAGCAAATATGCTTGTATCTGCCAATTGCAGCAAAATACTGAAGGGAAAGTGGGTTTGCCTTCATATTTGAAACAGAACAACTCAGTTCAGCATTGAAATATCATTGCAACAGCTTTTATTTAGCCAGAAATCAAGAGTGTAAGTTTTTATGCGCTTAAAAGCATTTTCAGGCCAAATGAACTGATTTCTGCCAATTTCAGCAAAATACTGAAGGGAAAGTTTGTTTGCCTTCATATTTGACCCAGAACAACTCAGTTCAGCATGGAAATATCATTGCAACAGCATTTATTTAGCCAGAAATCAAGAGTGGAAGTTTTTTAGGCCGAATGAGCAAATATGCTTGTTTCTGCCAATTGCAGCAAAATACTGAAGGGAAAGTGGGTTTGCCTTCATATTTGAACCAGAACAACTCAGTTCAGCATTTAAATATCATTACAACAGCTTTTATTTAGCCAGAACTCAAGAGTGTAAGTTTTTATGCGCTTAAAAGCATTTTCAGGCCGAATGAGCACATATGCTTGTCTCTGCCAATTGCAGCAAAATACTGACAGGAAAGTGGGTTTGCCCTCATATTTGACCCAGAACAACTCAGTTCAGCATTTAAATATCATTACAACAGCTTTTATTCAGCCAGAAATCAAGATTGTAAGTTTTTATGCGCTTAAAAGCATTTTCAGGCCGAATGAGCACATATGCTTGTTTCTGCCAATTGCAGCAAAATACTGAAAGGAAAGTGGGTTTGCCTTCATATTTGACCCAGAAAAATGCTATTCAGCATGGAAATGTCATTGCAACAGCTTTTATTTAGCCAGAAATCAAGAGTGGAAGATTTTTATGCGCTTAAAAGCATTTTCAGGCCAAATAAGCTGATTTTTGCCAATTGCAGCAAAATACTGAAGGGAAAGTGGGTTTGCCTTCATATTTGACCCAGAACAACTCAGTTCAGCATGGAAATATCATTGCAACACCTTTTATTTAGCCAGAAATCAAGAGTGGAAGTTTTTTAGGCCGAATGAGCAAATATGCTTGTTTCTGCCAATTGCAGCAAAATACTGACAGGAAAGTGGGTTTGCCCTCATATTTGACCCAGAACAACTCAGTTCAGCATTTAAATATCATTACAACAGCTTTTATTTAGCCAGAAATCAAGATTGTAAGTTTTTATGCGCTTAAAAGCATTTTCAGGCCGAATGAGCACATATGCTTGTTTCTGCCAATTGCAGCAAAATACTGAAAGGAAAGTGGGTTTGCCTTCATATTTGACCCAGAAAAATGCTATTCAGCATGGAAATGTCATTGCAACAGCTTTTATTTAGCCAGAAATCAAGAGTGGAAGATTTTTATGCGCTTAAAAGCATTTTCAGGCCAAATAAGCTGATTTCTGCCAATTGCAGCAAAATACTGAAGGGAAAGTGGGTTTGCCTTCATATTTGACCCAGAACAACTCAGTTCAGCATGGAAATATCATTGCCACAGCTTTTATTTAGCCAGAAATCAAGAGTGGAAGATTTTTATACGCTTAAAAGCATTTTCAGGCCAAATAAGCTGATTTCTGCCAATTGCAGCAAAATACTGAAGGGAAAGTGGGTTTGCCTTCATATTTGACCCAGAACAACTCAGTTCAGCATGGAAATATCATTACAACAGCTTTTATTTAGCCAGAACTCAAGAGGGTAAGTTTTTATGCGCTTAAAAGCATTTTCAGGCCAAATCAGCTGATTTCTGCCAATTGCAGCACAATATTGAAGGTAAAGTGGGTTTGCCTTCATATTTGACACAGAACAACTCAGTTCAGCATTGAAATATCATTGCAACAGCTTTTATTTAGCCAGAAATCAAGAGTGTACGTTTTTATGCGCTTAAAAGCATTTTCAGGCCAAATGAGCTGATTTCTGCCAATTTCAGCAAAATACTGAAGGGAAAGTGAGTTTGCCTTCATATTTGACCCAGAACAACTCAGTTCAGCATGGAAATATCATTGCAACAGCTTTTATTTAGCCAGAAATCAAGAGTGGAAGTTTTTTAGGCCGAATGAGCAAATATGCTTGTTTCTGCCAATTGCAGCAAAATACTGAAAGGAAGGTGGGTTTGCCTTCATATTTGACCCAGAACAACTCAGTTCAGCATGGAAATATCATTGCAACACCTTTTATTTAGCCAGAAATCAAGATTGTAAGTTTTTATGCGCTTAAAAGCATTTTCAGGCCGAATGAGCACATATGCTTGTTTCTGCCAATTGCAGCAAAATACTGACAGGAAAGTGGGTTTGCCCTCATATTTGACCCAGAACAACTCAGTTCAGCATTTAAATATCATTACAACAGCTTTTATTTAGCCAGAAATCAAGATTGTAAGTTTTTATGCGCTTAAAAGCATTTTCAGGCCGAATGAGCACATATGCTTGTTTCTGCCAATTGCAGCAAAATACTGAAAGGAAAGTGGGTTTGTCTTCATATTTGACCCAGAAAAATGCTATTCAGCATGGAAATGTCATTGCAACAGCTTTTATTTAGCCAGAAATCAAGAGTGGAAGATTTTTATGCGCTTAAAAGCATTTTCAGGCCAAATAAGCTGATTTTTGCCAATTGCAGCAAAATACTGAAGGGAAAGTGGGTTTGCCTTCATATTTGACCCAGAACAACTCAGTTCAGCATGGAAATATCATTGCAACAGCTTTTATTTAGCCAGAAATCAAGAGTGGAAGATTTTTATGCGCTTAAAAGCATTTTCAGGCCAAATAAACTGATTTCTGCCAATTGCAGCAAAATACTGAAAGGAAGGTGGGTTTGCCTTCATATTTGACCCAGAACAACTCAGTTCAGCATGGAAATATCATTGCAACACCTTTTATGTAGCCAGAAATCAAGAGTGGAAGTTTTTTAGGCCGAATGAGCAAATATGCTTGTTTCTGCCAATTGCAGCAAAATACTGACAGGAAAGTGGGTTTGCCCTCATATTTGACCCAGAACAACTCAGTTCAGCATTTAAATATCATTACAACAGCTTTTATTTAGCCAGAAATCAAGATTGTAAGTTTTTATGCGCTTAAAAGCATTTTCAGGCCGAATGAGCACATATGCTTGTTTCTGCCAATTGCAGCAAAATACTGAAAGGAAAGTGGGTTTGCCTTCATATTTGACCCAGAAAAATGCTATTCAGCATGGAAATGTCATTGCAACAGCTTTTATTTAGCCAGAAATCAAGAGTGGAAGATTTTTATGCGCTTAAAAGCATTTTTAGGCCAAATAAGCTGATTTCTGCCAATTGCAGCAAAATACTGAAGGGAAAGTGGGTTTGCCTTCATATTTGACCCAGAACAACTCAGTTCAGCATGGAAATATCATTGCAACAGCTTTTATTCAGCCAGAAATCAAGAGTGGAAGATTTTTATGCGCTTAAAAGCATTTTCAGGCCAAATAAGCTGATTTCTGCCAATTGCAGCAAAATACTGAAGGGAAAGTGGGTTTGCCTTCATATTTGACCCAGAACAACTCAGTTCAGCATGGAAATATCATTGCCACAGCTTTTATTTAGCCAGAAATCAAGAGTGGAAGATTTTTATACGCTTAAAAGCATTTTCAGGCCAAATAAGCTGATTTCTGCCAATTGCAGCAAAATACTGAAGGGAAAGTGGGTTTGCCTTCATATTTGACCCAGAACAACTCAGTTCAGCATTTAAATATCATTACAAAAGCTTTTATTTAGCCAGAACTCAAGAGGGTAAGTTTTTATGCGCTTAAAAGCATTTTCAGGCCAAATCAGCTGATTTCTGCCAATTGCAGCACAATATTGAAGGTAAAGTGGGTTTGCCTTCATATTTGACACAGAACAACTCAGTTCAGCATTGAAATATCATTGCAACAGCTTTTATTTAGCCAGAAATCAAGAGTGTACGTTTTTATGCGCTTAAAAGCATTTTCAGGCCAAATGAGCTGATTTCTGCCAATTTCAGCAAAATACTGAAGGGAAAGTGAGTTTGCCTTCATATTTGACCCAGAACAACTCAGTTCAGCATGGAAATATCATTGCAACACCTTTTATTTAGCCAGAAATCAAGAGTGGAAGTTTTTTAGGCCGAATGAGCAAATATGCTTGTTTCTGCCAATTGCAGCAAAATACTGAAAGGAAGGTGGGTTTGCCTTCATATTTGACCCAGAACAACTCAGTTCAGCATGGAAATATCATTGCAACACCTTTTATTTAGCCAGAAATCAAGAGTGGAAGTTTTTTAGGCCGAATGAGCAAATATGCTTGTTTCTGCCAATTGCAGCAAAATACTGACAGGAAAGTGGGTTTGCCCTCATATTTGACCCAGAACAACTCAGTTCAGCATTTAAATATCATTACAACAGCTTTTATTTAGCCAGAAATCAAGATTGTAAGTTTTTATGCGCTTAAAAGCATTTTCAGGCCGAATGAGCACATATGCTTGTTTCTGCCAATTGCAGCAAAATACTGAAAGGAAAGTGGGTTTGCCTTCATATTTGACCCAGAAAAATGCTATTCAGCATGGAAATGTCATTGCAACAGCTTTTATTTAGCCAGAAATCAAGAGTGGAAGATTTTTATGCGCTTAAAAGCATTTTTAGGCCAAATAAGCTGATTTCTGCCAATTGCAGCAAAATACTGAAGGGAAAGTGGGTTTGCCTTCATATTTGACCCAGAACAACTCAGTTCAGCATGGAAATATCATTGCAACAGCTTTTATTCAGCCAGAAATCAAGAGTGGAAGATTTTTATGCGCTTAAAAGCATTTTCAGGCCAAATAAGCTGATTTCTGCCAATTGCAGCAAAATACTGAAGGGAAAGTGGGTTTGCCTTCATATTTGACCCAGAACAACTCAGTTCAGCATGGAAATATCATTGCCACAGCTTTTATTTAGCCAGAAATCAAGAGTGGAAGATTTTTATACGCTTAAAAGCATTTTCAGGCCAAATAAGCTGATTTCTGCCAATTGCAGCAAAATACTGAAGGGAAAGTGGGTTTGCCTTCATATTTGACCCAGAACAACTCAGTTCAGCATTTAAATATCATTACAACAGCTTTTATTTAGCCAGAACTCAAGAGGGTAAGTTTTTATGCGCTTAAAAGCATTTTCAGGCCAAATCAGCTGATTTCTGCCAATTGCAGCACAATATTGAAGGTAAAGTGGGTTTGCCTTCATATTTGACACAGAACAACTCAGTTCAGCATTGAAATATCATTGCAACAGCTTTTTTTTAGCCAGAAATCAAGAGTGTACGTTTTTATGCGCTTAAAAGCATTTTCAGGCCAAATGAGCTGATTTCTGCCAATTTCAGCAAAATACTGAAGGGAAAGTGAGTTTGCCTTCATATTTGACCCAGAACAACTCAGTTCAGCATGGAAATATCATTGCAACACCTTTTATTTAGCCAGAAATCAAGAGTGGAAATTTTTTAGGCCGAATGAGCAAATATGCTTGTTTCTGCCAATTGCAGCAAAATACTGAAAGGAAGGTGGGTTTGCCTTCATATTTGACCCAGAACAACTCAGTTCAGCATGGAAATATCATTGCAACACCTTTTATTTAGCCAGAAATCAAGATTGTAAGTTTTTATGCGCTTAAAAGCATTTTCAGGCCGAATGAGCACATATGCTTGTTTCTGCCAATTGTAGCAAAATACTGAAAGGAAAGTGGGTTTGCCTTCATATTTGACCCAGAAAAATGCAATTCAGCATGGAAATGTCATTGCAACAGCTTTTATTTAGCCAGAAATCAAGAGTGGAAGATTTTTATGCGCTTAAAAGCATTTTCAGGCCAAATAAGCTGATTTCTGCCAATTGCAGCAAAATACTGAAGGGAAAGTGGGTTTGCCTTCATATTTAATCGGAACAACTCAGTTCAGCATGGAAATATCATTGCAACAGTTTTTTTTTAGCCAGAAATCAAGAGTGGAAGTTTTTTAGGCCGAATGAGCAAATATGCTTGTTTCTGCCAATTGCAGCAAAATACTGACAGGAAAGTGGGTTTGCCTTCATATTTGACCCAGAACAACTCAGTTCAGCATTTTAATATCATTACAACAGGTTTTATTTAGCCAGAAATCAAGATTGTAAGTTTTTATGCGCTTCAGCTGTGGGTTACATGATAATGGAGAATGCAATTGTGGACCATCCAGATTTGCGGTAAGCGTATTGCGTCACTTCCTGTTTCTGCACACTCTTGGGTTTCTACCGAAAGACTGTTTATTGATTAATTGTAGCTGTTATTTTTACTTAAATAAGTGATTTCTTCACACAAGAATTAATACTTAGTCGTAACATACGCTTGTATTGCACAAGCACCTGCTTTTGCAAAACATAACCAGCTAAAGTTTACAAATTCCACATTTCACTTATATTAGCTTCGCTAGCTTAGCAGTTAAACATTAGCAATGGCTTCTCTGTCTCCCTCTGTCTCTCCTTCTCTCACTTGCTCGGTGTGTCTCATGTTCAGTTTTTCCTCTGCCTCCTTTAGTGATAATGGTATATGTAATAAGTGTAAGGTTTTTGCAGCTTTGGAGGCGAGGCTCACGGAATTGGAAGCACGGCTCCGCACCATGGAAAACAACTCCGCTAGTCAGGCCCCGGTAGCTGGTGCGGGCCGACCTAGCGTAGCCCCTGCTAGCTGTCCCCCGGCAGTTCCCGAGCAGCCGGGAAGCCAGTCCGGCTGGGTGACGGTTCGTAAGAGATCTAATGCCAAACAGACGCCCGAGGTTCACCTCCAGTCGGTTCATGTTTCTAATCGATTTTCCCCACTCAGCGACACACCCGCTGAGAAACCAACTCTGGTAATTGGCAGCTCCATAGTCAGAAACGTGAAGTTAGAGACTCCAGCGGCCGTAGTCAAATGTCTTCCTGGGGCCAGAGCGGGCGACGTTGAATCATATTTGAAACTCCTGGCTAAGGATAAACGTAAATACAGTAATATTATTATTCACGTGGGAGTTAATGACGCCCGATTACGTAAATCGGAGGTCACTAAAATGAATGTTGAATCGGTGTGTAACTTTGCAAAAACAATGTCGGACTCCGTAATTTTCTCTGGTCCCCTGCCAAATCTGACCAGTGATGACATGTACACCCGCATGTCGTCATTCAACCGCTGGCTGTCTAGGTGGTGTCCAGCAAACGATGTGGGCTACATAGACAATTGGAAACGTTTTTGGGGAAAACCTAGGCTGATTAGGAGAGATGGCATCCATCCTACTTTAGATGGTGCAGCTTTCTTATCCAGAAATATGGCTGGTTTTATTAGACAACCAAAAGTATGACAATCCAGAGTTGAGCCTAGGATGCAGAGATCCTGTCCTACACGCCTCTCTGCAGTATCCTTACAACCGTCACCCCCCCACAACTCCCACATACCTATAGAGACTGTGTCTGTTCCCCGACCTAAATTACATAAAGTAAATATGACAACAAGAGGAGTTAATCATAATAACCTAATAAAAGTTAAGACTACTCCTCTTACAGAACAAAACCCCAAAACTATTAAATGTGGATTATTAAATATCAGATCTCTCTCTTCTAAATCTCTAGTAGTAGTAAATGACTTAATAAGCGATCATCAATTCGATTTATTTTGTCTCACTGAAACTTGGTTGCAGCAGGAAGAATATGTCAGTCTAAATGAGTCAACCCCCCCAAGTCACAATAATTATCATGTTCCTAGAAGCACAGGCCGAGGTGGAGGAGTTGCAGCAATCTTCCATTGTAGCTTATCAATAAACCCTAGACCTAAACATAGTTATAACTCATTTGAGAGCCTTACTCTTAGCCTTTCACACCCAAACTGGAAAACTCAAAAACCACTATTATTTGTTATCGTGTACCGTCCTCCAGTCCCTTATTCAGAGTTTTTGATTGAATTTTCTGATTTTCTAGCTGATTTAGTGCTTAGTACAGATAAAGTCATTATAGTGGGTGACTTTAACATTCATGTAGATGCTGACAGTAACTGCCTGAGCACTGCGTTTAATTCATTATTAGATTCAATTGGTTTTTCCCAAAATGTAAATAAACCCACTCACTGTTTTAGTCACACGTTAGACCTTGTCCTTACGTATGGAATTGAAACAGATAATTTAACAATATGTCCTCACAACTCTCTTCTGTCTGACCATTTTTTAATAACATTTGAATTTACAATAACGGACTATATAGCAGTTAGGGAAAAATTCCACTATAGCAGATGCTTAAGTGAAAAAGCTGTCGACAAATTTAAAGAAATTATTTCTTCATCATTTGCTTCACCATATGTTAATACAATGGGAAGTAGTCTCCTTAATGTTACTCCTGCACAAGTAGATTATCTTGTTGACAATTCTGCAGCCTCACTACGTACAATACTCGATAGTGTTGCCCCTCTAAAAAAGAAGGCAGTAAATCAGCAGAGGCGATCTCCATGGTATAGTTCACAAACACGCAACTTAAAACAGGAAACACGAAAGTTAGAAAGGAAGTGGCGTTCCAGAAAGTTAGAAGAATCTCATTTAGCCTGGAAAAATAGTTTAAAAACGTACAAAAAAGCTCTCAGTGATGCCAGAACAGCATATTATTCATCATTAATAGAAGAAAACAAGAACAACCCCCGGTTTCTGTTCAGCACTGTAGCCAGGCTGACTAAGAGCCATAGTTCTGTTGAGCCTACTATTCCCTTAACTTTGAGCAGCAATGACTTCATGACCTTCTTTATGAATAAAATTGTAGCTATTAGAGAAAGTATTCACCAGATCCTCCCCCCAAAAATTACAGATAGATCTTCATGTACAGCAGTGCTAGAATCATGGATAAGGCCCCACTCCCTGTTAGACTGCTTTTTACCCATAGATCTCTCTGAGCTAACTTCAATTATTACCTCATCTAAACCAACAACCTGTCTGCTAGACCCTATTCCAATTAAGCTGCTCAAGGAAGCTTTACCCTTAATAGATACGTTCATATTAGATATCATCAATCTATCTTTAGAAACAGGCTATGTACCACAGGCCTATAAGGTAGCTGTAATTAAACCATTACTTAAAAAACCCTGTCTTGACCCAGGTGTTTTAGCCAATTACAGACCAATATCTAATCTCCCCTTTATTTCTAAAATAATTGAAAAAGTAGTCGCAAAACAATTATGTGATCACCTCCATAGGAATAGTTTGTATGAAGAGTTTCAGTCAGGATTTAGAGTTCATCATAGTACAGAAACAGCACTGGTAAAAGTCACCAACGATCTTCTCATGGCCTCAGATACTGGACTCATCTCTATACTTGTTCTGTTAGATCTTAGTGCCGCATTTGATACCATTGATCATAACATTTTATTACAGAGACTGGAACATGAAATTGCAATTACAGGAACTGCACTAGGTTGGTTTAAATCCTATCTGTCTGATAGATTTCAATTTGTTCATGTTAATAATGAATCCTCCATGCACACAAAGGTTAGCTATGGAGTTCCACAAGGCTCTGTGTTAGGACCAATACTTTTTACTTTATATATGTCTCCTTTAGGCAACATTATTAGAAAACACTCCATAAATTTCCACTGTTATGCTGATGATACCCAGCTATATTTATCTATGGAACCAGATGAAAATAATCAGTTAATAAAGCTTCAAGCATGCCTACAAGACATAAAGGCCTGGATGTCCCACAATTTTTTACTTTTAAACTCAGACAAAACTGAAGTCATAGTATTTGGGCCCAAAAATATCAGAGATATGATGTCCAACCATATTGTTACCCTAGATGGCATAAGTCTGGCCTCCAGTACTACTGCAAGGAACCTTGGAGTTATTTTTGATCAGGATCTGTCCTTTAAGTCACATATAAAACAAATCTCTAGAACAGCCTTCTTCCACCTACGGAACATTGCCAAAATTAGGAGCATACTGTCTCAAAGTGATGCCGAAAAACTGGTCCATGCATTTGTTACTTCTAGGTTGGACTACTGTAATTCCCTACTTTCAGGATGCCCCAGTAACTCCCTAAAGAGCCTGCAATTAATCCAAAATGCTGCAGCAAGAGTGCTGACTGGAACTAGCAAGAGAGATCATATTTCACCTTCACTAGCTTCTCTCCATTGGCTTCCCATTAAATTTAGAATAGAATTTAAAACCCTGCTTCTTACATATAAAGCTCTGAATGGTCAGGCTCCATCATATATAGAAGACCTCATAGCACCATATCATCCCAGTAGACCACTTCGCTCTCAGAATGCAGGCCTACTTGTGGTTCCCAGAATTTCCAAAAGTAGAATGGGAGGTAGAGCCTTTAGCTATCAAGCTCCTCTCTTGTGGAACCAGCTCCCAGTTCAGATTCGGGAAGCAGACACCCTCTCTACTTTTAAGTCTAAGCTTAAAACCTTCCTCTTTAATAAAGCATATAGTTAGTTATAGTTATGCTGCCATAGGCTTAGACTGCTGGGGGACCCACCCCCCAATGCACTGAGCTCCTTTCCTCCTCTTGACCATCTCTCCTCTCCTCTCACCCCGCAATTCTCACCACTGTATGTCATTAACTCTGTGTGTTCTCTCCCGTAGTTGTCTTTGTCCTCCTCTGTCCCCCTCTCTCTGTCCCTTTCTGCAGGTGTCCCCCGGCTTTGAAGCTGTGTGTCTTCCAGCGTGCAGCTACTGGTCCTACCAATCTGCCCGATGTTTTGTTATTGCTTTTTATTGCTCTGTTCTTTTCTCTCTCCCCTTTCCACTCACCCCAACCGGTCGAGGCAGATGGCCGTCCACCCTGAGCCTGGTTCTGCTGGAGGTTTCTTCCGTTAAAGGGAGTTTTTCCTCTCCACTGTTGCCTATGGCTTGCTCCAGGGGGAATTGTTGGGTTCTCTTTATATATCTATATAATCGTGACGTTATTCTGTAAAGTGCCCTGAGATGACTTTGTTGTGAATTGGCGCTATATAAATAAAGTTGAATTGAATTGAATTAAAAGCATTTTCAGGCCGAACGAGCACATATGCTTGTTTCTGACAATTGCAGCAAAATACTGACAGGAAAGTGGGTTTGCCTTCATATTTGATACAGAACAACTCAGTTCAGCATGGAAATGTCATTGCAACAGCTTTTATCTAGCCAGAAAGAGAGAGTGTAAGTTTGTATGCGCTTAAAAGCATTTTCAGGCCAAATCAGCTGATTTCTGCCAATTGCAGCAAAATACTGAAGGTAAAGTGGGTTTGCCCTCATATTTGACCCAGAACAACTCAGTTCAGCATGGAAATATCATTGCAACAGCATTTATTTAGCCAGAAATCAAGAGTGGAAGTTTTTTAGGCCGAATGAGCAAATATGCTTGTTTCTGCCAATTGCAGCAAAATACTGAAGGGAAAGTGGGTTTGCCTTCATATTTGAACCAGAACAACTCAGTTCAGCATGGAAATATCATTGCAACCGCTTTTATTTAGCCAGAAATAAGGAGTTTAAGTTTTTATGCGCTTAAAAGCATTTTCAGGCCGAATGAGCACATATACTTGTTTCTGCCAATTGCAGCAAAATACTGAAGGGAAAGTGGGTTTGCCTTCATATTTGACCCGGAACAACTCAGTTCAGCATGGAAATATCATTGCAACAGTTTTTTTTTAGCCAGAAATCAAGAGTGGAAGTTTTTTAGGCCGAATGAGCAAATATGCTTGTTTCTGCCAATTGCAGCAAAATACTGACAGGAAAGTGGGTTTGCCCTCATATTTGACCCAGAACAACTCAGTTCAGCATTTAAATATCATTACAACAGCTTTTATTTAGCCAGAAATCAAGATTGTAAGTTTTTATGCGCTTAAAAGCATTTTCAGGCCAAATGAACTGATTTATGCCAATTTCAGCAAAATACTGAAGGGAAAGTGAGTTTGCCTTCATATTTGACCCAGAACAACTCAGTTCAGCATGGAAATATCATTGCAACACCTTTTATTTAGCCAGAAATCAAGATTGTAAGTTTTTATGCGCTTAAAAGCATTTTCAGGCCGAATGAGCACATATGCTTGTTTCTGCCAATTGTAGCAAAATATTGAAAGGAAAGTGGGTTTGCCTTCATATTTAACCCAGAAAAATGCAATTCAGCATGGAAATGTCATTGCAACAGCTTTTATTTAGCCAGAAATCAAGAGTGGAAGATTTTTATGCGCTTAAAGCATTTTCAGGCCAAATAAGCTGATTTCTGCCAATTGCAGCAAAATACTGAAGGGAAAGTGGGTTTGCCTTCGAATTTGACCCGGAACAACTCAGTTCAGCATGGAAATATCATTGCAATAGTTTTTTTTAAGCCAGAAATCAAGAGTGGAAGCTTTTTAGGCCGAATGAGCAAATATGCTTGTTTCTGCCAATTGCAGCAAAATACTGACAGGAAAGTGGGTTTGCCTTCATATTTGACCCAGAACAACTCAGTTCAGCATTTTAATATCATTACAACAGCTTTTATTTAGCCAGAAATCAAGATTGTAAGTTTTTATGCGCTTAAAAGCATTTTCAGGCCGAACGAGCACATATGCTTGTTTCTGACAATTGCAGCAAAATACTGACAGGAAAGTGGGTTTGCCTTCATATTTGATACAGAACAACTCAGTTCAGCATGGAAATATCATTGCAACATCTTTTATTTAGCCAGAAATAAGAAGTTTAAGTTTTTATGCGCTTAAAAGCATTTTTAGGCCGAATGAGCTGATTTCTGCCAATTGTGGCAAAATACGGAAAGGAAAGTGGGTTTGCCTTCATATTTGACCCAGAACAACTCAGTTCAGCATGGAAATATCATTGCAACAGCTTTTATTTAGCCAGAAATCAACAGTGTAAATTTATATGCGCTTACAAGCATTTTCTGGCCGAATGAGCAAATATGCTTGTTTCTGTCAATTGCAGCAAAATACTGAAGGTAAAGTGGGTTTGCCTTCATATTTGACCCAGAACAACTCAGTTCAGCATTGAAATATCATTGCAACAGCTTTTGTTTAGCCAGAAAACAAGAGTGTAAGTTTTTATGCGCTTAAAAGCATTTTCAGGCCGAATGAGCTGATTTCTGCCAATTGTAGCAAAATACTGAAAGGAAAGTGGGTTTGCCTTCATATTTGACCCGGAACAACTCAGTTCAGCATGGAAATATCATTGCAACAGTTTTTTTTTAGCCAGAAATCAAGAGTGGAAGTTTTTTAGGGCGAATGAGCAAATATGCTTGTTTCTGCCAATTGCAGCAAAATACTGACAGGAAAGTGGGTTTGCCTTCATATTTGACCCAGAACAACTCAGTTCAGCATTTTAATATCATTACAACAGCTTTTATTTAGCCAGAACTCAAGAGGGTAAGTTTTTATGCGCTTAAAAGAATTTTCAGGCCAAATCAGCTGATTTCTGCCAATTGCAGCAAAATACTGAAGGTAAAGTGGGTTTGCCTTCATATTTGACACAGAACAACTCAGTTCAGCATTGAAATATCATTGCAACAGCCTTTATTTAGCCAGAAATCAAGAGTGTACGTTTTTATGCGCTTAAAAGCATTTTCAGGCCAAATGAGCTGATTTCTGCCAATTTCAGCAAAATACTGAAGGGAAAGTGAGTTTGCCTTCATATTTGACCCAGAACAACTCAGTTCAGCATGGAAATATCATTGCAACACCTTTAATTTAGCCAGAAATCAAGAGTGGAAGTTTTTTAGGCCGAATGAGCAAATATGCTTGTTTCTGCCAATTGCAGCAAAATACTGAAAGGAAGGTGGGTTTGCCTTCATATTTGACCCAGAACAACTCAGTTCAGCATGGAAATATCATTGCAACACCTTTTATTTAGCCAGAAATCAAGATTGTAAGTTTTTATGCGCTTAAAAGCATTTTCAGGCCGAATGAGCACATATGCTTGTTTCTGCCAATTGTAGCAAAATACTGAAAGGAAAGTGGGTTTGCCTTCATATTTGACCCAGAAAAATGCAATTCAGCATGGAAATGTCATTGCAACAGCTTTTATTTAGCCAGAAATCAAGAGTGGAAGATTTTTATGCGCTTAAAAGCATTTTCAGGCCGAACGAGCACATATGCTTGTTTCTGACAATTGCAGCAAAATACTGACAGGAAAGTGGGTTTGCCTTCATATTTGATACAGAACAACTCAGTTCAGCATTGAAATATCATTGCAACAGCTTTTATTTAGCCAGAAAGAGAGAGTGTAAGTTTGTATGCGCTTAAAAGCATTTTCAGGCCAAATCAGCTGATTTCTGCCAATTGCAGCAAAATACTGAAGGTAAAGTGGGTTTGCCTTCATATTTGACACAGAACAACTCAGTTCAGCATTGAAATATCATTGCAACAGCTTTTATTTAGCCAGAAATCAAGAGTGGAAGTTTTTTAGGCCGAATGAGCAAATATGCTTGTTTCTGCCAATTGCAGCAAAATACTGAAAGGAAAGTGGGTTTGCCTTCATATTTGAACCAGAACAACTCAGTTCAGCATGGAAATATCATTGCAACCGCTTTTATTTAGCCAGAAATAAGGAGTTTAAGTTTTTATGCGCTTAAAAGCATTTTCAGGCCGAATGAGCACATATACTTGTTTCTGCCAATTGCAGCAAAATACTGAAGGGAAAGTGGGTTTGCCTTCATATTTGACCCGGAACAACTCAGTTCAGCATGGAAATATCATTGCAACAGTTTTTTTTTAGCCAGAAATCAAGAGTGGAAGTTTTTTAGGCCGAATGAGCAAATATACTTGTTTCTGCCAATTGCAGCAAAATACTGACAGGAAAGTGGGTTTGCCCTCATATTTGACCCAGAACAACTCAATTCAGCATGGAAATGTCATTGCAACAGCTTTTATTTAGTCAGAAATCAAGAGTGGAAGATTTTTATGCGCTTAAAAGCATTTTTAGGCCAAATAAGCTGATTTCTGCCAATTGCAGCAAAATACTGAAGGGAAAGTGGGTTTGCCTTCATATTTGACCCAAAACAACTCAGTTCAGCATGGAAATATCATTGCAACAGCTTTTATTTAGCCAGAAATAAGGAGTTTAAGTTTTTATGCGCTTAAAAGCATTTTCAGGCCGAATGAGCACATATACTTGTTTCTGCCAATTGCAGCAAGATACTGAAAGGAAAGTGGGTTTGCCTCCATATTTGACCCAGAACAACTCAGTTCAGCATTTAAATATCATTACAACAGCTTTTATTTAGCCAAAAATCAACATTGTAAGTTTTTATGCGCTTAAAAGCATTTTCAGGCCGAATGAGCACATATGCTTGTTTCTGCCAATTGCAGCAAAATACTGAAAGGAAAGTGGGTTTGCCTTCATATTTGACCCAGAAAAATGCTATTCAGCATGGAAATGTCATTGCAACAGCTTTTATTTAGCCAGAAATCAAGAGTGGAAGATTTTTATGCGCTTAAAAGCATTTTTAGGCCAAATAAGCTGATTTCTGCCAATTGCAGCAAAATACTGAAGGGAACGTGGGTTTGCCTTCATATTTGACCCAGAACAACTCAGTTCAGCATGGAAATATCATTGCAACAGCTTTTATTCAGCCAGAAATCAAGAGTGGAAGATTTTTATGCGCTTAAAAGCATTTTTAGGCCGAATGAGCACTTATGCTTGTTTCTGCCAATTGCAGCAAAATACTGACGAGAAAGTGGGTTTGCCTTCATATTTGACCCAGAACAACTCAGTTCAGCATGGAAATATCATTGCAACACATTTTATTTAGCCAGAAATCAAGATTGTAAGTTTTTATGCGCTTAAAAGCATTTTCAGGCCGAATGAGCACATATGCTTGTTTCTGCCAATTGTAGCAAAATACTGAAAGGAAAGTGGGTTTGCCTTCATATTTGACCCAGAAAAATGCAATTCAGCATGGAAATGTCATTGCAACAGCTTTTATTTAGCCAGAAATCAAGAGTGGAAGATTTTTATGCGCTTAAAAGCATTTTCAGCCCGAACGAGTACATATGCTTGTTTCTGCCAATTGCAGCAAAATACTGACAGGAAAGTGGGTTTGCCTTCATATTTGATACAGAACAACTCAGTTCAGCATGGAAATGTCATTGCAACAGCTTTTATCTAGCCAGAAAGAGAGAGTGTAAGTTTGTATGCGCTTAAAAGCATTTTCAGGCCAAATCAGCTGATTTCTGCCAATTGCAGCAAAATACTGAAGGTAAAGTGGGTTTGCCTTCATATTTGACACAGAACAACTCAGTTCAGCATTGAAATATCATTGCAACACCTTTTATTTAGCCAGAAATCAAGAGTGGAAGTTTTTTAGGCCGAATGAGCAAATATGCTTGTTTCTGCCAATTGCAGCAAAATACTGAAGGGAAAGTGGGTTTGCCTTCATATTTGAACCAGAACAACTCAGTTCAGCATGGAAATATCATTTCAACCGCTTTTATTTAGCCAGAAATAAGGAGTTTAAGTTTTTATGCGCTTAAAAGCATTTTCAGGCCGAATGAGCACATATACTTGTTTCTGCCAATTGCAGCAAAATACTGAAGGGAAAGTGGGTTTGCCTTCATATTTGACCCGGAACATCTCAGTTCAGCATGGAAATATCATTGCAACAGTTTTTATTTAGCCAGAAATCAAGAGTGGAAGTTTTTTAGGCCGAATGAGCAAATATGCTTGTTTCTGCCAATTGCAGCAAAATACTGACAGGAAAGTGGGTTTGCCCTCATATTTGACCCAGAACAACTCAGTTCAGCATTTAAATATCATTACAACAGCTTTTATTTAGCCAGAAATCAAGATTGTAAGTTTTTATGCGCTTAAAAGCATTTTCAGGCCGAATGAGCACATATGCTTGTTTCTGCCAATTGCAGCAAAATACTGAAAGGAAAGTGGGTTTGCCTTCATATTTGACCCAGAAAAATGCTATTCAGCATGGAAATGTCATTGCAACAGCTTTTATTTAGTCAGAAATCAAGAGTGGAAGATTTTTATGCGCTTAAAAGCATTTTTAGGCCAAATAAGCTGATTTCTGCCAATTGCAGCAAAATACTGAAGGGAAAGTGGGTTTGCCTTCATATTTGACCCAGAACAACTCAGTTCAGCATGGAAATATCATTGCAACAGCTTTTATTTAGCCAGAAATAAGGAGTTTAAGTTTTTATGCGCTTAAAAGCATTTTCAGGCCGAATGAGCACATATACTTGTTTCTGCCAATTGCAGCAAGATACTGAAAGGAAAGTGGGTTTGCCTCCATATTTGACCCAGAACAACTCAGTTCAGCATTTAAATATCATTACAACAGCTTTTATTTAGCCAAAAATCAACATTGTAAGTTTTTATGCGCTTAAAAGCATTTTCAGGCCGAATGAGCACATATGCTTGTTTCTGCCAATTGCAGCAAAATACTGAAAGGAAAGTGGGTTTGCCTTCATATTTGACCCAGAAAAATGCTATTCAGCATGGAAATGTCATTGCAACAGCTTTTATTTAGCCAAAAATCAAGAGTTGAAGATTTTTATGCGCTTAAAAGCATTTTTAGGCCAAATAAGCTGATTTCTGCCAATTGCAGCAAAATACTGAAGGGAAAGTGGGTTTGCCTTCATATTTGACCCAGAACAACTCAGTTCAGCATGGAAATATCATTGCAACAGATTTTATTTAGCCAGAAATCAAGAGTGTTAGTTTTTATGCGCTTAAAAGCATTTTCAGGCCGAATGAGCAAATATGCTTGTTTCTGCCAATTGCAGCAAAATATTGAAAGGAAAGTGGGTTTGCCTTCATATTTGACCCAGAACAACTCAGTTCAGCATGGAAATATTATTGCAACAGCTTTTATTTAGCCAGAAATCAAGAGTGGAAGTTTTTTAGGCCGAATGAGCAAATATGCTTGTTTCTGCCAATTGCAGCAAAATACTGAAGGGAAAGTGGGTTTGCCTTCATATTTGACCCAGAACAACTCAGTTCAGCATGGAAATATCATTGCAACAGCTTTTATTTAGCCAGAAATCAAGAGTGGAAGTTTTTATGCGCTTAAAACCATTTTCAGGCCGAATGAGCTGATTTCTGCCAATTGTAGCAAAATACTGAAAGGAAAGTGGGTTTGCCTTCATATTTGACCCAGAACAACTCAGTTCAGCATGGAAATATCATTGCAACAGCTTTTATTTAGTCAGCAATCAAGAGTGTAAGTTTTTATGCGCTTAAAAGCATTTTTCGGTCGAATGAACAAATATGCTTGTTTCTGCCAATTGTCGCAAAATACTGAAGGGAAAGTGGGTTTGCCTTCATATTTGACCCAGAACAACTCAGTTCAGCATGAAAATATCATTGCAACAGCTTTTATTTAGTCAGAAATCAAGATTGTAAGTTTTTATGCGCTTAAAAGCAATTTCAGGCCGAATGAGCTGATTTCTGCCAATTGTAGCAAAATACTGACGAGAAAGTGGGTTTGCCTTCATATTTGACCCAGAACAACTCAGTTCAGCATGGAAATATCATTGCAACATCTTTTATTTAGCCAGAAATAAGGAGTTTAAGTTTTTTTGCGCTTAAAGCATTTTCAGGCCGAATGAGCTGATTTCTGCCTATTGTAGCAAAATACGGAAAGGAAAGTGGGTTTGCCTTCATATTTGACCCAGAACAACTCAGTTCATAATTTAAATATCATTACAACAGCTTTTATTTAGCCAGAAATCAAGATTGTAAGTTTTTATGCGCTTAAAAGCATTTTCAGGCCGAATGAGCACATATGCTTGTTTCTGCCAATTGCAGCAAAATACTGAAAGGAAAGTCGGTTTGCCTTAATATTTGACCCAGAACAACTCAGTTCAGCATGGAAATATCATTGCAACATCTTTTATTTAGCCAGAAATAAGGAGTTTAAGTTTTTATGCGCTTAAAACCATTTTCAGGCCGAATGAGCTGATTTCTGCCAATTGTAGCAAAATACTGAAGGGAAAGTGGGTTTGCCTTCATATTTGACCCAGAACAACTCAGTTTAGCATGGAAATATCATTGCAACAGCTTTTATTTAGCCAGAAATCAAGAGTGGAAATTTATATGCGCTTAAAACCATTGTCAGGCCGAATGAGCTGATTTCTGCCAATTGTAGCAAAATACTGAAGGGAAAGTGGGTTTGCCTTCATATTTGACCCAGAACAACTCAGTTCAGCATGGAAATATCATTGCAACAGCTTTTATTTAGCCAGAAATCAAGAGTGTAAGTTTTTATGCGCTTAAAAGCATTTTTCGGCCGAATGAACAAATATGCTTGTTTCTGCCAATTGTCGCAAAATACTGAAGGGAAAGTGGGTTTGCCTTCATATTTGACCCAGAACAACTCAGTTCAGCATGAAAATATCATTGCAACAGCTTTTATTTAGTCAGAAATCAAGATTGTAAGTTTTTATGCGCTTAAAAGCATTTTCAGGCCGAATGAGCACTTATGCTTGTTTCTGCCAATTGCAGCAAAATACTGAAAGGAAAGTGGGCTTGCCTTAATATTTGACCCAGAACAACTCAGGTCAGCATGGAAATATCATTGCAACATCTTTTATTTAGCCAGAAATAAGGAGTTTAAGTTTTTATACGCTTAAAAGCATTTTCAGCCCGAATGAGCTGATTTCTGCCAATTGTAGCAAAATACGGAAAGGAAAGTGGGTTTGCCTTCATATTTGATGCATAACAACTCAGTTCAGCATTGAGATATCATTGCAACAGCTTTAATTTACTCAGAAATAAAGAGTGGAAGTTTTTCAGGCCAAATGAGCAAATATGCTTGTTTCTGCCAATTGCAGCAAAATACTGAAAGGAAAATGGGTTTGCCTTGATATTTGACCCAGAACAACTCAGTTCAGCATTTAAATATCATTGCAACAGCTTTTATTTAGCCAGCAATCAAGAGTGTAAGTTTTTATGCGCTTAAAAGCATTTTCAGGCCGAATGAGCTTATTTCTGCCAATTGAAGGAAAATACTGAAAGGAAAGTGGGTTTGCCTTCATATTTGAACCAGAACAACTCAATTCAGCATGGAAATGTCATTGCAACAGCTTTTTTTTTAGCCAGAAATCAAGAGTGGAAGATTTTTATGCGCTTAAAAGCATTTTCAGGCGAAATAAGCTGATTTCTGCCAATTGTAGCAAAATACTGAAAGGAAAGTGGGTTTGCCTTCATATTTGACCCAGAACAACTCAATTCAGCATGGAAATATCATTGCAACAGCTTTAATTTAGCCAGAAATCAAGAGTGTAAGTTTTTATGCGCTTAAAAGCATTTTTCGGTCGAATAAACAAATATGCTTGTTTCTGCCAATTGTCGCAAAATACTAAAGGGAAAGTGGGTTTGCCTTCATATTTGACCCAGAACAACTCAGTTCAGCATGGAAATATCATTGCAACATCTTTTATTTAGCCAGAAATAAGGAGTTTAAGTTTTTATGCGCTTAAAAGCATTTTCAGGCCGAATGAGCTGATTTCTGCCAATTGTGGCAAAATACGGAAAGGAAAGTGGGTTTGCCTTCATATTTGACCCAGAACAACTCAGTTCAGCATGGAAATATCATTGCAACAGCTTTTATTTAGCCAGAAATCAAGAGTGTAAATTTATATGCGCTTACAAGCGTTTTCTGGCCGAATGAGCAAATATGCTTGTTTCTGCCAATTGCAGCAAAATACTGAAGGTAAAGTGGGTTTGCCTTCATATTTGACCCAGAACAACTCAGTTCAGCATTGAAATATCATTGCAACAGCTTTTGTTTAGCCAGAAAACAAGAGTGTACGTTTTTATGCGTTTAAAAGCATTTTCAGGCCGAATGAGCTGATTTCTGCCAATTGTAGCAAAATACTGAAAGGAAAGTGGCTTTGCCTTCATATTTGACCCAGAACAACTCAGTTCAGCATTGATTTAATTTAGCCAGAAATAAAGAGTGGAAGTTTTTCAGGCCGAATGAGCAAATATGCTTGTTTCTGCCAATTGCAGCAAAATACTGAAAGGAAAATGGGTTTGCCTTCATATTTGACCCAGAACAACTCAGTTCAGCATGAAAATATCATTGCAACATCTTTTATTTAGCCAGAAATAAGGAGTTTAAGTTTTTTTGCGCTTAAACGCATTTTCAGGCCCAATGAGCTGATTTCTGCCAATTGTAGCAAAATACGGAAAGGAAAGTGGGTTTGCCTTCATATTTGACCCAGAACAACTCAGTTCATAATTTAAATATCATTACAACAGCTTTTATTTAGCCAGAAATCAAGATTGTAAGTTTTTATGCGCTTAAAAGCAATTTCAGGCCGAATGAGCACATATCCTTGTTTCTGACAATTGCAGCAAAATACTGACAGGAAAGTGGGTTTGCCTTCATATTTGACCCAGAACAACTCAGTGTAGCATGGAAATATCATTGCAACAGCTTTTATTTAGCCAGAAATCAAGAGTGTAAGTTTTTATGCGCTTAAAAGCATTTTTCGGCCGAATGAACAAATATGCTTGTTTCTGCCAATTGTCGCAAAATACTGAAGGGAAAGTGGGTTTGCCTTCATATTTGACCCAGAACAACTCAGTTCAGCATGAAAATATCATTGCAACAGCTTTTATTTAGTCAGAAATCAAGATTGTAAGTTTTTATGCGCTTAAAAGCATTTTCAGGCCCAATGAGCTTGTTTCTGCCAATTGCAGCAAAATACTGAAAGGAAAGTGGGCTTGCCTTAATATTTGACCCAGAACAACTCAGGTCAGCATGGGAATATCATTGAAACATCTTTTATTTAGCCAGAAATAAGGAGTTTAAGTTTTTATACGCTTAAAAGCATTTTCAGGCCGAATGAGCTGATTTCTGCCAATTGCAGCAAAATACTGAAAGGAAAGTGGGTTTGCCTTCATATTTGACCCATAACAACTGAGTTCAGCATGGAAATATCATTGCAACATCTTTTATTTAGCCAGAAATAAGGAGTTTAAGTTTTTTTGCGCTTAAACGCATTTTCAGGCCCAATGAGCTGATTTCTGCCAATTGTAGCAAAATACGGAAAGGAAAGTGGGTTTGCCTTCATATTTGACCCAGAACAACTCAGTTCATAATTTAAATATCATTACAACAGCTTTTATTTAGCCAGAAATCAAGATTGTAAGTTTTTATGCGCTTAAAAGCAATTTCAGGCCGAATGAGCACATATCCTTGTTTCTGACAATTGCAGCAAAATACTGACAGGAAAGTGGGTTTGCCTTCATATTTGACCCAGAACAACTCAGTGTAGCATGGAAATATCATTGCAACAGCTTTTATTTAGCCAGAAATCAAGAGTGGAAATTTATATGCGCTTAAAACCATTTTCAGGCCGAATGAGCTGATTTCTGCCAATTGTAGCAAAATACTGAAGGGAAAGTGGGTTTGCCTTCATATTTGACCCAGAAAAACTCAGTTCAGCATGGAAATATCATTGCAACAGCTTTTATTTAGCCAGAAATCAAGAGTGTAAGTTTTTATGCGCTTAAAAGCATTTTTCGGCCGAATGAACAAATATGCTTGTTTCTGCCAATTGTCGCAAAATACTACGCACATATGCTTGTTTCTGACAATTGCAGCAAAATACTGACAGGAAAGTGGGTTTGCCTTCATATTTGACCCAGAACAACTCAGTTCAGCATGAAAATATCATTGCAACAGCTTTTATTTAGTCAGAAATCAAGATTGTAAGTTTTTATGCGCTTAAAAGCATTTTCAGGCCCAATGAGCTTGTTTCTGCCAATTGCAGCAAAATACTGAAAGGAAAGTGGGCTTGCCTTAATATTTGACCCAGAACAACTCAGGTCAGCATGGGAATATCATTGCAACATCTTTTATTTAGCCAGAAATAAGGAGTTTAAGTTTTTATACGCTTAAAAGCATTTTCAGGCCGAATGAGCTGATTTCTGCCAATTGCAGCAAAATACTGAAAGGAAAGTGGGTTTGCCTTCATATTTGACCCATAACAACTGAGTTCAGCATGGAAATATCATTGCAACATCTTTTATTTAGCCATAAATCAAGAGTGTAAGTTTTTATGCGCTTAAAAGCATTTTCAGGCCGAATGAGCTTGTTTCAGCCAATTGAAGCAAAATACTGAAAGGAAAGTGGGTTTGCCTTCATATTTGACCCAGAACAACTCAGTTCAGCATGGAAATATCATTGCAACAGCTTTTATTTAGCCAGAAATCAAGATTGTAAGTTTTTATGCGCTTAAAAGCATTTTCAGGCCAAATGAGCAAATATGCTTGTTTCTGCCAATTGCAGTAAAATACTGAAAGGAAAGTGGGTTTGCCTTCATATTTGAACCAAAACAACTCAGTTCAGCATGGAAATATCATTGCAACAGCTTTTATTTAGCCAGAAATCAAGAGTGTAAGTTTTTATGAGCTTAAAAGCATTTTCAGGCCGAATGAGCAAATATGCTTGTTTCTGCCAATTGCAGCAAAATACTGAAAGGAAAGTGGGTTTGCCTTCATATTTTAACCAGAACAACTCAGTTCAGCATTGAGATATCATTGCAACAGCTTTAATTTAGCCAGAAATAAAGAGTGGAAGTTTTTCAGGCCAAATGAGCAAATATGCTTGTTTCTGCAAATTGCAGCAAAATACTGAAAGGAAAATGGGTTTGCCTTGATATTTGACCCAGAACAACTCAGTTCAGCATTTAAATATCATTGCAACAGCTTTTATTTAGCCAGCAATCAAGAGTGTAAGTTTTTATGCGCTTAAAAGCATTTTCAGGCCGAATGAGCTGATTTCTGCCAATTGAAGGAAAATACTGAAAGGAAAGTGGGTTTGCCTTCATATTTGAACCAGAACAACTCAATTCAGTATGGAAATGTAATTGCAACAGCTTTTTTTTTAGCCAGAAATCAAGAGTGGAAGGTTTTTATGCGCTTAAAAGCATTTTCAGGCGAAATAAGCTGATTTCTGCCAATTGTAGCAAAATACTGAAAGGAAAGTGGGTTTGCCTTCATATTTGACCCAGAACAACTCAATTCAGCATGGAAATATCATTGCAACAGCTTTAATTTAGCCAGAAATCAAGAGTGTAAGTTTTTATGCGCTCAAAAGCATTTTTCGGCCGAATAAACAAATATGCTTGTTTCTGCCAAATGCAGCAAAATACTGAAAGGAAAGTGGGTTTGCCTTCATATTTGACCCAGAACAACTCAGTTCAGCATGGAAATATCATTGCAACATCTTTTATTTAGCCAGAAATAAGGAGTTTAAGCTTTTATGCGCTTAAACGTATTTTCAGGCCGAATGAGCTGATTTCTGCCAATTGTAGCAAAATACGGAAAGGAAAGTGGGTTTGCCTTCATATTTGACCCAGAACAACTCAGTTAAGCATTTAAATATCATTACAACAGCTTTTATTTAGCCAGAAATCAAGATTGTAAGTTTTTATGCGCTTAAAAGCATTTTCAGGCCGAATGAGCACATATGCTTGTTTCTGCCAATTGCAGCAAAATACTGAAAGGAAAGTCGGTTTGCCTTAATATTTGACCCAGAACAACTCAGTTCAGCATGGAAATATCATTGCAACATCTTTTATTTAGCCAGAAATAAGGAGTTTAAGTTTTTATGCGCTTAAAACCATTTTCAGGCCGAATGAACTGATTTCTGCCAATTGCAGCAAAATACTGACAGGAAAGTGGGTTTGCCTTCATATTTGACCCAGAACAACTCAGTTCAGCATTTAAATATCATTACAACAGCTTTTATTTAGCCAGAACTCAAGAGTGTAAGTTTTTATGCGCCTAAAAGCATTTTCAGGCCGAATGAGCAAATATGCTTGTTTCTGCCAATTGCAGCAAAATACTGAAAGGAAAGTTGGTTTGCCTTCATATTTGACCCAGAACAACTCAATTCAGCATGAAAATATCATTGCAACACCTTTTATTTAGCCAGAAATCAAGAGTGGAAGATTTTTATGCGCTTAAAAGCATTTTCAGGCCAAATAAGCTGATTTCTGCCAATTGCAACAAAATACTGAAGGGAAAGTGGGTTTGCCTTCATATTTGACCCGGAACAACTCAGTTCAGCATGGAAATATCATTGCAACAGTTTTTTTTTAGCCAGAAATCAAGAGTGGAAGTTTTTAAGGCCGAATGAGTAAATATGCTTGTTTCTGCCAATTGCAGCAAAATACTGACAGAAAAGTGGGTTTGCCCTCATATTTGACCCAGAACAACTCAGTTCAGCATTTAAATATCATTACAACAGCTTTTATTTAGCCAGAAATCAAGATTGTAAGTTTTTATGCGCTTAAAAGCATTTTCAGGCCGAATGAGCACATATGCTTGTTTCTGCCAATTGCAGCAAGATACTGAAAGGAAAGTGGGTTTGCCTTCATATTTGACCCAGCAAAATGCTATTCAGCATGGAAATGTCATTGCAACAGCTTTTATTTAGTCAGAAATCAAGAGTGGAAGATTTTTATGCGCTTAAAAGCATTTTTAGGCCAAATAGGCTGATTTCTGCCAATTGCAGCAAAATACTGAAGGGAAAGTGGGTTTGCCTTCATATTTGAAACAGAACAACTCAGTTCAGCATTGAAATATCATTGCAACAGCTTTTATTTAGCCAGAAATCAAGAGTGTAAGTTTTTATGCGCTTAAAAGCATTTTCAGGCCAAATGAGCTGATTTCTGCCAATTTCAGCAAAATACTGAAGGGAAAGTGAGTTTGCCTTCATATTTGACCCAGAACAACTCAGTTCAGCATGGAAATATCATTTCAACAGCATTTATTTAGCCAGAAATCAAGAGTGGAAGTTTTTCAGGCCGAATGAGCAAATATGCTTGTATCTGCCAATTGCAGCAAAATACTGAAGGGAAAGTGGGTTTGCCTTCATATTTGAAACAAAACAACTCAGTTCAGCATTGAAATATCATTGCAACAGCTTTTATTTAGCCAGAAATCAAGAGTGTAAGTTTTTATGCGCTTAAAAGCATTTTCAGGCCAAATGAGCTGATTTCTGCCAATTTCAGCAAAATACTGAAGGGAAAGTTTGTTTGCCTTCATATTTGACCCAGAACAACTCAGTTCAGCATGGAAATATCATTGCAACAGCATTTATTTAGCCAGAAATCAAGAGTGGAAGTTTTTTAGGCCGAATGAGCAAATATGCTTGTTTCTGCGAATTGCAGCAAAATACTGAAGGGAAAGTGGGTTTGCCTTCATATTTGAACCAGAACAACTCAGTTCAGCATTTAAATATCATTACAACAGCTTTTATTTAGCCAGAACTCAAGAGTGTAAGTTTTTATGCGCTTAAAAGCATTTTCAGGCGAAATAAGCTGATTTCTGCCAATTGTAGCAAAATACTGAAAGGAAAGTGGGTTTGCCTTCATATTTGACCCAGAACAACTCAATTCAGCATGGAAATATCATTGCAACAGCTTTAATTTAGCCAGAAATCAAGAGTGTAAGTTTTTATGCGCTTAAAAGCATTTTTCGGCCGAATAAACAAATATGCTTGTTTCTGCCAATTGTTGCAAAATACTAAAGGGAAAGTGGGTTTACCTTCATATTTGACCCAGAACAACTCAGTTCAGCATGGAAATATCATTGCAACATCTTTTATTTAGCCAGAAATAAGGAGTTTAAGCTTTTATGCGCTTAAACGTATTTTCAGGCCGAATGAGCTGATTTCTGCCAATTGTAGCAAAATACGGAAAGGAAAGTGGGTTTGCCTTCATATTTGACCCAGAACAATTCAGTTAAGCATTTAAATATCATTACAACAGCTTTTATTTAGCCAGAAATCAAGATTGTAAGTTTTTATGCGCTTAAAAGCATTTTCAGGCCGAATGAGCACATATGCTTGTTTCTGTCAATTGCAGCAAAATACTGAAAGGAAAGTGGGTTTGCCTTAATATTTGACCCAGAACAACTCAGTTCAGCATGGAAATATCATTGCAACATCTTTTATTTAGCCAGAAATAAGGAGTTTAAGTTTTTATGCGCTTAAAAGCATTTTCAGGCCGAATGAGCTGATTTCTGCCAATTGTGGCAAAATACGGAAAGGAAAGTGGGTTTGCCTTCATATTTGACCCAGAACAACTCAGTTCAGCATGGAAATATCATTGTAACAGCTTTTATTTAGCCAAAAATCAAGAGTGTAAATTTATATGCGCTTACAAGCATTTTCTGGCCGAATGAGCAAATATGCTTGTTTCTGTCAATTGCAGCAAAATACTGAAGGTAAAGTGGGTTTGCCTTCATATTTGACCCAGAACAACTCAGTTCAGCATTGAAATATCATTGCAACAGCTTTTGTTTAGCCAGAAAACAAGAGTGTAAGTTTTTATGCGCTTAAAAGCATTTTCAGGCCGAATGAGCTGATTTTTGCCAATTGTAGCAAAATACTGAAAGGAAAGTGGGTTTGCCTTCATATTTGACCCAGAACAACTCAGTTCAGCATTGAGATATCATTGCAACAGCTTTAATGTAGCCAGAAATAAAGAGTGGAAGTTTTTCAGGCCAAATGAGCAAATATGCTTGTTTCTGCCAATTGCAGCAAAATACTGAAGGGAAAGTGGGTTTGCCTTCATCTTTAACCCAGAACAACTCAGTTCAGCATTTAAATATTATTGCAAAAGCTTTTATTTAGCCAGAAATCAAGAGTGTAAGTTTTTATACGCTTAAAAGCATTTTAAGGCCGAATGAGCTGATTTATGCCAATTGTAGCAAAATACTGAAAGGAAAGTGGGCTTGCCTTCATATTTGACCCAGAACAACTCAGTTCAGCATGGAAATGTCATTGCAACATCTTTTATTTAGCCAGAAATAAGGAGTTTAAGTTTTTATGCGCTTAAAAGCATTTTCAGGCCAAATAAGCTGATTTCTGCCAATTGCAGCAAAATACTGAAGGGAAAGTGGGTTTGCCTTCATATTTGACCCAGAACAACTCAGTTCAGCATGGAAATATTATTGCAACAGCTTTTATTTAGCCAGAAATCAAGAGTGGAAGTTTTTTGGGCCGAATGAGCAAATATGCTTGTTTCTGCCAATTGCAGCAAAATACTGAAGGGAAAGTGGGTTTGCCTTCATATTTGACCCAGAACAACTCAGTTCAGCATGGAAATATCATTGCAACAGCTTTTATTTAGCCAGAAATCAAGAGTGGAAGTTTTTATGCGCTTAAAATCATTTTCAGGCCGAATGAGCTGATTTCTGCCAATTGTAGCAAAATACTGACGAGAAAGTGGGTTTGCCTTCATATTTGACCCAGAACAACTCAGTTCAGCATGGAAATATCATTGCAACATCTTTTATTTAGCCAGAAATAAGGAGTTTAAGTTTTTTTGCGCTTAAACGCATTTTCAGGCCGAATGAGCTGATTTCTGCCAATTGTAGCAAAATACGGAAAGGAAAGTGGGTTTGCCTTCATATTTGACCCAGAACAACTCAGTTCATAATTTAAATATCATTACAACAGCTTTTATTTAGCCAGAAATCAAGATTGTAAGTTTTTATGCGCTTAAAAGCATTTTCAGGCCGAATGAGCACATATGCTTGTTTCTGCCAATTGCAGCAAAATACTGAAAGGAAAGTCGGTTTGCCTTAATATTTGACCCAGAACAACTCAGTTCAGCATGGAAATATCATTGCAACATCTTTTATTTAGCCAGAAATAAGGAGTTTAAGTTTTTATGCGCTTAAAACCATTTTCAGGCCGAATGAGCTGATTTCTGCCAATTGCAGCAAAATACTGACAGGAAAGTGGGTTTGCCTTCATATTTGACCCAGAACAACTCAGTTCAGCATTTAAATATCATTACAACAGCTTTTATTTAGCCAGAACTCAAGAGTGTAAGTTTTTATGCGCCTAAAAGCATTTTCAGGCCGAATGAGCAAATATGCTTGTTTCTGCCAATTGCAGCAAAATACTGAAAGGAAAGTTGGTTTGCCTTCATATTTGACCCAGAACAACTCAATTCAGCATGGAAATATCATTGCAACACCTTTTATTTAGCCAGAAATCAAGAGTGGAAGATTTTTATGCGCTTAAAAGCATTTTCAGGCCAAATAAGCTGATTTCTGCCAATTGCAGCAAAATACTGAAGGGAAAGTGGGTTTGCCTTCATATTTGACCCGGAACAACTCAGTTCAGCATGGAAATATCATTGCAACAGTTTTTTTTTAGCCAGAAATCAAGAGTGGAAGTTTTTAAGGCCGAATGAGTAAATATGCTTGTTTCTGCCAATTGCAGCAAAATACTGACAGAAAAGTGGGTTTGCCCTCATTTTTGACCCAGAACAACTCAGTTCAGCATTTAAATATCATTACAACAGCTTTTATTTAGCCAGAAATCAAGATTGTAAGTTTTTATGCGCTTAAAAGCATTTTCAGGCCGAATGAGCACATATGCTTGTTTCTGCCAATTGCAGCAAGATACTGAAAGGAAAGTGGGTTTGCCTTCATATTTGACCCAGCAAAATGCTATTCAGCATGGAAATGTCATTGCAACAGCTTTTATTTAGTCAGAAATCAAGAGTGGAAGATTTTTATGCGCTTAAAAGCATTTTTAGGCCAAATAGGCTGATTTCTGCCAATTGCAGCAAAATACTGAAGGGAAAGTGGGTTTGCCTTCATATTTGAAACAGAACAACTCAGTTCAGCATTGAAATATCATTGCAACAGCTTTTATTTAGCCAGAAATCAAGAGTGTAAGTTTTTATGCGCTTAAAAGCATTTTCAGGCCAAATGAGCTGATTTCTGCCAATTTCAGCAAAATACTGAAGGGAAAGTGAGTTTGCCTTCATATTTGACCCAGAACAACTCAGTTCAGCATGGAAATATCATTTCAACAGCATTTATTTAGCCAGAAATCAAGAGTGGAAGTTTTTCAGGCCGAATGAGCAAATATGCTTGTATCTGCCAATTGCAGCAAAATACTGAAGGGAAAGTGGGTTTGCCTTCATATTTGAAACAGAACAACTCAGTTCAGCATTGAAATATCATTGCAACAGCTTTTATTTAGCCAGAAATCAAGAGTGTAAGTTTTTATGCGCTTAAAAGCATTTTCAGGCCAAATGAGCTGATTTCTGCCAATTTCAGCAAAATACTGAAGGGAAAGTTTGTTTGCCTTCATATTTGACCCAGAACAACTCAGTTCAGCATGGAAATATCATTGCAACAGCATTTATTTAGCCAGAAATCAAGAGTGGAAGTTTTTTAGGCCGAATGAGCAAATATGCTTGTTTCTGCGAATTGCAGCAAAATACTGAAGGGAAAGTGGGTTTGCCTTCATATTTGAACCAGAACAACTCAGTTCAGCATTTAAATATCATTACAACAGCTTTTATTTAGCCAGAACTCAAGAGTGTAAGTTTTTATGCGCTTAAAAGCATTTTCAGGCCGAATGAGCACATATGCTTGTTTCTGCCAATTGCAGCAAAATACTGACAGGAAAGTGGGTTTGCCCTCATATTTGACCCAGAACAACTCAGTTCAGCATTTAAATATCATTACAACAGCTTTTATTCAGCCAGAAATCAAGATTGTAAGTTTTTATGCGCTTAAAAGCATTTTCAGGCCGAATGAGCACATATGCTTGTTTCTGCCAATTGCAGCAAAATACTGAAAGGAAAGTGGGTTTGCCTTCATATTTGACCCAGAAAAATGCTATTCAGCATGGAAATGTCATTGCAACAGCTTTTATTTAGCCAGAAATCAAGAGTGGAAGATTTTTATGCGCTTAAAAGCATTTTCAGGCCAAATAAGCTGATTTTTGCCAATTGCAGCAAAATACTGAAGGGAAAGTGGGTTTGCCTTCATATTTGACCCAGAACAACTCAGTTCAGCATGGAAATATCATTGCAACACCTTTTATTTAGCCAGAAATCAAGAGTGGAAGTTTTTTAGGCCGAATGAGCAAATATGCTTGTTTCTGCCAATTGCAGCAAAATACTGACAGGAAAGTGGGTTTGCCCTCATATTTGACCCAGAACAACTCAGTTCAGCATTTAAATATCATTACAACAGCTTTTATTTAGCCAGAAATCAAGATTGTAAGTTTTTATGCGCTTAAAAGCATTTTCAGGCCGAATGAGCACATATGCTTGTTTCTGCCAATTGCAGCAAAATACTGAAAGGAAAGTGGGTTTGCCTTCATATTTGACCCAGAAAAATGCTATTCAGCATGGAAATGTCATTGCAACAGCTTTTATTTAGCCAGAAATCAAGAGTGGAAGATTTTTATGCGCTTAAAAGCATTTTCAGGCCAAATAAGCTGATTTCTGCCAATTGCAGCAAAATACTGAAGGGAAAGTGGGTTTGCCTTCATATTTGACCCAGAACAACTCAGTTCAGCATGGAAATATCATTGCCACAGCTTTTATTTAGACAGAAATCAAGAGTGGAAGATTTTTATACGCTTAAAAGCATTTTCAGGCCAAATAAGCTGATTTCTGCCAATTGCAGCAAAATACTGAAGGGAAAGTGGGTTTGCCTTCATATTTGACCCAGAACAACTCAGTTCAGCATTTAAATATCATTACAACAGCTTTTATTTAGCCAGAACTCAAGAGGGTAAGTTTTTATGCGCTTAAAAGCATTTTCAGGCCAAATCAGCTGATTTCTGCCAATTGCAGCACAATATTGAAGGTAAAGTGGGTTTGCCTTCATATTTGACACAGAACAACTCAGTTCAGCATTGAAATATCATTGCAACAGCTTTTATTTAGCCAGAAATCAAGAGTGTACGTTTTTATGCGCTTAAAAGCATTTTCAGGCCAAATGAGCTGATTTCTGCCAATTTCAGCAAAATACTGAAGGGAAAGTGAGTTTGCCTTCATATTTGACCCAGAACAACTCAGTTCAGCATGGAAATATCATTGCAACACCTTTTATTTAGCCAGAAATCAAGAGTGGAAGTTTTTTAGGCCGAATGAGCAAATATGCTTGTTTCTGCCAATTGCAGCAAAATACTGAAAGGAAGGTGGGTTTGCCTTCATATTTGACCCAGAACAACTCAGTTCAGCATGGAAATATCATTGCAACACCTTTTATTTAGCCAGAAATCAAGATTGTAAGTTTTTATGCGCTTAAAAGCATTTTCAGGCCGAATGAGCACATATGCTTGTTTCTGCCAATTGCAGCAAAATACTGACAGGAAAGTGGGTTTGCCCTCATATTTGACCCAGAACAACTCAGTTCAGCATTTAAATATCATTACAACAGCTTTTATTTAGCCAGAAATCAAGATTGTAAGTTTTTATGCGCTTAAAAGCATTTTCAGGCCGAATGAGCACATATGCTTGTTTCTGCCAATTGCAGCAAAATACTGAAAGGAAAGTGGGTTTGTCTTCATATTTGACCCAGAAAAATGCTATTCAGCATGGAAATGTCATTGCAACAGCTTTTATTTAGCCAGAAATCAAGAGTGGAAGATTTTTATGCGCTTAAAAGCATTTTCAGGCCAAATAAGCTGATTTTTGCCAATTGCAGCAAAATACTGAAGGGAAAGTGGGTTTGCCTTCATATTTGACCCAGAACAACTCAGTTCAGCATGGAAATATCATTGCAACAGCTTTTATTTAGCCAGAAATCAAGAGTGGAAGATTTTTATGCGCTTAAAAGCATTTTCAGGCCAAATAAACTGATTTCTGCCAATTGCAGCAAAATACTGAAAGGAAGGTGGGTTTGCCTTCATATTTGACCCAGAACAACTCAGTTCAGCATGGAAATATCATTGCAACACCTTTTATTTAGCCAGAAATCAAGAGTGGAAGTTTTTTAGGCCGAATGAGCAAATATGCTTGTCTCTGCCAATTGCAGCAAAATACTGACAGGAAAGTGGGTTTGCCCTCATATTTGACCCAGAACAACTCAGTTCAGCATTTAAATATCATTACAACAGCTTTTATTTAGCCAGAAATCAAGATTGTAAGTTTTTATGCGCTTAAAAGCATTTTCAGGCCGAATGAGCACATATGCTTGTTTCTGCCAATTGCAGCAAAATACTGAAAGGAAAGTGGGTTTGCCTTCATATTTGACCCAGAAAAATGCTATTCAGCATGGAAATGTCATTGCAACAGCTTTTATTTAGCCAGAAATCAAGAGTGGAAGATTTTTATGCGCTTAAAAGCATTTTTAGGCCAAATAAGCTGATTTCTGCCAATTGCAGCAAAATACTGAAGGGAAAGTGGGTTTGCCTTCATATTTGACCCAGAACAACTCAGTTCAGCATGGAAATATCATTGCAACAGCTTTTATTCAGCCAGAAATCAAGAGTGGAAGATTTTTATGCGCTTAAAAGCATTTTCAGGCCAAATAAGCTGATTTCTGCCAATTGCAGCAAAATACTGAAGGGAAAGTGGGTTTGCCTTCATATTTGACCCAGAACAACTCAGTTCAGCATGGAAATATCATTGCCACAGCTTTTATTTAGCCAGAAATCAAGAGTGGAAGATTTTTATACGCTTAAAAGCATTTTCAGGCCATATAAGCTGATTTCTGCCAATTGCAGCAAAATACTGAAGGGAAAGTGGGTTTGCCTTCATATTTGACCCAGAACAACTCAGTTCAGCATTTAAATATCATTACAAAAGCTTTTATTTAGCCAGAACTCAAGAGGGTAAGTTTTTATGCGCTTAAAAGCATTTTCAGGCCAAATCAGCTGATTTCTGCCAATTGCAGCACAATATTGAAGGTAAAGTGGGTTTGCCTTCATATTTGACACAGAACAACTCAGTTCAGCATTGAAATATCATTGCAACAGCTTTTATTTAGCCAGAAATCAAGAGTGTACGTTTTTATGCGCTTAAAAGCATTTTCAGGCCAAATGAGCTGATTTCTGCCAATTTCAGCAAAATACTGAAGGGAAAGTGAGTTTGCCTTCATATTTGACCCAGAACAACTCAGTTCAGCATGGAAATATCATTGCAACACCTTTTATTTAGCCAGAAATCAAGAGTGGAAGTTTTTTAGGCCGAATGAGCAAATATGCTTGTTTCTGCCAATTGCAGCAAAATACTGAAAGGAAGGTGGGTTTGCCTTCATATTTGACCCAGAACAACTCAGTTCAGCATGGAAATATCATTGCAACACCTTTTATTTAGACAGAAATCAAGAGTGGAAGTTTTTTAGGCCGAATGAGCAAATATGCTTGTTTCTGCCAATTGCAGCAAAATACTGACAGGAAAGTGGGTTTGCCCTCATATTTGACCCAGAACAACTCAGTTCAGCATTTAAATATCATTACAACAGCTTTTATTTAGCCAGAAATCAAGATTGTAAGTTTTTATGCGCTTAAAAGCATTTTCAGGCCGAATGAGCACATATGCTTGTTTCTGCCAGTTGCAGCAAAATACTGAAAGGAAAGTGGGTTTGCCTTCATATTTGACCCAGAAAAATGCTATTCAGCATGGAAATGTCATTGCAACAGCTTTTATTTAGCCAGAAATCAAGAGTGGAAGATTTTTATGCGCTTAAAAGCATTTTTAGGCCAAATAAGCTGATTTCTGCCAATTGCAGCAAAATACTGAAGGGAAAGTGGGTTTGCCTTCATATTTGACCCAGAACAACTCAGTTCAGCATGGAAATATCATTGCAACAGCTTTTATTCAGCCAGAAATCAAGAGTGGAAGATTTTTATGCGCTTAAAAGCATTTTCAGGCCAAATAAGCTGATTTCTGCCAATTGCAGCAAAATACTGAAGGGAAAGTGGGTTTGCCTTCATATTTGACCCAGAACAACTCAGTTCAGCATGGAAATATCATTGCCACAGCTTTTATTTAGCCAGAAATCAAGAGTGGAAGATTTTTATACGCTTAAAAGCATTTTCAGGCCAAATAAGCTGATTTCTGCCAATTGCAGCAAAATACTGAAGGGAAAGTGGGTTTGCCTTCATATTTGACCCAGAACAACTCAGTTCAGCATTTAAATATCATTACAACAGCTTTTATTTAGCCAGAACTCAAGAGGGTAAGTTTTTATGCGCTTAAAAGCATTTTCAGGCCAAATCAGCTGATTTCTGCCAATTGCAGCACAATATTGAAGGTAAAGTGGGTTTGCCTTCATATTTGACACAGAACAACTCAGTTCAGCATTGAAATATCATTGCAACAGCTTTTTTTTAGCCAGAAATCAAGAGTGTACGTTTTTATGCGCTTAAAAGCATTTTCAGGCCAAATGAGCTGATTTCTGCCAATTTCAGCAAAATACTGAAGGGAAAGTGAGTTTGCCTTCATATTTGACCCAGAACAACTCAGTTCAGCATGGAAATATCATTGCAACACCTTTTATTTAGCCAGAAATCAAGAGTGGAAATTTTTTAGGCCGAATGAGCAAATATGCTTGTTTCTGCCAATTGCAGCAAAATACTGAAAGGAAGGTGGGTTTGCCTTCATATTTGACCCAGAACAACTCAGTTCAGCATGGAAATATCATTGCAACACCTTTTATTTAGCCAGAAATCAAGATTGTAAGTTTTTATGCGCTTAAAAGCATTTTCAGGCCGAATGAGCACATATGCTTGTTTCTGCCAATTGTAGCAAAATACTGAAAGGAAAGTGGGTTTGCCTTCATATTTGACCCAGAAAAATGCAATTCAGCATGGAAATGTCATTGCAACAGCTTTTATTTAGCCAGAAATCAAGAGTGGAAGATTTTTATGCGCTTAAAAGCATTTTCAGGCCAAATAAGCTGATTTCTGCCAATTGCAGCAAAATACTGAAGGGAAAGTGGGTTTGCCTTCATATTTAATCGGAACAACTCAGTTCAGCATGGAAATATCATTGCAACAGTTTTTTTTTAGCCAGAAATCAAGAGTGGAAGTTTTTTAGGCCGAATGAGCAAATATGCTTGTTTCTGCCAATTGCAGCAAAATACTGACAGGAAAGTGGGTTTGCCTTCATATTTGACCCAGAACAACTCAGTTCAGCATTTTAATATCATTACAACAGGTTTTATTTAGCCAGAAATCAAGATTGTAAGTTTTTATGCGCTTCAGCTGTGGGTTACATGATAATGGAGAATGCAATTGTGGACCATCCAGATTTGCGGTAAGCGTATTGCGTCACTTCCTGTTTCTGCACACTCTTGGGTTTCTACCGAAAGACTGTTTATTGATTAATTGTAGCTGTTATTTTTACTTAAATAAGTGATTTCTTCACACAAGAATTAATACTTAGTCGTAACATACGCTTGTATTGCACAAGCACCTGCTTTTGCAAAACATAACCAGCTAAAGTTTACAAATTCCACATTTCACTTATATTAGCTTCGCTAGCTTAGCAGTTAAACATTAGCAATGGCTTCTCTGTCTCC
The DNA here is from genome assembly GCF_033026475.1 of Channa argus. Taxonomy (NCBI): domain Eukaryota; kingdom Metazoa; phylum Chordata; class Actinopteri; order Anabantiformes; family Channidae; genus Channa; species Channa argus. The sequence goes on along the minus strand of NW_027125243.1, from coordinate 81,511 downwards.
CTCTGTCTCTCCTTCTCTCACTTGCTCGGTGTGTCTCATGTTCAGTTTTTCCTCTGCCTCCTTTAGTGATAATGGTATATGTAATAAGTGTAAGGTTTTTGCAGCTTTGGAGGCGAGGCTCACGGAATTGGAAGCACGGCTCCGCACCATGGAAAACAACTCCGCTAGTCAGGCCCCGGTAGCTGGTGCGGGCCGACCTAGCGTAGCCCCTGCTAGCTGTCCCCCGGCAGTTCCCGAGCAGCCGGGAAGCCAGTCCGGCTGGGTGACGGTTCGTAAGAGATCTAATGCCAAACAGACGCCCGAGGTTCACCTCCAGTCGGTTCATGTTTCTAATCGATTTTCCCCACTCAGCGACACACCCGCTGAGAAACCAACTCTGGTAATTGGCAGCTCCATAGTCAGAAACGTGAAGTTAGAGACTCCAGCGGCCGTAGTCAAATGTCTTCCTGGGGCCAGAGCGGGCGACGTTGAATCATATTTGAAACTCCTGGCTAAGGATAAACGTAAATACAGTAATATTATTATTCACGTGGGAGTTAATGACGCCCGATTACGTAAATCGGAGGTCACTAAAATGAATGTTGAATCGGTGTGTAACTTTGCAAAAACAATGTCGGACTCCGTAATTTTCTCTGGTCCCCTGCCAAATCTGACCAGTGATGACATGTACACCCGCATGTCGTCATTCAACCGCTGGCTGTCTAGGTGGTGTCCAGCAAACGATGTGGGCTACATAGACAATTGGAAACGTTTTTGGGGAAAACCTAGGCTGATTAGGAGAGATGGCATCCATCCTACTTTAGATGGTGCAGCTTTCTTATCCAGAAATATGGCTGGTTTTATTAGACAACCAAAAGTATGACAATCCAGAGTTGAGCCTAGGATGCAGAGATCCTGTCCTACACGCCTCTCTGCAGTATCCTTACAACCGTCACCCCCCCACAACTCCCACATACCTATAGAGACTGTGTCTGTTCCCCGACCTAAATTACATAAAGTAAATATGACAACAAGAGGAGTTAATCATAATAACCTAATAAAAGTTAAGACTACTCCTCTTACAGAACAAAACCCCAAAACTATTAAATGTGGATTATTAAATATCAGATCTCTCTCTTCTAAATCTCTAGTAGTAGTAAATGACTTAATAAGCGATCATCAATTCGATTTATTTTGTCTCACTGAAACTTGGTTGCAGCAGGAAGAATATGTCAGTCTAAATGAGTCAACCCCCCCAAGTCACAATAATTATCATGTTCCTAGAAGCACAGGCCGAGGTGGAGGAGTTGCAGCAATCTTCCATTGTAGCTTATCAATAAACCCTAGACCTAAACATAGTTATAACTCATTTGAGAGCCTTACTCTTAGCCTTTCACACCCAAACTGGAAAACTCAAAAACCACTATTATTTGTTATCGTGTACCGTCCTCCAGTCCCTTATTCAGAGTTTTTGATTGAATTTTCTGATTTTCTAGCTGATTTAGTGCTTAGTACAGATAAAGTCATTATAGTGGGTGACTTTAACATTCATGTAGATGCTGACAGTAACTGCCTGAGCACTGCGTTTAATTCATTATTAGATTCAATTGGTTTTTCCCAAAATGTAAATAAACCCACTCACTGTTTTAGTCACACGTTAGACCTTGTCCTTACGTATGGAATTGAAACAGATAATTTAACAATATGTCCTCACAACTCTCTTCTGTCTGACCATTTTTTAATAACATTTGAATTTACAATAACGGACTATATAGCAGTTAGGGAAAAATTCCACTATAGCAGATGCTTAAGTGAAAAAGCTGTCAACAAATTTAAAGAAATTATTTCTTCATCATTTGCTTCACCATATGTTAATACAATGGGAAGTAGTCTCCTTAATGTTACTCCTGCACAAGTAGATTATCTTGTTGACAATTCTGCAGCCTCACTACGTACAATACTCGATAGTGTTGCCCCTCTAAAAAAGAAGGCAGTAAATCAGCAGAGGCGATCTCCATGGTATAGTTCACAAACACGCAACTTAAAACAGGAAACACGAAAGTTAGAAAGGAAGTGGCGTTCCAGAAAGTTAGAAGAATCTCATTTAGCCTGGAAAAATAGTTTAAAAACGTACAAAAAAGCTCTCAGTGATGCCAGAACAGCATATTATTCATCATTAATAGAAGAAAACAAGAACAACCCCCGGTTTCTGTTCAGCACTGTAGCCAGGCTGACTAAGAGCCATAGTTCTGTTGAGCCTACTATTCCCTTAACTTTGAGCAGCAATGACTTCATGACCTTCTTTATGAATAAAATTGTAGCTATTAGAGAAAGTATTCACCAGATCCTCCCCCCAAAAATTACAGATAGATCTTCATGTACAGCAGTGCTAGAATCATGGATAAGGCCCCACTCCCTGTTAGACTGCTTTTTACCCATAGATCTCTCTGAGCTAACTTCAATTATTACCTCATCTAAACCAACAACCTGTCTGCTAGACCCTATTCCAATTAGGCTGCTCAAGGAAGCTTTACCCTTAATAGATACGTTCATATTAGATATCATCAATCTATCTTTAGAAACAGGCTATGTACCACAGGCCTATAAGGTAGCTGTAATTAAACCATTACTTAAAAAACCCTGTCTTGACCCAGGTGTTTTAGCCAATTACAGACCAATATCTAATCTCCCCTTTATTTCTAAAATAATTGAAAAAGTAGTCGCAAAACAATTATGTGATCACCTCCATAGGAATAGTTTGTATGAAGAGTTTCAGTCAGGATTTAGAGTTCATCATAGTACAGAAACAGCACTGGTAAAAGTCACCAACGATCTTCTCATGGCCTCAGATACTGGACTCATCTCTATACTTGTTCTGTTAGATCTTAGTGCCGCATTTGATACCATTGATCATAACATTTTATTACAGAGACTGGAACATGAAATTGCAATTACAGGAACTGCACTAGGTTGGTTTAAATCCTATCTGTCTGATAGATTTCAATTTGTTCATGTTAATAATGAATCCTCCATGCACACAAAGGTTAGCTATGGAGTTCCACAAGGCTCTGTGTTAGGACCAATACTTTTTACTTTATATATGTCTCCTTTAGGCAACATTATTAGAAAACACTCCATAAATTTCCACTGTTATGCTGATGATACCCAGCTATATTTATCTATGGAACCAGATGAAAATAATCAGTTAATAAAGCTTCAAGCATGCCTACAAGACATAAAGGCCTGGATGTCCCACAATTTTTTACTTTTAAACTCAGACAAAACTGAAGTCATAGTATTTGGGCCCAAAAATATCAGAGATATGATGTCCAACCATATTGTTACCCTAGATGGCATAAGTCTGGCCTCCAGTACTACTGCAAGGAACCTTGGAGTTATTTTTGATCAGGATCTGTCCTTTAAGTCACATATAAAACAAATCTCTAGAACAGCCTTCTTCCACCTACGGAACATTGCCAAAATTAGGAGCATACTGTCTCAAAGTGATGCCGAAAAACTGGTCCATGCATTTGTTACTTCTAGGTTGGACTACTGTAATTCCCTACTTTCAGGATGCCCCAGTAACTCCCTAAAGAGCCTGCAATTAATCCAAAATGCTGCAGCAAGAGTGCTGACTGGAACTAGCAAGAGAGATCATATTTCACCTTCATTAGCTTCTCTCCATTGGCTTCCCATTAAATTTAGAATAGAATTTAAAACCCTGCTTCTTACATATAAAGCTCTGAATGGTCAGGCTCCATCATATATAGAAGACCTCATAGCACCATATCATCCCAGTAGACCACTTCGCTCTCAGAATGCAGGCCTACTTGTGGTTCCCAGAATTTCCAAAAGTAGAATGGGAGGTAGAGCCTTTAGCTATCAAGCTCCTCTCTTGTGGAACCAGCTCCCAGTTCAGATTCGGGAAGCAGACACCCTCTCTACTTTTAAGTCTAAGCTTAAAACCTTCCTCTTTAATAAAGCATATAGTTAGTTATAGTTATGCTGCCATAGGCTTAGACTGCTGGGGGACCCACCCCCCAATGCACTGAGCTCCTTTCCTCCTCTTGACCATCTCTCCTCTCCTCTCACCCCGCAATTCTCACCACTGTATGTCATTAACTCTGTGTGTTCTCTCCCGTAGTTGTCTTTGTCCTCCTCTGTCCCCCTCTCTCTGTCCCTTTCTGCAGGTGTCCCCCGGCTTTGAAGCTGTGTGTCTTCCAGCGTGCAGCTACTGGTCCTACCAATCTGCCCGATGTTTTGTTATTGCTTTTTATTGCTCTGTTCTTTTCTCTCTCCCCTTTCCACTCACCCCAACCGGTCGAGGCAGATGGCCGTCCACCCTGAGCCTGGTTCTGCTGGAGGTTTCTTCCGTTAAAGGGAGTTTTTCCTCTCCACTGTTGCCTATGGCTTGCTCCAGGGGGAATTGTTGGGTTCTCTTTATATATCTTTATAATCGTGACTTTATTCTGTAAAGTGCACTGAGATGACTTTGTTGTGAATTGGCGCTATATAAATAAAGTTGAATTGAATTGAATTAAAAGCATTTTCAGGCCGAACGAGCACATATGCTTGTTTCTGACAATTGCAGCAAAATACTGACAGGAAAGTGGGTTTGCCTTCATATTTGATACAGAACAACTCAGTTCAGCATGGAAATGTCATTGCAACAGCTTTTATCTAGCCAGAAAGAGAGAGTGTAAGTTTGTATGCGCTTAAAAGCATTTTCAGGCCAAATCAGCTGATTTCTGCCAATTGCAGCAAAATACTGAAGGTAAAGTGGGTTTGCCCTCATATTTGACCCAGAACAACTCAGTTCAGCATGGAAATATCATTGCAACAGCATTTATTTAGCCAGAAATCAAGAGTGGAAGTTTTTTAGGCCGAATGAGCAAATATGCTTCTTTCTGCCAATTGCAGAAAAATACTGAAGGGAAAGTGGGTTTGCCTTCATATTTGAACCAGAACAACTCAGTTCAGCATGGAAATATCATTGCAACCGCTTTTATTTAGCCAGAAATAAGGAGTTTAAGTTTTTATGCGCTTAAAAGCATTTTCAGGCCGAATGAGCACATATACTTGTTTCTGCCAATTGCAGCAAAATACTGAAGGGAAAGTGGGTTTGCCTTCATATTTGACCCGGAACAACTCAGTTCAGCATGGAAATATCATTGCAACAGTTTTTTTTTAGCCAGAAATCAAGAGTGGAAGTTTTTTAGGCCGAATGAGCAAATATGCTTGTTTCTGCCAATTGCAGCAAAATACTGACAGGAAAGTGGGTTTGCCCTCATATTTGACCCAGAACAACTCAGTTCAGCATTTAAATATCATTACAACAGCTTTTATTTAGCCAGAAATCAAGATTGTAAGTTTTTATGCGCTTAAAAGCATTTTCAGGCCAAATGAACTGATTTATGCCAATTTCAGCAAAATACTGAAGGGAAAGTGAGTTTGCCTTCATATTTGACCCAGAACAACTCAGTTCAGCATGGAAATATCATTGCAACACCTTTTATTTAGCCAGAAATCAAGATTGTAAGTTTTTATGCGCTTAAAAGCATTTTCAGGCCGAATGAGCACATATGCTTGTTTCTGCCAATTGTAGCAAAATATTGAAAGGAAAGTGGGTTTGCCTTCATATTTAACCCAGAAAAATGCAATTCAGCATGGAAATGTCATTGCAACAGCTTTTATTTAGCCAGAAATCAAGAGTGGAAGATTTTTATGCGCTTAAAGCATTTTCAGGCCAAATAAGCTGATTTCTGCCAATTGCAGCAAAATACTGAAGGGAAAGTGGGTTTGCCTTCATATTTGACCCGGAACAACTCAGTTCAGCATGGAAATATCATTGCAATAGTTTTTTTTAAGCCAGAAATCAAGAGTGGAAGCTTTTTAGGCCGAATGAGCACATATGCTTGTTTCTGCCAATTGCAGCAAAATACTGACAGGAAAGTGGGTTTGCCTTCATATTTGACCCAGAACAACTCAGTTCAGCATTTTAATATCATTACAACAGCTTTTATTTAGCCAGAAATCAAGATTGTAAGTTTTTATGCGCTTAAAAGCATTTTCAGGCCGAACGAGCACATATGCTTGTTTCTGACAATTGCAGCAAAATACTGACAGGAAAGTGGGTTTGCCTTCATATTTGATACAGAACAACTCAGTTCAGCATGGAAATATCATTGCAACATCTTTTATTTAGCCAGAAATAAGAAGTTTAAGTTTTTATGCGCTTAAAAGCATTTTCAGGCCGAATGAGCTGATTTCTGCCAATTGTGGCAAAATACGGAAAGGAAAGTGGGTTTGCCTTCATATTTGACCCAGAACAACTCAGTTCAGCATGGAAATATCATTGCAACAGCTTTTATTTAGCCAGAAATCAACAGTGTAAATTTATATGCGCTTACAAGCATTTTCTGGCCGAATGAGCAAATATGCTTGTTTCTGTCAATTGCAGCAAAATACTGAAGGTAAAGTGGGTTTGCCTTCATATTTGACCCAGAACAACTCAGTTCAGCATTGAAATATCATTGCAACAGCTTTTGTTTAGCCAGAAAACAAGAGTGTAAGTTTTTATGCGCTTAAAAGCATTTTCAGGCCGAATGAGCTGATTTCTGCCAATTGTAGCAAAATACTGAAAGGAAAGTGGGTTTGCCTTCATATTTGACCCGGAACAACTCAGTTCAGCATGGAAATATCATTGCAACAGTTTTTTTTTAGCCAGAAATCAAGAGTGGAAGTTTTTTAGGGCGAATGAGCAAATATGCTTGTTTCTGCCAATTGCAGCAAAATACTGACAGGAAAGTGGGTTTGCCTTCATATTTGACCCAGAACAACTCAGTTCAGCATTTTAATATCATTACAACAGCTTTTATTTAGCCAGAACTCAAGAGGGTAAGTTTTTATGCGCTTAAAAGAATTTTCAGGCCAAATCAGCTGATTTCTGCCAATTGCAGCAAAATACTGAAGGTAAAGTGGGTTTGCCTTCATATTTGACACAGAACAACTCAGTTCAGCATTGAAATATCATTGCAACAGCCTTTATTTAGCCAGAAATCAAGAGTGTACGTTTTTATGCGCTTAAAAGCATTTTCAGGCCAAATGAGCTGATTTCTGCCAATTTCAGCAAAATACTGAAGGGAAAGTGAGTTTGCCTTCATATTTGACCCAGAACAACTCAGTTCAGCATGGAAATATGATTGCAACACCTTTAATTTAGCCAGAAATCAAGAGTGGAAGTTTTTTAGGCCGAATGAGCAAATATGCTTGTTTCTGCCAATTGCAGCAAAATACTGAAAGGAAGGTGGGTTTGCCTTCATATTTGACCCAGAACAACTCAGTTCAGCATGGAAATATCATTGCAACACCTTTTATTTAGCCAGAAATCAAGATTGTAAGTTTTTATGCGCTTAAAAGCATTTTCAGGCCGAATGAGCACATATGCTTGTTTCTGCCAATTGTAGCAAAATACTGAAAGGAAAGTGGGTTTGCCTTCATATTTGACCCAGAAAAATGCAATTCAGCATGGAAATGTCATTGCAACAGCTTTTATTTAGCCAGAAATCAAGAGTGGAAGATTTTTATGCGCTTAAAAGCATTTTCAGGCCGAACGAGCACATATGCTTGTTTCTGACAATTGCAGCAAAATACTGACAGGAAAGTGGGTTTGCCTTCATATTTGATACAGAACAACTCAGTTCAGCATTGAAATATCATTGCAACAGCTTTTATTTAGCCAGAAAGAGAGAGTGTAAGTTTGTATGCGCTTAAAAGCATTTTCAGGCCAAATCAGCTGATTTCTGCCAATTGCAGCAAAATACTGAAGGTAAAGTGGGTTTGCCTTCATATTTGACACAGAACAACTCAGTTCAGCATTGAAATATCATTGCAACAGCTTTTATTTAGCCAGAAATCAAGAGTGGAAGTTTTTTAGGCCGAATGAGCAAATATGCTTGTTTCTGCCAATTGCAGCAAAATACTGAAGGGAAAGTGGGTTTGCCTTCATATTTGAACCAGAACAACTCAGTTCAGCATGGAAATATCATTGCAACCGCTTTTATTTAGCCAGAAATAAGGAGTTTAAGTTTTTATGCGCTTAAAAGCATTTTCAGGCCGAATGAGCACATATACTTGTTTCTGCCAATTGCAGCAAAATACTGAAGGGAAAGTGGGTTTGCCTTCATATTTGACCCGGAACAACTCAGTTCAGCATGGAAATATCATTGCAACAGTTTTTTTTTAGCCAGAAATCAAGAGTGGAAGTTTTTTAGGCCGAATGAGCAAATATACTTGTTTCTGCCAATTGCAGCAAAATACTGACAGGAAAGTGGGTTTGCCCTCATATTTGACCCAGAACAACTCAATTCAGCATGGAAATGTCATTGCAACAGCTTTTATTTAGTCAGAAATCAAGAGTGGAAGATTTTTATGCGCTTAAAAGCATTTTTAGGCCAAATAAGCTGATTTCTGCCAATTGCAGCAAAATACTGAAGGGAAAGTGGGTTTGCCTTCATATTTGACCCAAAACAACTCAGTTCAGCATGGAAATATCATTGCAACAGCTTTTATTTAGCCAGAAATAAGGAGTTTAAGTTTTTATGCGCTTAAAAGCATTTTCAGGCCGAATGAGCACATATACTTGTTTCTGCCAATTGCAGCAAGATACTGAAAGGAAAGTGGGTTTGCCTCCATATTTGACCCAGAACAACTCAGTTCAGCATTTAAATATCATTACAACAGCTTTTATTTAGCCAAAAATCAACATTGTAAGTTTTTATGCGCTTAAAAGCATTTTCAGGCCGAATGAGCACATATGCTTGTTTCTGCCAATTGCAGCAAAATACTGAAAGGAAAGTGGGTTTGCCTTCATATTTGACCCAGAAAAATGCTATTCAGCATGGAAATGTCATTGCAACAGCTTTTATTTAGCCAGAAATCAAGAGTGGAAGATTTTTATGCGCTTAAAAGCATTTTTAGGCCAAATAAGCTGATTTCTGCCAATTGCAGCAAAATACTGAAGGGAACGTGGGTTTGCCTTCATATTTGACCCAGAACAACTCAGTTCAGCATGGAAATATCATTGCAACAGCTTTTATTCAGCCAGAAATCAAGAGTGGAAGATTTTTATGCGCTTAAAAGCATTTTTAGGCCGAATGAGCACATATGCTTGTTTCTGCCAATTGCAGCAAAATACTGAAAGGAAAGTGGGTTTGCCTTCATATTTGACCCAGAAAAATGCTATTCAGCATGGAAATGTCATTGCAACAGCTTTTATTTAGTCAGAAATCAAGAGTGGAAGATTTTTATGCGCTTAAAAGCATTTTTAGGCCAAATAAGCTGATTTCTGCCAATTGCAGCAAAATACTGAAGGGAAAGTGGGTTTGCCTTCATATTTGACCCAGAACAACTCAGTTCAGCATGGAAATATCATTGCAACAGCTTTTATTTAGCCAGAAATAAGGAGTTTAAGTTTTTATGCGCTTAAAAGCATTTTCAGGCCGAATGAGCACATATACTTGTTTCTGCCAATTGCAGCAAGATACTGAAAGGAAAGTGGGTTTGCCTCCATATTTGACCCAGAACAACTCAGTTCAGCATTTAAATATCATTACAACAGCTTTTATTTAGCCAAAAATCAACATTGTAAGTTTTTATGCGCTTAAAAGCATTTTCAGGCCGAATGAGCACATATGCTTGTTTCTGCCAATTGCAGCAAAATACTGAAAGGAAAGTGGGTTTGCCTTCATATTTGACCCAGAAAAATGCTATTCAGCATGGAAATGTCATTGCAACAGCTTTTATTTAGCCAGAAATCAAGAGTGGAAGATTTTTATGCGCTTAAAAGCATTTTTAGGCCAAAAAAGCTGATTTCTGCCAATTGCAGCAAAATACTGAAGGGAAAGTGGGTTTGCCTTCATATTTGACCCAGAACAACTCAGTTCAGCATGGAAATATCATTGCAACAGATTTTATTTAGCCAGAAATCAAGAGTGTTAGTTTTTATGCGCTTAAAAGCATTTTCAGGCCGAATGAGCAAATATGCTTGTTTCTGCCAATTGCAGCAAAATATTGAAAGGAAAGTGGGTTTGCCTTCATATTTGACCCAGAACAACTCAGTTCAGCATGGAAATATTATTGCAACAGCTTTTATTTAGCCAGAAATCAAGAGTGGAAGTTTTTTAGGCCGAATGAGCAAATATGCTTGTTTCTGCCAATTGCAGCAAAATACTGAAGGGAAAGTGGGTTTGCCTTCATATTTGACCCAGAACAACTCAGTTCAGCATGGAAATATCATTGCAACAGCTTTTATTTAGCCAGAAATCAAGAGTGGAAGTTTTTATGCGCTTAAAACCATTTTCAGGCCGAATGAGCTGATTTCTGCCAATTGTAGCAAAATACTGAAAGGAAAGTGGGTTTGCCTTCATATTTGACCCAGAACAACTCAGTTCAGCATGGAAATATCATTGCAACAGCTTTTATTTAGTCAGCAATCAAGAGTGTAAGTTTTTATGCGCTTAAAAGCATTTTTCGGTCGAATGAACAAATATGCTTGTTTCTGCCAATTGTCGCAAAATACTGAAGGGAAAGTGGGTTTGCCTTCATATTTGACCCAGAACAACTCAGTTCAGCATGAAAATATCATTGCAACAGCTTTTATTTAGTCAGAAATCAAGATTGTAAGTTTTTATGCGCTTAAAAGCAATTTCAGGCCGAATGAGCTGATTTCTGCCAATTGTAGCAAAATACTGACGAGAAAGTGGGTTTGCCTTCATATTTGACCCAGAACAACTCAGTTCAGCATGGAAATATCATTGCAACATCTTTTATTTAGCCAGAAATAAGGAGTTTAAGTTTTTTTGCGCTTAAAGCATTTTCAGGCCGAATGAGCTGATTTCTGCCTATTGTAGCAAAATACGGAAAGGAAAGTGGGTTTGCCTTCATATTTGACCCAGAACAACTCAGTTCATAATATAAATATCATTACAACAGCTTTTATTTAGCCAGAAATCAAGATTGTAAGTTTTTATGCGCTTAAAAGCATTTTCAGGCCGAATGAGCACATATGCTTGTTTCTGCCAATTGCAGCAAAATACTGAAAGGAAAGTCGGTTTGCCTTAATATTTGACCCAGAACAACTCAGTTCAGCATGGAAATATCATTGCAACATCTTTTATTTAGCCAGAAATAAGGAGTTTAAGTTTTTATGCGCTTAAAACCATTTTCAGGCTGAATGAGCTGATTTCTGCCAATTGTAGCAAAATACTGAAGGGAAAGTGGGTTTGCCTTCATATTTGACCCAGAACAACTCAGTTTAGCATGGAAATATCATTGCAACAGCTTTTATTTAGCCAGAAATCAAGAGTGGAAATTTATATGCGCTTAAAACCATTGTCAGGCCGAATGAGCTGATTTCTGCCAATTGTAGCAAAATACTGAAGGGAAAGTGGGTTTGCCTTCATATTTGACCCAGAACAACTCAGTTCAGCATGGAAATATCATTGCAACAGCTTTTATTTAGCCAGAAATCAAGAGTGTAAGTTTTTATGCGCTTAAAAGCATTTTTCGGCCGAATGAACAAATATGCTTGTTTCTGCCAATTGTCGCAAAATACTGAAGGGAAAGTGGGTTTGCCTTCATATTTGACCCAGAACAACTCAGTTCAGCATGAAAATATCATTGCAACAGCTTTTATTTAGTCAGAAATCAAGATTGTAAGTTTTTATGCGCTTAAAAGCATTTTCAGGCCGAATGAGCACTTATGCTTGTTTCTGCCAATTGCAGCAAAATACTGAAAGGAAAGTGGGCTTGCCTTAATATTTGACCCAGAACAACTCAGGTCAGCATGGAAATATCATTGCAACATCTTTTATTTAGCCAGAAATAAGGAGTTTAAGTTTTTATACGCTTAAAAGCATTTTCAGCCCGAATGAGCTGATTTCTGCCAATTGTAGCAAAATACGGAAAGGAAAGTGGGTTTGCCTTCATATTTGATGCATAACAACTCAGTTCAGCATTGAGATATCATTGCAACAGCTTTAATTTACTCAGAAATAAAGAGTGGAAGTTTTTCAGGCCAAATGAGCAAATATGCTTGTTTCTGCCAATTGCAGCAAAATACTGAAAGGAAAATGGGTTTGCCTTGATATTTGACCCAGAACAACTCAGTTCAGCATTTAAATATCATTGCAACAGCTTTTATTTAGCCAGCAATCAAGAGTGTAAGTTTTTATGCGCTTAAAAGCATTTTCAGGCCGAATGAGCTGATTTCTGCCAATTGAAGGAAAATACTGAAAGGAAAGTGGGTTTGCCTTCATATTTGAACCAGAACAACTCAATTCAGCATGGAAATGTCATTGCAACAGCTTTTTTTTTAGCCAGAAATCAAGAGTGGAAGATTTTTATGCGCTTAAAAGCATTTTCAGGCGAAATAAGCTGATTTCTGCCAATTGCAGCAAAATACTGAAAGGAAAGTGGGTTTGCCTTCATATTTGACCCAGAACAACTCAATTCAGCATGGAAATATCATTGCAACAGCTTTAATTTAGCCAGAAATCAAGAGTGTAAGTTTTTATGCGCTTAAAAGCATTTTTCGGTCGAATAAACAAATATGCTTGTTTCTGCCAATTGTCGCAAAATACTAAAGGGAAAGTGGGTTTGCCTTCATATTTGACCCAGAACAACTCAGTTCAGCATGGAAATATCATTGCATCATCTTTTATTTAGCCAGAAATAAGGAGTTTAAGTTTTTATGCGCTTAAAAGCATTTTCAGGCCGAATGAGCTGATTTCTGCCAATTGTGGCAAAATACGGAAAGGAAAGTGGGTTTGCCTTCATATTTGACCCAGAACAACTCAGTTCAGCATGGAAATATCATTGCAACAGCTTTTATTTAGCCAGAAATCAAGAGTGTAAATTTATATGCGCTTACAAGCATTTTCTGGCCGAATGAGCAAATATGCTTGTTTCTGTCAATTGCAGCAAAATACTGAAGGTAAAGTGGGTTTGCCTTCATATTTGACCCAGAACAACTCAGTTCAGCATTGAAATATCATTGCAACAGCTTTTGTTTAGCCAGAAAACAAGAGTGTACGTTTTTATGCGTTTAAAAGCATTTTCAGGCCGAATGAGCTGATTTCTACCAATTGTAGCAAAATACTGAAAGGAAAGTGGCTTTGCCTTCATATTTGACCCAGAACAACTCAGTTCAGCATTGAGATATCATTGCAACATCTTTAATTTAGCCAGAAATAAAGAGTGGAAGTTTTTCAGGCCGAATGAGCAAATATGCTTGTTTCTGCCAATTGCAGCAAAATACTGACAGGAAAGTGGGTTTGCCCTCATATTTGACCCAGAACAACTCAGTTCAGCATTTAAATATCATTACAACAGCTTTTATTTAGCCAGAAATAAAGATTGTAAGTTTTTATGCGCTTAAAAGCATTTTCAGGCCGAATGAGCACATATGCTTGTTTCTGCCAATTGCAGCAAAATACTGAAAGGAAAGTGGGTTTGCCTTCATATTTGACCCAGAAAAATGCTATTCAGCATGGAAATGTCATTGCAACAGCTTTTATTTAGTCAGAAATCAAGAGTGGAAGATTTTTATGCGCTTAAAAGCATTTTTAGGCCAAATAAGCTGATTTCTGCCAATTGCAGCAAAATACTGAAGGGAAAGTGGGTTTGCCTTCATATTTGACCCAGAACAACTCAGTTCAGCATGGAAATATCATTGCAACAGCTTTTATTTAGCCAGAAATAAGGAGTTTAAGTTTTTATGCGCTTAAAAGCATTTTCAGGCCGAATGAGCACATATACTTGTTTCTGCCAATTGCAGCAAGATACTGAAAGGAAAGTGGGTTTGCCTCCATATTTGACCCAGAACAACTCAGTTCAGCATTTAAATATCATTACAACAGCTTTTATTTAGCCAAAAATCAACATTGTAAGTTTTTATGCGCTTAAAAGCATTTTCAGGCCGAATGAGCTGATTTCTGCCAATTGAAGGAAAATACTGAAAGGAAAGTGGGTTTGCCTTCATATTTGAACCAGAACAACTCAATTCAGCATGGAAATGTCATTGCAACAGCTTTTTTTTTAGCCAGAAATCAAGAGTGGAAGATTTTTATGCGCTTAAAAGCATTTTCAGGCGAAATAAGCTGATTTCTGCCAATTGTAGCAAAATACTGAAAGGAAAGTGGGTTTGCCTTCATATTTGACCCAGAACAACTCAATTCAGCATGGAAATATCATTGCAACAGCTTTAATTTAGCCAGAAATCAAGAGTGTAAGTTTTTATGCGCTTAAAAGCATTTTTCGGTCGAATAAACAAATATGCTTGTTTCTGCCAATTGTCGCAAAATACTAAAGGGAAAGTGGGTTTGCCTTCATATTTGACCCAGAACAACTCAGTTCAGCATGGAAATATCATTGCATCATCTTTTATTTAGCCAGAAATAAGGAGTTTAAGTTTTTATGCGCTTAAAAGCATTTTCAGGCCGAATGAGCTGATTTCTGCCAATTGTGGCAAAATACGGAAAGGAAAGTGGGTTTGCCTTCATATTTGACCCAGAACAACTCAGTTCAGCATGGAAATATCATTGCAACAGCTTTTATTTAGCCAGAAATCAAGAGTGTAAATTTATATGCGCTTACAAGCATTTTCTGGCCGAATGAGCAAATATGCTTGTTTCTGTCAATTGCAGCAAAATACTGAAGGTAAAGTGGGTTTGCCTTCATATTTGACCCAGAACAACTCAGTTCAGCATTGAAATATCATTGCAACAGCTTTTGTTTAGCCAGAAAACAAGAGTGTACGTTTTTATGCGTTTAAAAGCATTTTCAGGCCGAATGAGCTGATTTCTACCAATTGTAGCAAAATACTGAAAGGAAAGTGGCTTTGCCTTCATATTTGACCCAGAACAACTCAGTTCAGCATTGAGATATCATTGCAACATCTTTAATTTAGCCAGAAATAAAGAGTGGAAGTTTTTCAGGCCGAATGAGCAAATATGCTTGTTTCTGCCAATTGCAGCAAAATACTGACAGGAAAGTGGGTTTGCCCTCATATTTGACCCAGAACAACTCAGTTCAGCATTTAAATATCATTACAACAGCTTTTATTTAGCCAGAAATAAAGATTGTAAGTTTTTATGCGCTTAAAAGCATTTTCAGGCCGAATGAGCACATATGCTTGTTTCTGCCAATTGCAGCAAAATACTGAAAGGAAAGTGGGTTTGCCTTCATATTTGACCCAGAAAAATGCTATTCAGCATGGAAATGTCATTGCAACAGCTTTTATTTAGTCAGAAATCAAGAGTGGAAGATTTTTATGCGCTTAAAAGCATTTTTAGGCCAAATAAGCTGATTTCTGCCAATTGCAGCAAAATACTGAAGGGAAAGTGGGTTTGCCTTCATATTTGACCCAGAACAACTCAGTTCAGCATGGAAATATCATTGCAACAGCTTTTATTTAGCCAGAAATAAGGAGTTTAAGTTTTTATGCGCTTAAAAGCATTTTCAGGCCGAATGAGCACATATACTTGTTTCTGCCAATTGCAGCAAGATACTGAAAGGAAAGTGGGTTTGCCTCCATATTTGACCCAGAACAACTCAGTTCAGCATTTAAATATCATTACAACAGCTTTTATTTAGCCAAAAATCAACATTGTAAGTTTTTATGCGCTTAAAAGCATTTTCAGGCCGAATGAGCACATATGCTTGTTTCTGCCAATTGCAGCAAAATACTGAAAGGAAAGTGGGTTTGCCTTCATATTTGACCCAGAAAAATGCTATTCAGCATGGAAATGTCATTGCAACAGCTTTTATTTAGCCAGAAATCAAGAGTGGAAGATTTTTATGCGCTTAAAAGCATTTTTAGGCCAAATAAGCTGATTTCTACCAATTGCAGCAAAATACTGAAGGGAACGTGGGTTTGCCTTCATATTTGACCCAGAACAACTCAGTTCAGCATGGAAATATTGCAACAGCTTTTATTCAGCCAGAAATCAAGAGTGGAAGATTTTTATGCGCTTAAAAGCATTTTCAGGCCGAATGAGCACTTATGCTTGTTTCTGCCAATTGCAGCAAAATACTGACGAGAAAGTGGGTTTGCCTTCATATTTGACCCAGAACAACTCAGTTCAGCATGGAAATATCATTGCAACACCTTTTATTTAGCCAGAAATCAAGATTGTAAGTTTTTATGCGCTTAAAAGCATTTTCAGGCCGAATGAGCACATATGCTTGTTTCTGCCAATTGTAGCAAAATACTGAAAGGAAAGTGGGTTTGCCTTCATATTTGACCCAGAAAAATGCAATTCAGTATGGAAATGTCATTGCAACAGCTTTTATTTAGCCAGAAATCAAGAGTGGAAGATTTTTATGCGCTTAAAAGCATTTTCAGGCCGAACGAGCACATATGCTTGTTTCTGCCAATTGCAGCAAAATACTGACAGGAAAGTGGGTTTGCCTTCATATTTGATACAGAACAACTCAGTTCAGCATGGAAATGTCATTGCAACAGCTTTTATCTAGCCAGAAAGAGAGAGTGTAAGTTTGTATGCGCTTAAAAGCATTTTCAGGCCAAATCAGCTGATTTCTGCCAATTGCAGCAAAATACTGAAGGTAAAGTGGGTTTGCCTTCATATTTGACACAGAACAACTCAGTTCAGCATTGAAATATCATTGCAACAGCTTTTATTTAGCCAGAAATCAAGAGTGGAAGTTTTTTAGGCCGAATGAGCAAATATGCTTGTTTCTGCCAATTGCAGCAAAATACTGAAGGGAAAGTGGGTTTGCCTTCATATTTGAACCAGAACAACTCAGTTCAGCATGGAAATATCATTGCAACCGCTTTTATTTAGCCAGAAATAAGGAGTTTAAGTTTTTATGCGCTTAAAAGCATTTTCAGGCCGAATGAGCACATATACTTGTTTCTGCCAATTGCAGCAAAATACTGACAGGAAAGTGGGTTTGCCCTCATATTTGACCCAGAACAACTCAGTTCAGCATTTAAATATCATTACAACAGCTTTTATTTAGCCAGAAATCAAGATTGTAAGTTTTTATGCGCTTAAAAGCATTTTCAGGCCGAATGAGCACATATGCTTGTTTCTGCCAATTGCAGCAAAATACTGAAAGGAAAGTGGGTTTGCCTTCATATTTGACCCAGAAAAATGCTATTCAGCATGGAAATGTCATTGCAACAGCTTTTATTTAGTCAGAAATCAAGAGTGGAAGATTTTTATGCGCTTAAAAGCATTTTTAGGCCAAATAAGCTGATTTCTGCCAATTGCAGCAAAATACTGAAGGGAAAGTGGGTTTGCCTTCATATTTGACCCAGAACAACTCAGTTCAGCATGGAAATATCATTGCAACAGCTTTTATTTAGCCAGAAATAAGGAGTTTAAGTTTTTATGCGCTTAAAAGCATTTTCAGGCCGAATGAGCACATATACTTGTTTCTGCCAATTGCAGCAAGATACTGAAAGGAAAGTGGGTTTGCCTCCATATTTGACCCAGAACAACTCAGTTCAGCATTTAAATATCATTACAACAGCTTTTATTTAGCCAAAAATCAACATTGTAAGTTTTTATGCGCTTAAAAGCATTTTCAGGCCGAATGAGCACATATGCTTGTTTCTGCCAATTGCAGCAAAATACTGAAAGGAAAGTGGGTTTGCCTTCATATTTGACCCAGAAAAATGCTATTCAGCATGGAAATGTCATTGCAACAGCTTTTATTTAGCCAGAAATCAAGAGTGGAAGATTTTTATGCACTTAAAAGCATTTTTAGGCCAAATAAGCTGATTTCTGCCAATTGCAGCAAAATACTGAAGGGAAAGTGGGTTTGCCTTCATATTTGACCCAGAACAACTCAGTTCAGCATGGAAATATCATTGCAACAGCTTTTATTTAGCCAGAAATCAAGAGTGTTAGTTTTTATGCGCTTAAAAGCATTTTCAGGCCGAATGAGCAAATATGCTTGTTTCTGCCAATTGCAGCAAAATATTGAAAGGAAAGTGGGTTTGCCTTCATATTTGACCCAGAACAACTCAGTTCAGCATGGAAATATTATTGCAACAGCTTTTATTTAGCCAGAAATCAAGAGTGGAAGTTTTTTAGGCCGAATGAGCAAATATGCTTGTTTCTGCCAATTGCAGCAAAATACTGAAGGGAAAGTGGGTTTGCCTTCATATTTGACCCAGAACAACTCAGTTCAGCATGGAAATATCATTGCAACAGCTTTTATTTAGCCAGAAATCAAGAGTGGAAGTTTTTATGCGCTTAAAACCATTTTCAGGCCGAATGAGCTGATTTCTGCCAATTGTAGCAAAATACTGAAAGGAAAGTGGGTTTGCCTTCATATTTGACCCAGAACAACTCAGTTCATAATTTAAATATCATTACAACAGCTTTTATTTAGCCAGAAATCAAGATTGTAAGTTTTTATGCGCTTAAAAGCATTTTCAGGCCGAATGAGCACATATGCTTGTTTCTGCCAATTGCAGCAAAATACTGAAAGGAAAGTCGGTTTGCCTTAATATTTGACCCAGAACAACTCAGTTCAGCATGGAAATATCATTGCAACATCTTTTATTTAGCCAGAAATAAGGAGTTTAAGTTTTTATGCGCTTAAAACCATTTTCAGGCCGAATGAGCTAATTTCTGCCAATTGTAGCAAAATACTGAAGGGAAAGTGGGTTTGCCTTCATATTTGACCCAGAACAACTCAGTTTAGCATGGAAATATCATTGCAACAGCTTTTATTTAGCCAGAAATCAAGAGTGGAAATTTATATGCGCTTAAAACCATTGTCAGGCCGAATGAGCTGATTTCTGCCAATTGTAGCAAAATACTGAAGGGAAAGTGGGTTTGCCTTCATATTTGACCCAGAACAACTCAGTTCAGCATGGAAATATCATTGCAACAGCTTTTATTTAGCCAGAAATCAAGAGTGTAAGTTTTTATGCGCTTAAAAGCATTTTTCGGCCGAATGAACAAATATGCTTGTTTCTGCCAATTGTCGCAAAATACTGAAGGGAAAGTGGGTTTGCCTTCATATTTGACCCAGAACAACTCAGTTCAGCATGAAAATATCATTGCAACAGCTTTTATTTAGTCAGAAATCAAGATTGTAAGTTTTTATGCGCTTAAAAGCATTTTCAGGCCGAATGAGCACTTATGCTTGTTTCTGCCAATTGCAGCAAAATACTGAAAGGAAAGTGGGCTTGCCTTAATATTTGACCCAGAACAACTCAGGTCAGCATGGAAATATCATTGCAACATCTTTTATTTAGCCAGAAATAAGGAGTTTAAGTTTTTTAACGCTTAAAAGCATTTTCAGGCCGAATGAGCTGATTTCTGCCAATTGTAGCAAAATACGGAAAGGAAAGTGGGTTTGCCTTCATATTTGATGCATAACAACTCAGTTCAGCATTGAGATATCATTGCAACAGCTTTAATTTACTCAGAAATAAAGAGTGGAAGTTTTTCAGGCCAAATGAGCAAATATGCTTGTTTCTGCCAATTGCAGCAAAATACTGAAAGGAAAATGGGTTTGCCTTGATATTTGACCCAGAACAACTCAATTCAGCATGGAAATATCATTGCAACAGCTTTAATTTAGCCAGAAATCAAGAGTGTAAGTTTTTATGCGCTTAAAAGCATTTTTCGGTCGAATAAACAAATATGCTTGTTTTTGCCAATTGTCGCAAAATACTAAAGGGAAAGTGGGTTTGCCTTCATATTTGACCCAGAACAACTCAGTTCAGCATGGAAATATCATTGCAACATCTTTTATTTAGCCAGAAATAAGGAGTTTAAGTTTTTATGCGCTTAAAAGCATTTTCAGGCCGAATGAGCTGATTTCTGCCAATTTTGGCAAAATACGGAAAGGAAAGTGGGTTTGCCTTCATATTTGACCCAGAACAACTCAGTTCAGCATGGAAATATCATTGCAACAGCTTTTATTTAGCCAGAAATCAAGAGTGTAAATTTATATGCGCTTACAAGCGTTTTCTGGCCGAATGAGCAAATATGCTTGTTTCTGCCAATTGCAGCAAAATACTGAAGGTAAAGTGGGTTTGCCTTCATATTTGACCCAGAACAACTCAGTTCAGCATTGAAATATCATTGCAACAGCTTTTGTTTAGCCAGAAAACAAGAGTGTACGTTTTTATGCGTTTAAAAGCATTTTCAGGCCGAATGAGCTGATTTCTGCCAATTGTAGCAAAATACTGAAAGGAAAGTGGCTTTGCCTTCATATTTGACCCAGAACAACTCAGTTCAGCATTGATTTAATTTAGCCAGAAATAAAGAGTGGAAGTTTTTCAGGCCGGATGAGCAAATATGCTTGTTTCTGCCAATTGCAGCAAAATACTGAAAGGAAAATGGGTTTGCCTTCATATTTGACCCAGAACAACTCAGTTCAGCATGAAAATATCATTGCAACAGCTTTTATTTAGTCAGAAATCAAGATTGTAAGTTTTTATGCGCTTAAAAGCAATTTCAGGCCGAATGAGCTGATTTCTGCCAATTGTAGCAAAATACTGACGAGAAAGTGGGTTTGCCTTCATATTTGACCCAGAACAACTCAGTTCAGCATGGAAATATCATTGCAACATCTTTTATTTAGCCAGAAATAAGGAGTTTAAGTTTTTTTGCGCTTAAACGCATTTTCAGGCCCAATGAGCTGATTTCTGCCAATTGTAGCAAAATACGGAAAGGAAAGTGGGTTTGCCTTCATATTTGACCCAGAACAACTCAGTTCATAATTTAAATATCATTACAACAGCTTTTATTTAGCCAGAAATCAAGATTGTAAGTTTTTATGCGCTTAAAAGCAATTTCAGGCCGAATGAGCACATATGCTTGTTTCTGCCAATTGCAGCAAAATACTGAAAGGAAAGTCGGTTTGCCTTAATATTTGACCCAGAACAACTCAGTTCAGCATGGAAATATCATTGCAACATCTTTTATTTAGCCAGAAATAAGGAGTTTAAGTTTTTATGCGCCTAAAAGCATTTTCAGGCCAAATGAGCTGATTTCTGCCAATTGTAGCAAACTACGGAAAGGAAAGTGGGTTTGTCTTCATATTTGACCCAGAACAACTCAGTTTAGCATGGAAATATCATTGCAACAGCTTTTATTTAGCCAGAAATCAAGAGTGGAAATTTATATGCGCTTAAAACCATTGTCAGGCCGAATGAGCTGATTTCTGCCAATTGTAGCAAAATACTGAAGGGAAAGTGGGTTTGCCTTCATATTTGACCCAGAACAACTCAGTTCAGCATGGAAATATCATTGCAACAGCTTTTATTTAGCTAGAAATCAAGATTGTAAGTTTTTATGCGCTTAAAAGCATTTTCAGGCCGAATGAGCACATATGCTTGTTTCTGCCAATTGCAGCAAAATACTGAAAGGAAAGTCGGTTTGCCTTAATATTTGACCCAGAACAACTCAGTTCAGCATGGAAATATCATTGCAACATCTTTTATTTAGCCAGAAATAAGGAGTTTAAGTTTTTATGCGCTTAAAACAATTTTCAGGCCGAATGAGCTGATTTCTGCCAATTGTAGCAAAATACTGAAGGGAAAGTGGGTTTGCCTTCATATTTGACCCAGAACAACTCAGTTTAGCATGGAAATATCATTGCAACAGCTTTTATTTAGCCAGAAATCAAGAGTGGAAATTTATATGCGCTTAAAACCATTGTCAGGCCGAATGAGCTGATTTCTGCCAATTGTAGCAAAATACTGAAGGGAAAGTGGGTTTGCCTTCATATTTGACCCAGAACAACTCAGTTCAGCATGAAAATATCATTTCAACAGCTTTTATTTAGTCAGAAATCAAGATTGTAAGTTTTTATGCGCTTAAAAGCATTTTCAGGCCGAATGAGCACTTATGCTTGTTTCTGCCAATTGCAGCAAAATACTGAAAGGAAAGTGGGCTTGCCTTAATATTTGACCCAGAACAACTCAGGTCAGCATGGAAATATCATTGCAACATCTTTTATTTAGCCAGAAATAAGGAGTTTAAGTTTTTATACGCTTAAAAGCATTTTCAGGCCGAATGAGCTGATTTCTGCCAATTGTAGCAAAATACGGAAAGGAAAGTGGGTTTGCCTTCATATTTGATGCATAACAACTCAGTTCAGCATTGAGATATCATTGCAACAGCTTTAATTTACTCAGAAATAAAGAGTGGAAGTTTTTCAGGCCAAATGAGCAAATATGCTTGTTTCTGCCAATTGCAGCAAAATACTGAAAGGAAAATGGGTTTGCCTTGATATTTGACCCAGAACAACTCAGTTCAGCATTTAAATATCATTGCAACAGCTTTTATTTAGCCAGCAATCAAGAGTGTAAGTTTTTATGCGCTTAAAAGCATTTTCAGGCCGAATGAGCTGATTTCTGCCAATTGAAGGAAAATACTGAAAGGAAAGTGGGTTTGCCTTCATATTTGAACCAGAACAACTCAATTCAGCATGGAAATGTCATTGCAACAGCTTTTTTTTTAGCCAGAAATCAAGAGTGGAAGATTTTTATGCGCCTAAAAGCATTTTCAGGCGAAATAAGCTGATTTCTGCCAATTGTAGCAAAATACTGAAAGGAAAGTGGGTTTGCCTTCATATTTGACCCAGAACAACTCAATTCAGCATGGAAATATCATTGCAACAGCTTTAATTTAGCCAGAAATCAAGAGTGTAAGTTTTTATGCGCTTAAAAGCATTTTTCGGTCGAATAAACAAATATGCTTGTTTCTGCCAATTGTCGCAAAATACTAAAGGGAAAGTGGGTTTGCCTTCATATTTGACCCAGAACAACTCAGTTCAGCATGGAAATATCATTGCAACATCTTTTATTTAGCCAGAAATAAGGAGTTTAAGTTTTTATGCGCTTAAAAGCATTTTCAGGCCGAATGAGCTGATTTCTGCCAATTTTGGCAAAATACGGAAAGGAAAGTGGGTTTGCCTTCATATTTGACCCAGAACAACTCAGTTTAGCATGGAAATATCATTGCAACAGCTTTTATTTAGCCAGAAATCAAGAGTGGAAATTTATATGCGCTTAAAACCATTGTCAGGCCGAATGAGCTGATTTCTGCCAATTGTAGCAAAATACTGAAGGGAAAGTGGGTTTGCCTTAATATTTGACCCAGAACAACTCAGTTCAGCATGGAAATATCATTGCAACAGCTTTTATTTAGCTAGAAATCAAGATTGTAAGTTTTTATGCGCTTAAAAGCATTTTCAGGCCGAATGAGCACATATGCTTGTTTCTGCCAATTGCAGCAAAATACTGAAAGGAAAGTCGGTTTGCCTTAATATTTGACCCAGAACAACTCAGTTCAGCATGGAAATATCATTGCAACATCTTTTATTTAGCCAGAAATAAGGAGTTTAAGTTTTTATGCGCTTAAAACAATTTTCAGGCCGAATGAGCTGATTTCTGCCAATTGTAGCAAAATACTGAAGGGAAAGTGGGTTTGCCTTCATATTTGACCCAGAACAACTCAGTTTAGCATGGAAATATCATTGCAACAGCTTTTATTTAGCCAGAAATCAAGAGTGGAAATTTATATGCGCTTAAAACCATTGTCAGGCCGAATGAGCTGATTTCTGCCAATTGTAGCAAAATACTGAAGGGAAAGTGGGTTTGCCTTCATATTTGACCCAGAACAACTCAGTTCAGCATGAAAATATCATTTCAACAGCTTTTATTTAGTCAGAAATCAAGATTGTAAGTTTTTATGCGCTTAAAAGCATTTTCAGGCCGAATGAGCACTTATGCTTGTTTCTGCCAATTGCAGCAAAATACTGAAAGGAAAGTGGGCTTGCCTTAATATTTGACCCAGAACAACTCAGGTCAGCATGGAAATATCATTGCAACATCTTTTATTTAGCCAGAAATAAGGAGTTTAAGTTTTTATACGCTTAAAAGCATTTTCAGGCCGAATGAGCTGATTTCTGCCAATTGTAGCAAAATACGGAAAGGAAAGTGGGTTTGCCTTCATATTTGATGCATAACAACTCAGTTCAGCATTGAGATATCATTGCAACAGCTTTAATTTACTCAGAAATAAAGAGTGGAAGTTTTTCAGGCCAAATGAGCAAATATGCTTGTTTCTGCCAATTGCAGCAAAATACTGAAATGAAAATGGGTTTGCCTTGATATTTGACCCAGAACAACTCAGTTCAGCATTTAAATATCATTGCAACAGCTTTTATTTAGCCAGCAATCAAGAGTGTAAGTTTTTATGCGCTTAAAAGCATTTTCAGGCCGAATGAGCTGATTTCTGCCAATTGAAGGAAAATACTGAAAGGAAAGTGGGTTTGCCTTCATATTTGAACCAGAACAACTCAATTCAGCATGGAAATGTCATTGCAACAGCTTTTTTTTTAGCCAGAAATCAAGAGTGGAAGATTTTTATGCGCCTAAAAGCATTTTCAGGCGAAATAAGCTGATTTCTGCCAATTGTAGCAAAATACTGAAAGGAAAGTGGGTTTGCCTTCATATTTGACCCAGAACAACTCAATTCAGCATGGAAATATCATTGCAACAGCTTTAATTTAGCCAGAAATCAAGAGTGTAAGTTTTTATGCGCTTAAAAGCATTTTTCGGTCGAATAAACAAATATGCTTGTTTCTGCCAATTGTCGCAAAATACTAAAGGGAAAGTGGGTTTGCCTTCATATTTGACCCAGAACAACTCAGTTCAGCATGGAAATATCATTGCAACATCTTTTATTTAGCCAGAAATAAGGAGTTTAAGTTTTTATGCGCTTAAAAGCATTTTCAGGCCGAATGAGCTGATTTCTGCCAATTGTGGCAAAATACGGAAAGGAAAGTGGGTTTGCCTTCATATTTGACCCAGAACAACTCAGTTCAGCATGGAAATATCATTGCAACAGCTTTTATTTAGCCAGAAATCAAGAGTGTAAATTTATATGCGCTTACAAGCGTTTTCTGGCCGAATGAGCAAATATGCTTGTTTCTGCCAATTGCAGCAAAATACTGAAGGTAAAGTGGGTTTGCCTTCATATTTGACCCAGAACAACTCAGTTCAGCATTGAAATATCATTGCAACAGCTTTTGTTTAGCCAGAAAACAAGAGTGTACGTTTTTATGCGTTTAAAAGCATTTTCAGGCCGAATGAGCTGATTTCTGCCAATTGTAGCAAAATACTGAAAGGAAAGTGGCTTTGCCTTCATATTTGACCCAGAACAACTCAGTTCAGCATTGATTTAATTTAGCCAGAAATAAAGAGTGGAAGTTTTTCAGGCCGAATGAGCAAATATGCTTGTTTCTGCCAATTGCAGCAAAATACTGAAAGGAAAATGGGTTTGCCTTCATATTTGACCCAGAACAACTCAGTTCAGCATGAAAATATCATTGCAACAGCTTTTATTTAGTCAGAAATCAAGATTGTAAGTTTTTATGCGCTTAAAAGCAATTTCAGGCCGAATGAGCTGATTTCTGCCAATTGTAGCAAAATACTGACGAGAAAGTGGGTTTGCCTTCATATTTGACCCAGAACAACTCAGTTCAGCATGGAAATATCATTGCAACATCTTTTATTTAGCCAGAAATAAGGAGTTTAAGTTTTTTTGCGCTTAAACGCATTTTCAGGCCCAATGAGCTGATTTCTGCCAATTGTAGCAAAATACGGAAAGGAAAGTGGGTTTGCCTTCATATTTGACCCAGAACAACTCAGTTCATAATTTAAATATCATTACAACAGCTTTTATTTAGCCAGAAATCAAGATTGTAAGTTTTTATGCGCTTAAAAGCAATTTCAGGCCGAATGAGCACATATGCTTGTTTCTGCCAATTGCAGCAAAATACTGAAAGGAAAGTCGGTTTGCCTTAATATTTGACCCAGAACAACTCAGTTCAGCATGGAAATATCATTGCAACATCTTTTATTTAGCCAGAAATAAGGAGTTTAAGTTTTTATGCGCCTAAAAGCATTTTCAGGCCAAATGAGCTGATTTCTGCCAATTGTAGCAAACTACGGAAAGGAAAGTGGGTTTGTCTTCATATTTGACCCAGAACAACTCAGTTTAGCATGGAAATATCATTGCAACAGCTTTTATTTAGCCAGAAATCAAGAGTGGAAATTTATATGCGCTTAAAACCATTGTCAGGCCGAATGAGCTGATTTCTGCCAATTGTAGCAAAATACTGAAGGGAAAGTGGGTTTGCCTTAATATTTGACCCAGAACAACTCAGTTCAGCATGGAAATATCATTGCAACAGCTTTTATTTAGCTAGAAATCAAGATTGTAAGTTTTTATGCGCTTAAAAGCATTTTCAGGCCGAATGAGCACATATGCTTGTTTCTGCCAATTGCAGCAAAATACTGAAAGGAAAGTCGGTTTGCCTTAATATTTGACCCAGAACAACTCAGTTCAGCATGGAAATATCATTGCAACATCTTTTATTTAGCCAGAAATAAGGAGTTTAAGTTTTTATGCGCTTAAAACAATTTTCAGGCCGAATGAGCTGATTTCTGCCAATTGTAGCAAAATACTGAAGGGAAAGTGGGTTTGCCTTCATATTTGACCCAGAACAACTCAGTTTAGCATGGAAATATCATTGCAACAGCTTTTATTTAGCCAGAAATCAAGAGTGGAAATTTATATGCGCTTAAAACCATTGTCAGGCCGAATGAGCTGATTTCTGCCAATTGTAGCAAAATACTGAAGGGAAAGTGGGTTTGCCTTCATATTTGACCCAGAACAACTCAGTTCAGCATGAAAATATCATTTCAACAGCTTTTATTTAGTCAGAAATCAAGATTGTAAGTTTTTATGCGCTTAAAAGCATTTTCAGGCCGAATGAGCACTTATGCTTGTTTCTGCCAATTGCAGCAAAATACTGAAAGGAAAGTGGGCTTGCCTTAATATTTGACCCAGAACAACTCAGGTCAGCATGGAAATATCATTGCAACATCTTTTATTTAGCCAGAAATAAGGAGTTTAAGTTTTTATACGCTTAAAAGCATTTTCAGGCCGAATGAGCTGATTTCTGCCAATTGTAGCAAAATACGGAAAGGAAAGTGGGTTTGCCTTCATATTTGATGCATAACAACTCAGTTCAGCATTGAGATATCATTGCAACAGCTTTAATTTACTCAGAAATAAAGAGTGGAAGTTTTTCAGGCCAAATGAGCAAATATGCTTGTTTCTGCCAATTGCAGCAAAATACTGAAAGGAAAATGGGTTTGCCTTGATATTTGACCCAGAACAACTCAGTTCAGCATTTAAATATCATTGCAACAGCTTTTATTTAGCCAGCAATCAAGAGTGTAAGTTTTTATGCGCTTAAAAGCATTTTCAGGCCGAATGAGCTGATTTCTGCCAATTGAAGGAAAATACTGAAAGGAAAGTGGGTTTGCCTTCATATTTGAACCAGAACAACTCAATTCAGCATGGAAATGTCATTGCAACAGCTTTTTTTTTAGCCAGAAATCAAGAGTGGAAGATTTTTATGCGCTTAAAAGCATTTTCAGGCGAAATAAGCTGATTTCTGCCAATTGTAGCAAAATACTGAAAGGAAAGTGGGTTTGCCTTCATATTTGACCCAGAACAACTCAATTCAGCATGGAAATATCATTGCAACAGCTTTAATTTAGCCAGAAATCAAGAGTGTAAGTTTTTATGCGCTTAAAAGCATTTTTCGGTCGAATAAACAAATATGCTTGTTTCTGCCAATTGTCGCAAAATACTAAAGGGAAAGTGGGTTTGCCTTCATATTTGACCCAGAACAACTCAGTTCAGCATGGAAATATCATTGCAACATCTTTTATTTAGCCAGAAATAAGGAGTTTAAGTTTTTATGCGCTTAAAAGCATTTTCAGGCCGAATGAGCTGATTTCTGCCAATTTTGGCAAAATACGGAAAGGAAAGTGGGTTTGCCTTCATATTTGACCCAGAACAACTCAGTTTAGCATGGAAATATCATTGCAACAGCTTTTATTTAGCCAGAAATCAAGAGTGGAAATTTATATGCGCTTAAAACCATTGTCAGGCCGAATGAGCTGATTTCTGCCAATTGTAGCAAAATACTGAAGGGAAAGTGGGTTTGCCTTAATATTTGACCCAGAACAACTCAGTTCAGCATGGAAATATCATTGCAACAGCTTTTATTTAGCTAGAAATCAAGATTGTAAGTTTTTATGCGCTTAAAAGCATTTTCAGGCCGAATGAGCACATATGCTTGTTTCTGCCAATTGCAGCAAAATACTGAAAGGAAAGTCGGTTTGCCTTAATATTTGACCCAGAACAACTCAGTTCAGCATGGAAATATCATTGCAACATCTTTTATTTAGCCAGAAATAAGGAGTTTAAGTTTTTATGCGCTTAAAACAATTTTCAGGCCGAATGAGCTGATTTCTGCCAATTGTAGCAAAATACTGAAGGGAAAGTGGGTTTGCCTTCATATTTGACCCAGAACAACTCAGTTTAGCATGGAAATATCATTGCAACAGCTTTTATTTAGCCAGAAATCAAGAGTGGAAATTTATATGCGCTTAAAACCATTGTCAGGCCGAATGAGCTGATTTCTGCCAATTGTAGCAAAATACTGAAGGGAAAGTGGGTTTGCCTTCATATTTGACCCAGAACAACTCAGTTCAGCATGAAAATATCATTTCAACAGCTTTTATTTAGTCAGAAATCAAGATTGTAAGTTTTTATGCGCTTAAAAGCATTTTCAGGCCGAATGAGCACTTATGCTTGTTTCTGCCAATTGCAGCAAAATACTGAAAGGAAAGTGGGCTTGCCTTAATATTTGACCCAGAACAACTCAGGTCAGCATGGAAATATCATTGCAACATCTTTTATTTAGCCAGAAATAAGGAGTTTAAGTTTTTATACGCTTAAAAGCATTTTCAGGCCGAATGAGCTGATTTCTGCCAATTGTAGCAAAATACGGAAAGGAAAGTGGGTTTGCCTTCATATTTGATGCATAACAACTCAGTTCAGCATTGAGATATCATTGCAACAGCTTTAATTTACTCAGAAATAAAGAGTGGAAGTTTTTCAGGCCAAATGAGCAAATATGCTTGTTTCTGCCAATTGCAGCAAAATACTGAAAGGAAAATGGGTTTGCCTTGATATTTGACCCAGAACAACTCAGTTCAGCATTTAAATATCATTGCAACAGCTTTTATTTAGCCAGCAATCAAGAGTGTAAGTTTTTATGCGCTTAAAAGCATTTTCAGGCCGAATGAGCTGATTTCTGCCAATTGAAGGAAAATACTGAAAGGAAAGTGGGTTTGCCTTCATATTTGAACCAGAACAACTCAATTCAGCATGGAAATGTCATTGCAACAGCTTTTTTTTTAGCCAGAAATCAAGAGTGGAAGATTTTTATGCGCTTAAAAGCATTTTCAGGCGAAATAAGCTGATTTCTGCCAATTGTAGCAAAATACTGAAAGGAAAGTGGGTTTGCCTTCATATTTGACCCAGAACAACTCAATTCAGCATGGAAATATCATTGCAACAGCTTTAATTTAGCCAGAAATCAAGAGTGTAAGTTTTTATGCGCTTAAAAGCATTTTTCGGTCGAATAAACAAATATGCTTGTTTCTGCCAATTGTCGCAAAATACTAAAGGGAAAGTGGGTTTGCCTTCATATTTGACCCAGAACAACTCAGTTCAGCATGGAAATATCATTGCAACATCTTTTATTTAGCCAGAAATAAGGAGTTTAAGTTTTTATGCGCTTAAAAGCATTTTCAGGCCGAATGAGCTGATTTCTGCCAATTTTGGCAAAATACGGAAAGGAAAGTGGGTTTGCCTTCATATTTGACCCAGAACAACTCAGTTCAGCATGGAAATATCATTGCAACAGCTTTTATTTAGCCAGAAATCAAGAGTGTAAATTTATATGCGCTTACAAGCGTTTTCTGGCCGAATGAGCAAATATGCTTGTTTCTGCCAATTGCAGCAAAATACTGAAGGTAAAGTGGGTTTGCCTTCATATTTGACCCAGAACAACTCAGTTCAGCATTGAAATATCATTGCAACAGCTTTTGTTTAGCCAGAAAACAAGAGTGTACGTTTTTATGCGTTTAAAAGCATTTTCAGGCCGAATGAGCTGATTTCTGCCAATTGTAGCAAAATACTGAAAGGAAAGTGGCTTTGCCTTCATATTTGACCCAGAACAACTCAGTTCAGCATTGATTTAATTTAGCCAGAAATAAAGAGTGGAAGTTTTTCAGGCCGAATGAGCAAATATGCTTGTTTCTGCCAATTGCAGCAAAATACTGAAAGGAAAATGGGTTTGCCTTCATATTTGACACAGAACAACTCAGTTCAGCATGAAAATATCATTGCAACAGCTTTTATTTAGTCAGAAATCAAGATTGTAAGTTTTTATGCGCTTAAAAGCAATTTCAGGCCGAATGAGCTGATTTCTGCCAATTGTAGCAAAATACTGACGAGAAAGTGGGTTTGCCTTCATATTTGACCCAGAACAACTCAGTTCAGCATGGAAATATCATTGCAACATCTTTTATTTAGCCAGAAATAAGGAGTTTAAGTTTTTTTGCGCTTAAACGCATTTTCAGGCCCAATGAGCTGATTTCTGCCAATTGTAGCAAAATACGGAAAGGAAAGTGGGTTTGCCTTCATATTTGACCCAGAACAACTCAGTTCATAATTTAAATATCATTACAACAGCTTTTATTTAGCCAGAAATCAAGATTGTAAGTTTTTATGCGCTTAAAAGCAATTTCAGGCCGAATGAGCACATATGCTTGTTTCTGCCAATTGCAGCAAAATACTGAAAGGAAAGTCGGTTTGCCTTAATATTTGACCCAGAACAACTCAGTTCAGCATGGAAATATCATTGCAACATCTTTTATTTAGCCAGAAATAAGGAGTTTAAGTTTTTATGCGCCTAAAAGCATTTTCAGGCCAAATGAGCTGATTTCTGCCAATTGTAGCAAACTACGGAAAGGAAAGTGGGTTTGTCTTCATATTTGACCCAGAACAACTCAGTTTAGCATGGAAATATCATTGCAACAGCTTTTATTTAGCCAGAAATCAAGAGTGGAAATTTATATGCGCTTAAAACCATTGTCAGGCCGAATGAGCTGATTTCTGCCAATTGTAGCAAAATACTGAAGGGAAAGTGGGTTTGCCTTAATATTTGACCCAGAACAACTCAGTTCAGCATGGAAATATCATTGCAACAGCTTTTATTTAGCTAGAAATCAAGATTGTAAGTTTTTATGCGCTTAAAAGCATTTTCAGGCCGAATGAGCACATATGCTTGTTTCTGCCAATTGCAGCAAAATACTGAAAGGAAAGTCGGTTTGCCTTAATATTTGACCCAGAACAACTCAGTTCAGCATGGAAATATCATTGCAACATCTTTTATTTAGCCAGAAATAAGGAGTTTAAGTTTTTATGCGCTTAAAACAATTTTCAGGCCGAATGAGCTGATTTCTGCCAATTGTAGCAAAATACTGAAGGGAAAGTGGGTTTGCCTTCATATTTGACCCAGAACAACTCAGTTTAGCATGGAAATATCATTGCAACAGCTTTTATTTAGCCAGAAATCAAGAGTGGAAATTTATATGCGCTTAAAACCATTGTCAGGCCGAATGAGCTGATTTCTGCCAATTGTAGCAAAATACTGAAGGGAAAGTGGGTTTGCCTTCATATTTGACCCAGAACAACTCAGTTCAGCATGAAAATATCATTTCAACAGCTTTTATTTAGTCAGAAATCAAGATTGTAAGTTTTTATGCGCTTAAAAGCATTTTCAGGCCGAATGAGCACTTATGCTTGTTTCTGCCAATTGCAGCAAAATACTGAAAGGAAAGTGGGCTTGCCTTAATATTTGACCCAGAACAATTCAGGTCAGCATGGAAATATCATTGCAACATCTTTTATTTAGCCAGAAATAAGGAGTTTAAGTTTTTTAACGCTTAAAAGCATTTTCAGGCCGAATGAGCTGATTTCTGCCAATTGTAGCAAAATACGGAAAGGAAAGTGGGTTTGCCTTCATATTTGATGCATAACAACTCAGTTCAGCATTGAGATATCATTGCAACAGCTTTAATTTACTCAGAAATAAAGAGTGGAAGTTTTTCAGGCCAAATGAGCAAATATGCTTGTTTCTGCCAATTGCAGCAAAATACTGAAAGGAAAATGGGTTTGCCTTGATATTTGACCCAGAACAACTCAGTTCAGCATTTAAATATCATTGCAACCGCTTTTATTTAGCCAGCAATCAAGAGTGTAAGTTTTTATGCGCTTAAAAGCATTTTCAGGCCGAATGAGCTGATTTCTGCCAATTGAAGGAAAATACTGAAAGGAAAGTGGGTTTGCCTTCATATTTGAACCAGAACAACTCAATTCAGCATGGAAATGTCATTGCAACAGCTTTTTTTTTAGCCAGAAATCAAGAGTGGAAGATTTTTATGCGCTTAAAAGCATTTTCAGGCGAAATAAGCTGATTTCTGCCAATTGTAGCAAAATACTGAAAGGAAAGTGGGTTTGCCTTCATATTTGACCCAGAACAACTCAATTCAGCATGGAAATATCATTGCAACAGCTTTAATTTAGCCAGAAATAAAGAGTGGAAGTTTTTCAGGCCGAATGAGCAAATATGCTTGTTTCTGCCAATTGCAGCAAAATACTGACAGGAAAGTGGGTTTGCCCTCATATTTGACCCAGAACAACTCAGTTCAGCATTTAAATATCATTACAACAGCTTTTATTTAGCCAGAAATCAAGATTGTAAGTTTTTATGCGCTTAAAAGCATTTTCAGGACGAATGAGCACATATGCTTGTTTCTGCCAATTGCAGCAAAATACTGAAAGGAAAGTGGGTTTGCCTTCATATTTGACCCAGAAAAATGCTATTCAGCATGGAAATGTCATTGCAACAGCTTTTATTTAGTCAGAAATCAAGAGTGGAAGATTTTTATGCGCTTAAAAGCATTTTTAGGCCAAATAAGCTGATTTCTGCCAATTGCAGCAAAATACTGAAGGGAAAGTGGGTTTGCCTTCATATTTGACCCAGAACAACTCAGTTCAGCATGGAAATATCATTGCAACAGCTTTTATTTAGCCAGAAATAAGGAGTTTAAGTTTTTATGCGCTTAAAAGCATTTTCAGGCCGAATGAGCGCATATACTTGTTTCTGCCAATTGCAGCAAGATACTGAAAGGAAAGTGGGTTTGCCTCCATATTTGACCCAGAACAACTCAGTTCAGCATTTAAATATCATTACAACAGCTTTTATTTAGCCAAAAATCAACATTGTAAGTTTTTATGCGCTTAAAAGCATTTTCAGGCCGAATGAGCACATATGCTTGTTTCTGCCAATTGCAGCAAAATACTGAAAGGAAAGTGGGTTTGCCTTCATATTTGACCCAGAAAAATGCTATTCAGCATGGAAATGTCATTGCAACAGCTTTTATTTAGCCAGAAATCAAGAGTGGAAGATTTTTATGCGCTTAAAAGCATTTTTAGGCCAAATAAGCTGATTTCTGCCAATTGCAGCAAAATACTGAAGGGAACGTGGGTTTGCCTTCATATTTGACCCAGAACAACTCAGTTCAGCATGGAAATATCATTGCAACAGCTTTTATTCAGCCAGAAATCAAGAGTGGAAGATTTTTATGCGCTTAAAAGCATTTTCAGGCCGAATGAGCACTTATGCTTGTTTCTGCCAATTGCAGCAAAATACTGACGAGAAAGTGGGTTTGCCTTCATATTTGACCCAGAACAACTCAGTTCAGCATGGAAATATCATTGCAACACCTTTTATTTAGCCAGAAATCAAGATTGTAAGTTTTTATGCGCTTAAAAGCATTTTCAGGCCGAATGAGCACATATGCTTGTTTCTGCCAATTGTAGCAAAATACTGAAAGGAAAGTGGGTTTGCCTTCATATTTGACCCAGAAAAATGCAATTCAGCATGGAAATGTCATTGCAACAGCTTTTATTTAGCCAGAAATCAAGAGTGGAAGATTTTTATGCGCTTAAAAGCATTTTCAGGCCGAACGAGCACATATGCTTGTTTCTGCCAATTGCAGCAAAATACTGACAGGAAAGTGGGTTTGCCTTCATATTTGATACAGAACAACTCAGTTCAGCATGGAAATGTCATTGCAACAGCTTTTATCTAGCCAGAAAGAGAGAGTGTAAGTTTGTATGCGCTTAAAAGCATTTTCAGGCCAAATCAGCTGATTTCTGCCAATTGCAGCAAAATACTGAAGGTAAAGTGGGTTTGCCTTCATATTTGACACAGAACAACTCAGTTCAGCATTGAAATATCATTGCAACAGCTTTTATTTAGCCAGAAATCAAGAGTGGAAGTTTTTTAGGCCGAATGAGCAAATATGCTTGTTTCTGCCAATTGCAGCAAAATACTGAAGGGAAAGTGGGTTTGCCTTCATATTTGAACCAGAACAACTCAGTTCAGCATGGAAATATCATTGCAACCGCTTTTATTTAGCCAGAAATAAGGAGTTTAAGTTTTTATGCGCTTAAAAGCATTTTCAGGCCGAATGAGCACATATACTTGTTTCTGCCAATTGCAGCAAAATACTGACAGGAAAGTGGGTTTGCCCTCATATTTGACCCAGAACAACTCAGTTCAGCATTTAAATATCATTACAACAGCTTTTATTTAGCCAGAAATCAAGATTGTAAGTTTTTATGCGCTTAAAAGCATTTTCAGGCCGAATGAGCACATATGCTTGTTTCTGCCAATTGCAGCAAAATACTGAAAGGAAAGTGGGTTTGCCTTCATATTTGACCCAGAAAAATGCTATTCAGCATGGAAATGTCATTGCAACAGCTTTTATTTAGTCAGAAATCAAGAGTGGAAGATTTTTATGCGCTTAAAAGCATTTTTAGGCCAAATAAGCTGATTTCTGCCAATTGCAGCAAAATACTGAAGGGAAAGTGGGTTTGCCTTCATATTTGACCCAGAACAACTCAGTTCAGCATGGAAATATCATTGCAACAGCTTTTATTTAGCCAGAAATAAGGAGTTTAAGTTTTTATGCGCTTAAAAGCATTTTCAGGCCGAATGAGCACATATACTTGTTTCTGCCAATTGCAGCAAGATACTGAAAGGAAAGTGGGTTTGCCTCCATATTTGACCCAGAACAACTCAGTTCAGCATTTAAATATCATTACAACAGCTTTTATTTAGCCAAAAATCAACATTGTAAGTTTTTATGCGCTTAAAAGCATTTTCAGGCCGAATGAGCACATATGCTTGTTTCTGCCAATTGCAGCAAAATACTGAAAGGAAAGTGGGTTTGCCTTCATATTTGACCCAGAAAAATGCTATTCAGCATGGAAATGTCATTGCAACAGCTTTTATTTAGCCAGAAATCAAGAGTGGAAGATTTTTATGCACTTAAAAGCATTTTTCGGTCGAATGAACAAATATGCTTGTTTCTGCCAATTGTCGCAAAATACTGAAGGGAAAGTGGGTTTGCCTTCATATTTGACCCAGAACAACTCAGTTCAGCATGAAAATATCATTGCAACAGCTTTTATTTAGTCAGAAATCAAGATTGTAAGTTTTTATGCGCTTAAAAGCAATTTCAGGCCGAATGAGCTGATTTCTGCCAATTGTAGCAAAATACTGACGAGAAAGTGGGTTTGCCTTCATATTTAACCCAGAACAACTCAGTTCAGCATGGAAATATCATTGCAACATCTTTTATTTAGCCAGAAATAAGGAGTTTAAGTTTTTTTGCGCTTAAACGCATTTTCAGGCCGAATGAGCTGATTTCTGCCTATTGTAGCAAAATACGGAAAGGAAAGTGGGTTTGCCTTCATATTCGACCCAGAACAACTCAGTTCATAATTTAAATATCATTACAACAGCTTTTATTTAGCCAGAAATCAAGATTGTAAGTTTTTATGCGCTTAAAAGCATTTTCAGGCCGAATGAGCACATATGCTTGTTTCTGCCAATTGCAGCAAAATACTGAAAGGAAAGTCGGTTTGCCTTAATATTTGACCCAGAACAACTCAGTTCAGCATGGAAATATCATTGCAACATCTTTTATTTAGCCAGAAGTAAGGAGTTTAAGTTTTTATGCGCTTAAAACCATTTTCAGGCCGAATGAGCTGATTTCTGCCAATTGTAGCAAAATACTGAAGGGAAAGTGGGTTTGCCTTCATATTTGACCCAGAACAACTCAGTTTAGCATGGAAATATCATTGCAACAGCTTTTATTTAGCCAGAAATCAAGAGTGGAAATTTATATGCGCTTAAAACCATTGTCAGGCCGAATGAGCTGATTTCTGCCAATTGTAGCAAAATACTGAAGGGAAAGTGGGTTTGCCTTCATATTTGACCCAGAACAACTCAGTTCAGCATGGAAATATCATTGCAACAGCTTTTATTTAGCCAGAAATCAAGAGTGTAAGTTTTTATGCGCTTAAAAGCATTTTTCGGCCGAATGAACAAATATGCTTGTTTCTGCCAATTGTCGCAAAATACTGAAGGGAAAGTGGGTTTGCCTTCATATTTGACCCAGAACAACTCAGTTCAGCATGAAAATATCATTGCAACATCTTTTATTTAGCCAGAAATAAGGAGTTTAAGTTTTTTAACGCTTAAAAGCATTTTCAGGCCGAATGAGCTGATTTCTGCCAATTGTAGCAAAATACGGAAAGGAAAGTGGGTTTGCCTTCATATTTGATGCATAACAACTCAGTTCAGCATTGAGATATCATTGCAACAGCTTTAATTTACTCAGAAATAAAGAGTGGAAGTTTTTCAGGCCAAATGAGCAAATATGCTTGTTTCTGCCAATTGCAGCAAAATACTGAAAGGAAAATGGGTTTGCCTTGATATTTGACCCAGAACAACTCAGTTCAGCATTTAAATATCATTGCAACAGCTTTTATTTAGCCAGCAATCAAGAGTGTAAGTTTTTATGCGCTTAAAAGCATTTTCAGGCCGAATGAGCTGATTTCTGCCAATTGAAGGAAAATACTGAAAGGAAAGTGGGTTTGCCTTCATATTTGAACCAGAACAACTCAATTCAGCATGGAAATGTCATTGCAACAGCTTTTTTTTTAGCCAGAAATCAAGAGTGGAAGATTTTTATGCGCTTAAAACCATTTTCAGGCGAAATAAGCTGATTTCTGCCAATTGTAGCAAAATACTGAAAGGAAAGTGGGTTTGCCTTCATATTTGACCCAGAACAACTCAATTCAGCATGGAAATATCATTGCAACAGCTTTAATTTAGCCAGAAATCAAGAGTGTAAGTTTTTATGCGCTTAAAAGCATTTTTCGGTCGAATAAACAAATATGCTTGTTTCTGCCAATTGTCGCAAAATACTAAAGGGAAAGTGGGTTTGCCTTCATATTTGACCCAGAACAACTCAGTTCAGCATGGAAATATCATTGCAACATCTTTTATTTAGCCAGAAATAAGGAGTTTAAGTTTTTATGCGCTTAAAAGCATTTTCAGGCCGAATGAGCTGATTTCTGCCAATTGTGGCAAAATACGGAAAGGAAAGTGGGTTTGCCTTCATATTTGACCCAGAACAACTCAGTTCAGCATGGAAATATCATTGCAACAGCTTTTATTTAGCCAGAAATCAAGAGTGTAAATTTATATGCGCTTACAAGCGTTTTCTGGCCGAATGAGCAAATATGCTTGTTTCTGCCAATTGCAGCAAAATACTGAAGGTAAAGTGGGTTTGCCTTCATATTTGACCCAGAACAACTCAGTTCAGCATTGAAATATCATTGCAACAGCTTTTGTTTAGCCAGAAAACAAGAGTGTACGTTTTTATGCGTTTAAAAGCATTTTCAGGCCGAATGAGCTGATTTCTGCCAATTGTAGCAAAATACTGAAAGGAAAGTGGCTTTGCCTTCATATTTGACCCAGAACAACTCAGTTCAGCATTGATTTAATTTAGCCAGAAATAAAGAGTGGAAGTTTTTCAGGCCGGATGAGCAAATATGCTTGTTTCTGCCAATTGCAGCAAAATACTGAAAGGAAAATGGGTTTGCCTTCATATTTGACCCAGAACAACTCAGTTCAGCATGAAAATATCATTGCAACAGCTTTTATTTAGTCAGAAATCAAGATTGTAAGTTTTTATGCGCTTAAAAGCAATTTCAGGCCGAATGAGCTGATTTCTGCCAATTGTAGCAAAATACTGACGAGAAAGTGGGTTTGCCTTCATATTTGACCCAGAACAACTCAGTTCAGCATGGAAATATCATTGCAACAGCTTTTATTTAGCCAGAAATCAAGAGTGTAAATTTATATGCGCTTACAAGCATTTTCTGGCCGAATGAGCAAATATGCTTGTTTCTGTCAATTGCAGCAAAATACTGAAGGTAAAGTGGGTTTGCCTTCATATTTGACCCAGAACAACTCAGTTCAGCATTGAAATATCATTGCAACAGCTTTTGTTTAGCCAGAAAACAAGAGTGTACGTTTTTATGCGTTTAAAAGCATTTTCAGGCCGAATGAGCTGATTTCTACCAATTGTAGCAAAATACTGAAAGGAAAGTGGCTTTGCCTTCATATTTGACCCAGAACAACTCAGTTCAGCATTGAGATATCATTGCAACATCTTTAATTTAGCCAGAAATAAAGAGTGGAAGTTTTTCAGGCCGAATGAGCAAATATGCTTGTTTCTGCCAATTGCAGCAAAATACTGACAGGAAAGTGGGTTTGCCCTCATATTTGACCCAGAACAACTCAGTTCAGCATTTAAATATCATTACAACAGCTTTTATTTAGCCAGAAATAAAGATTGTAAGTTTTTATGCGCTTAAAAGCATTTTCAGGCCGAATGAGCACATATGCTTGTTTCTGCCAATTGCAGCAAAATACTGAAAGGAAAGTGGGTTTGCCTTCATATTTGACCCAGAAAAATGCTATTCAGCATGGAAATGTCATTGCAACAGCTTTTATTTAGTCAGAAATCAAGAGTGGAAGATTTTTATGCGCTTAAAAGCATTTTTAGGCCAAATAAGCTGATTTCTGCCAATTGCAGCAAAATACTGAAGGGAAAGTGGGTTTGCCTTCATATTTGACCCAGAACAACTCAGTTCAGCATGGAAATATCATTGCAACAGCTTTTATTTAGCCAGAAATAAGGAGTTTAAGTTTTTATGCGCTTAAAAGCATTTTCAGGCCGAATGAGCACATATACTTGTTTCTGCCAATTGCAGCAAGATACTGAAAGGAAAGTGGGTTTGCCTCCATATTTGACCCAGAACAACTCAGTTCAGCATTTAAATATCATTACAACAGCTTTTATTTAGCCAAAAATCAACATTGTAAGTTTTTATGCGCTTAAAAGCATTTTCAGGCCGAATGAGCACATATGCTTGTTTCTGCCAATTGCAGCAAAATACTGAAAGGAAAGTGGGTTTGCCTTCATATTTGACCCAGAAAAATGCTATTCAGCATGGAAATGTCATTGCAACAGCTTTTATTTAGCCAGAAATCAAGAGTGGAAGATTTTTATGCGC
This sequence comes from Channa argus, assembly GCF_033026475.1. Taxonomy (NCBI): domain Eukaryota; kingdom Metazoa; phylum Chordata; class Actinopteri; order Anabantiformes; family Channidae; genus Channa; species Channa argus. The sequence goes on along the minus strand of NW_027125243.1, from coordinate 42,023 downwards.
TTAAAAGCATTTTTAGGCCAAATAAGCTGATTTCTGCCAATTGCAGCAAAATACTGAAGGGAACGTGGGTTTGCCTTCATATTTGACCCAGAACAACTCAGTTCAGCATGGAAATATCATTGCAACAGCTTTTATTCAGCCAGAAATCAAGAGTGGAAGATTTTTATGCGCTTAAAAGCATTTTCAGGCCGAATGAGCACTTATGCTTGTTTCTGCCAATTGCAGCAAAATACTGACGAGAAAGTGGGTTTGCCTTCATATTTGACCCAGAACAACTCAGTTCAGCATGGAAATATCATTGCAACACCTTTTATTTAGCCAGAAATCAAGATTGTAAGTTTTTATGCGCTTAAAAGCATTTTCAGGCCGAATGAGCACATATGCTTGTTTCTGCCAATTGTAGCAAAATACTGAAAGGAAAGTGGGTTTGCCTTCATATTTGACCCAGAAAAATGCAATTCAGCATGGAAATGTCATTGCAACAGCTTTTATTTAGCCAGAAATCAAGAGTGGAAGATTTTTATGCGCTTAAAAGCATTTTCAGGCCGAACGAGCACATATGCTTGTTTCTGCCAATTGCAGCAAAATACTGACAGGAAAGTGGGTTTGCCTTCATATTTGATACAGAACAACTCAGTTCAGCATGGAAATGTCATTGCAACAGCTTTTATCTAGCCAGAAAGAGAGAGTGTAAGTTTGTATGCGCTTAAAAGCATTTTCAGGCCAAATCAGCTGATTTCTGCCAATTGCAGCAAAATACTGAAGGTAAAGTGGGTTTGCCTTCATATTTGACACAGAACAACTCAGTTCAGCATTGAAATATCATTGCAACAGCTTTTATTTAGCCAGAAATCAAGAGTGGAAGTTTTTTAGGCCGAATGAGCAAATATGCTTGTTTCTGCCAATTGCAGCAAAATACTGAAGGGAAAGTGGGTTTGCCTTCATATTTGAACCAGAACAACTCAGTTCAGCATGGAAATATCATTGCAACCGCTTTTATTTAGCCAGAAATAAGGAGTTTAAGTTTTTATGCGCTTAAAAGCATTTTCAGGCCGAATGAGCACATATACTTGTTTCTGCCAATTGCAGCAAAATACTGACAGGAAAGTGGGTTTGCCCTCATATTTGACCCAGAACAACTCAGTTCAGCATTTAAATATCATTACAACAGCTTTTATTTAGCCAGAAATCAAGATTGTAAGTTTTTATGCGCTTAAAAGCATTTTCAGGCCGAATGAGCACATATGCTTGTTTCTGCCAATTGCAGCAAAATACTGAAAGGAAAGTGGGTTTGCCTTCATATTTGACCCAGAAAAATGCTATTCAGCATGGAAATGTCATTGCAACAGCTTTTATTTAGTCAGAAATCAAGAGTGGAAGATTTTTATGCGCTTAAAAGCATTTTTAGGCCAAATAAGCTGATTTCTGCCAATTGCAGCAAAATACTGAAGGGAAAGTGGGTTTGCCTTCATATTTGACCCAGAACAACTCAGTTCAGCATGGAAATATCATTGCAACAGCTTTTATTTAGCCAGAAATAAGGAGTTTAAGTTTTTATGCGCTTAAAAGCATTTTCAGGCCGAATGAGCACATATACTTGTTTCTGCCAATTGCAGCAAGATACTGAAAGGAAAGTGGGTTTGCCTCCATATTTGACCCAGAACAACTCAGTTCAGCATTTAAATATCATTACAACAGCTTTTATTTAGCCAAAAATCAACATTGTAAGTTTTTATGCGCTTAAAAGCATTTTCAGGCCGAATGAGCACATATGCTTGTTTCTGCCAATTGCAGCAAAATACTGAAAGGAAAGTGGGTTTGCCTTCATATTTGACCCAGAAAAATGCTATTCAGCATGGAAATGTCATTGCAACAGCTTTTATTTAGCCAGAAATCAAGAGTGGAAGATTTTTATGCACTTAAAAGCATTTTTAGGCCAAATAAGCTGATTTCTGCCAATTGCAGCAAAATACTGAAGGGAAAGTGGGTTTGCCTTCATATTTGACCCAGAACAACTCAGTTCAGCATGGAAATATCATTGCAACAGCTTTTATTTAGCCAGAAATCAAGAGTGTTAGTTTTTATGCGCTTAAAAGCATTTTCAGGCCGAATGAGCAAATATGCTTGTTTCTGCCAATTGCAGCAAAATATTGAAAGGAAAGTGGGTTTGCCTTCATATTTGACCCAGAACAACTCAGTTCAGCATGGAAATATTATTGCAACAGCTTTTATTTAGCCAGAAATCAAGAGTGGAAGTTTTTTAGGCCGAATGAGCAAATATGCTTGTTTCTGCCAATTGCAGCAAAATACTGAAGGGAAAGTGGGTTTGCCTTCATATTTGACCCAGAACAACTCAGTTCAGCATGGAAATATCATTGCAACAGCTTTTATTTAGCCAGAAATCAAGAGTGGAAGTTTTTATGCGCTTAAAACCATTTTCAGGCCGAATGAGCTGATTTCTGCCAATTGTAGCAAAATACTGAAAGGAAAGTGGGTTTGCCTTCATATTTGACACAGAACAACTCAGTTCAGCATGGAAATATCATTGCAACAGCTTTTATTTAGTCAGCAATCAAGAGTGTAAGTTTTTATGCGCTTAAAAGCATTTTTCGGTCGAATGAACAAATATGCTTGTTTCTGCCAATTGTCGCAAAATACTGAAGGGAAAGTGGGTTTGCCTTCATATTTGACCCAGAACAACTCAGTTCAGCATGAAAATATCATTGCAACAGCTTTTATTTAGTCAGAAATCAAGATTGTAAGTTTTTATGCGCTTAAAAGCAATTTCAGGCCGAATGAGCTGATTTCTGCCAATTGTAGCAAAATACTGACGAGAAAGTGGGTTTGCCTTCATATTTAACCCAGAACAACTCAGTTCAGCATGGAAATATCATTGCAACATCTTTTATTTAGCCAGAAATAAGGAGTTTAAGTTTTTTTGCGCTTAAACGCATTTTCAGGCCGAATGAGCTGATTTCTGCCTATTGTAGCAAAATACGGAAAGGAAAGTGGGTTTGCCTTCATATTCGACCCAGAACAACTCAGTTCATAATTTAAATATCATTACAACAGCTTTTATTTAGCCAGAAATCAAGATTGTAAGTTTTTATGCGCTTAAAAGCATTTTCAGGCCGAATGAGCACATATGCTTGTTTCTGCCAATTGCAGCAAAATACTGAAAGGAAAGTCGGTTTGCCTTAATATTTGACCCAGAACAACTCAGTTCAGCATGGAAATATCATTGCAACATCTTTTATTTAGCCAGAAATAAGGAGTTTAAGTTTTTATGCGCTTAAAACCATTTTCAGGCCGAATGAGCTGATTTCTGCCAATTGTAGCAAAATACTGAAGGGAAAGTGGGTTTGCCTTCATATTTGACCCAGAACAACTCAGTTTAGCATGGAAATATCATTGCAACAGCTTTTATTTAGCCAGAAATCAAGAGTGGAAATTTATATGCGCTTAAAACCATTGTCAGGCCGAATGAGCTGATTTCTGCCAATTGTAGCAAAATACTGAAGGGAAAGTGGGTTTGCCTTCATATTTGACCCAGAACAACTCAGTTCAGCATGGAAATATCATTGCAACAGCTTTTATTTAGCCAGAAATCAAGAGTGTAAGTTTTTATGCGCTTAAAACCATTTTTCGGCCGAATGAACAAATATGCTTGTTTCTGCCAATTGTCGCAAAATACTGAAGGGAAAGTGGGTTTGCCTTCATATTTGACCCAGAACAACTCAGTTCAGCATGAAAATATCATTGCAACAGCTTTTATTTAGTCAGAAATCAAGATTGTAAGTTTTTATGCGCTTAAAAGCATTTTCAGGCCGAATGAGCACTTATGCTTGTTTCTGCCAATTGCAGCAAAATACTGAAAGGAAAGTGGGCTTGCCTTAATATTTGACCCAGAACAACTCAGGTCAGCATGGAAATATCATTGCAACATCTTTTATTTAGCCAGAAATAAGGAGTTTAAGTTTTTTAACGCTTAAAAGCATTTTCAGGCCGAATGAGCTGATTTCTGCCAATTGTAGCAAAATACGGAAAGGAAAGTGGGTTTGCCTTCATATTTGATGCATAACAACTCAGTTCAGCATTGAGATATCATTGCAACAGCTTTAATTTACTCAGAAATAAAGAGTGGAAGTTTTTCAGGCCAAATGAGCAAATATGCTTGTTTCTGCCAATTGCAGCAAAATACTGAAAGGAAAATGGGTTTGCCTTGATATTTGACCCAGAACAACTCAGTTCAGCATTTAAATATCATTGCAACAGCTTTTATTTAGCCAGCAATCAAGAGTGTAAGTTTTTATGCGCTTAAAAGCATTTTCAGGCCGAATGAGCTGATTTCTGCCAATTGAAGGAAAATACTGAAAGGAAAGTGGGTTTGCCTTCATATTTGAACCAGAACAACTCAATTCAGCATGGAAATGTCATTGCAACAGCTTTTTTTTTAGCCAGAAATCAAGAGTGGAAGATTTTTATGCGCTTAAAAGCATTTTCAGGCGAAATAAGCTGATTTCTGCCAATTGTAGCAAAATACTGAAAGGAAAGTGGGTTTGCCTTCATATTTGACCCAGAACAACTCAATTCAGCATGGAAATATCATTGCAACAGCTTTAATTTAGCCAGAAATCAAGAGTGTAAGTTTTTATGCGCTTAAAAGCATTTTTCGGTCGAATAAACAAATATGCTTGTTTCTGCCAATTGTCGCAAAATACTAAAGGGAAAGTGGGTTTGCCTTCATATTTGACCCAGAACAACTCAGTTCAGCATGGAAATATCATTGCAACATCTTTTATTTAGCCAGAAATAAGGAGTTTAAGTTTTTATGCGCTTAAAAGCATTTTCAGGCCGAATGAGCTGATTTCTGCCAATTGTGGCAAAATACGGAAAGGAAAGTGGGTTTGCCTTCATATTTGACCCAGAACAACTCAGTTCAGCATGGAAATATCATTGCAACAGCTTTTATTTAGCCAGAAATCAAGAGTGTAAATTTATATGCGCTTACAAGCGTTTTCTGGCCGAATGAGCAAATATGCTTGTTTCTGCCAATTGCAGCAAAATACTGAAGGTAAAGTGGGTTTGCCTTCATATTTGACCCAGAACAACTCAGTTCAGCATTGAAATATCATTGCAACAGCTTTTGTTTAGCCAGAAAACAAGAGTGTACGTTTTTATGCGTTTAAAAGCATTTTCAGGCCGAATGAGCTGATTTCTGCCAATTGTAGCAAAATACTGAAAGGAAAGTGGCTTTGCCTTCATATTTGACCCAGAACAACTCAGTTCAGCATTGATTTAATTTAGCCAGAAATAAAGAGTGGAAGTTTTTCAGGCCGGATGAGCAAATATGCTTGTTTCTGCCAATTGCAGCAAAATACTGAAAGGAAAATGGGTTTGCCTTCATATTTGACCCAGAACAACTCAGTTCAGCATGAAAATATCATTGCAACAGCTTTTATTTAGTCAGAAATCAAGATTGTAAGTTTTTATGCGCTTAAAAGCAATTTCAGGCCGAATGAGCTGATTTCTGCCAATTGTAGCAAAATACTGACGAGAAAGTGGGTTTGCCTTCATATTTGACCCAGAACAACTCAGTTCAGCATGGAAATATCATTGCAACAGCTTTTATTTAGCCAGAAATCAAGAGTGTAAATTTATATGCGCTTACAAGCATTTTCAGGCCGAATGAGCACATATACTTGTTTCTGCCAATTGCAGCAAGATACTGAAAGGAAAGTGGGTTTGCCTCCATATTTGACCCAGAACAACTCAGTTCAGCATTTAAATATCATTACAACAGCTTTTATTTAGCCAAAAATCAACATTGTAAGTTTTTATGCGCTTAAAAGCATTTTCAGGCCGAATGAGCACATATGCTTGTTTCTGCCAATTGCAGCAAAATACTGAAAGGAAAGTGGGTTTGCCTTCATATTTGACCCAGAAAAATGCTATTCAGCATGGAAATGTCATTGCAACAGCTTTTATTTAGCCAGAAATCAAGAGTGGAAGATTTTTATGCACTTAAAAGCATTTTTAGGCCAAATAAGCTGATTTCTGCCAATTGCAGCAAAATATTGAAAGGAAAGTGGGTTTGCCTTCATATTTGACCCAGAACAACTCAGTTCAGCATGGAAATATTATTGCAACAGCTTTTATTTAGCCAGAAATCAAGAGTGGAAGTTTTTTAGGCCGAATGAGCAAATATGCTTGTTTCTGCCAATTGCAGCAAAATACTGAAGGGAAAGTGGGTTTGCCTTCATATTTGACCCAGAACAACTCAGTTCAGCATGGAAATATCATTGCAACAGCTTTTATTTAGCCAGAAATCAAGAGTGGAAGTTTTTATGCGCTTAAAACCATTTTCAGGCCGAATGAGCTGATTTCTGCCAATTGTAGCAAAATACTGAAAGGAAAGTGGGTTTGCCTTCATATTTGACCCAGAACAACTCAGTTCAGCATGGAAATATCATTGCAACAGCTTTTATTTAGTCAGCAATCAAGAGTGTAAGTTTTTATGCGCTTAAAAGCATTTTTCGGTCGAATGAACAAATATGCTTGTTTCTGCCAATTGTCGCAAAATACTGAAGGGAAAGTGGGTTTGCCTTCATATTTGACCCAGAACAACTCAGTTCAGCATGAAAATATCATTGCAACAGCTTTTATTTAGTCAGAAATCAAGATTGTAAGTTTTTATGCGCTTAAAAGCAATTTCAGGCCGAATGAGCTGATTTCTGCCAATTGTAGCAAAATACTGACGAGAAAGTGGGTTTGCCTTCATATTTAACCCAGAACAACTCAGTTCAGCATGGAAATATCATTGCAACATCTTTTATTTAGCCAGAAATAAGGAGTTTAAGTTTTTTTGCGCTTAAACGCATTTTCAGGCCGAATGAGCTGATTTCTGCCTATTGTAGCAAAATACGGAAAGGAAAGTGGGTTTGCCTTCATATTCGACCCAGAACAACTCAGTTCATAATTTAAATATCATTACAACAGCTTTTATTTAGCCAGAAATCAAGATTGTAAGTTTTTATGCGCTTAAAAGCATTTTCAGGCCGAATGAGCACATATGCTTGTTTCTGCCAATTGCAGCAAAATACTGAAAGGAAAGTCGGTTTGCCTTAATATTTGACCCAGAACAACTCAGTTCAGCATGGAAATATCATTGCAACATCTTTTATTTAGCCAGAAATAAGGAGTTTAAGTTTTTATGCGCTTAAAACCATTTTCAGGCCGAATGAGCTGATTTCTGCCAATTGTAGCAAAATACTGAAGGGAAAGTGGGTTTGCCTTCATATTTGACCCAGAACAACTCAGTTTAGCATGGAAATATCATTGCAACAGCTTTTATTTAGCCAGAAATCAAGAGTGGAAATTTATATGCGCTTAAAACCATTGTCAGGCCGAATGAGCTGATTTCTGCCAATTGTAGCAAAATACTGAAGGGAAAGTGGGTTTGCCTTCATATTTGACCCAGAACAACTCAGTTCAGCATGGAAATATCATTGCAACAGCTTTTATTTAGCCAGAAATCAAGAGTGTAAGTTTTTATGCGCTTAAAAGCATTTTTCGGCCGAATGAACAAATATGCTTGTTTCTGCCAATTGTCGCAAAATACTGAAGGGAAAGTGGGTTTGCCTTCATATTTGACCCAGAACAACTCAGTTCAGCATGAAAATATCATTGCAACAGCTTTTATTTAGTCAGAAATCAAGATTGTAAGTTTTTATGCGCTTAAAAGCATTTTCAGGCCGAATGAGCACTTATGCTTGTTTCTGCCAATTGCAGCAAAATACTGAAAGGAAAGTGGGCTTGCCTTAATATTTGACCCAGAACAACTCAGTTCAGCATGAAAATATCATTGCAACAGCTTTTATTTAGTCAGAAATCAAGATTGTAAGTTTTTATGCGCTTAAAAGCAATTTCAGGCCGAATGAGCTGATTTCTGCCAATTGTAGCAAAATACTGACGAGAAAGTGGGTTTGCCTTCATATTTAACCCAGAACAACTCAGTTCAGCATGGAAATATCATTGCAACATCTTTTATTTAGCCAGAAATAAGGAGTTTAAGTTTTTTTGCGCTTAAACGCATTTTCAGGCCGAATGAGCTGATTTCTGCCTATTGTAGCAAAATACGGAAAGGAAAGTGGGTTTGCCTTCATATTCGACCCAGAACAACTCAGTTCATAATTTAAATATCATTACAACAGCTTTTATTTAGCCAGAAATCAAGATTGTAAGTTTTTATGCGCTTAAAAGCATTTTCAGGCCGAATGAGCACATATGCTTGTTTCTGCCAATTGCAGCAAAATACTGAAAGGAAAGTCGGTTTGCCTTAATATTTGACACAGAACAACTCAGTTCAGCATGGAAATATCATTGCAACATCTTTTATTTAGCCAGAAATAAGGAGTTTAAGTTTTTATGCGCTTAAAACCATTTTCAGGCCGAATGAGCTGATTTCTGCCAATTGTAGCAAAATACTGAAGGGAAAGTGGGTTTGCCTTCATATTTGACCCAGAACAACTCAGTTTAGCATGGAAATATCATTGCAACAGCTTTTATTTAGCCAGAAATCAAGAGTGGAAATTTATATGCGCTTAAAACCATTGTCAGGCCGAATGAGCTGATTTCTGCCAATTGTAGCAAAATACTGAAGGGAAAGTGGGTTTGCCTTCATATTTGACCCAGAACAACTCAGTTCAGCATGGAAATATCATTGCAACAGCTTTTATTTAGCCAGAAATCAAGAGTGTAAGTTTTTATGCGCTTAAAAGCATTTTTCGGCCGAATGAACAAATATGCTTGTTTCTGCCAATTGTCGCAAAATACTGAAGGGAAAGTGGGTTTGCCTTCATATTTGACCCAGAACAACTCAGTTCAGCATGAAAATATCATTGCAACAGCTTTTATTTAGTCAGAAATCAAGATTGTAAGTTTTTATGCGCTTAAAAGCATTTTCAGGCCGAATGAGCACTTATGCTTGTTTCTGCCAATTGCAGCAAAATACTGAAAGGAAAGTGGGCTTGCCTTAATATTTAACCCAGAACAACTCAGGTCAGCATGGAAATATCATTGCAACATCTTTTATTTAGCCAGAAATAAGGAGTTTAAGTTTTTTAACGCTTAAAAGCATTTTCAGGCCGAATGAGCTGATTTCTGCCAATTGTAGCAAAATACGGAAAGGAAAGTGGGTTTGCCTTCATATTTGATGCATAACAACTCAGTTCAGCATTGAGATATCATTGCAACAGCTTTAATTTACTCAGAAATAAAGAGTGGAAGTTTTTCAGGCCAAATGAGCAAATATGCTTGTTTCTGCCAATTGCAGCAAAATACTGAAAGGAAAATGGGTTTGCCTTGATATTTGACCCAGAACAACTCAGTTCAGCATTTAAATATCATTGCAACAGCTTTTATTTAGCCAGCAATCAAGAGTGTAAGTTTTTATGCGCTTAAAAGCATTTTCAGGCCGAATGAGCTGATTTCTGCCAATTGAAGGAAAATACTGAAAGGAAAGTGGGTTTGCCTTCATATTTGAACCAGAACAACTCAATTCAGCATGGAAATGTCATTGCAACAGCTTTTTTTTTAGCCAGAAATCAAGAGTGGAAGATTTTTATGCGCTTAAAAGCATTTTCAGGCGAAATAAGCTGATTTCTGCCAATTGTAGCAAAATACTGAAAGGAAAGTGGGTTTGCCTTCATATTTGACCCAGAACAACTCAATTCAGCATGGAAATATCATTGCAACAGCTTTAATTTAGCCAGAAATCAAGAGTGTAAGTTTTTATGCGCTTAAAAGCATTTTTCGGTCGAATAAACAAATATGCTTGTTTCTGCCAATTGTCGCAAAATACTAAAGGGAAAGTGGGTTTGCCTTCATATTTGACCCAGAACAACTCAGTTCAGCATGGAAATATCATTGCAACATCTTTTATTTAGCCAGAAATAAGGAGTTTAGGTTTTTATGCGCTTAAAAGCATTTTCAGGCCGAATGAGCTGATTTCTGCCAATTGTGGCAAAATACGGAAAGGAAAGTGGGTTTGCCTTCATATTTGACCCAGAACAACTCAGTTCAGCATGGAAATATCATTGCAACAGCTTTTATTTAGCCAGAAATCAAGAGTGTAAATTTATATGCGCTTACAAGCGTTTTCTGGCCGAATGAGCAAATATGCTTGTTTCTGCCAATTGCAGCAAAATACTGAAGGTAAAGTGGGTTTGCCTTCATATTTGACCCAGAACAACTCAGTTCAGCATTGAAATATCATTGCAACAGCTTTTGTTTAGCCAGAAAACAAGAGTGTACGTTTTTATGCGTTTAAAAGCATTTTCAGGCCGAATGAGCTGATTTCTGCCAATTGTAGCAAAATACTGAAAGGAAAGTGGCTTTGCCTTCATATTTGACCCAGAACAACTCAGTTCAGCATTGATTTAATTTAGCCAGAAATAAGGAGTGGAAGTTTTTCAGGCCGGATGAGCAAATATGCTTGTTTCTGCCAATTGCAGCAAAATACTTAAAGGAAAATGGGTTTGCCTTCATATTTGACCCAGAACAACTCAGTTCAGCATGAAAATATCATTGCAACAGCTTTTATTTAGTCAGAAATCAAGATTGTAAGTTTTTATGCGCTTAAAAGAAATTTCAGGCCGAATGAGCTGATTTCTGCCAATTGTAGCAAAATACTGACGAGAAAGTGGGTTTGCCTTCATATTTGACCCAGAACAACTCAGTTCAGCATGGAAATATCATTGCAACAGCTTTTATTTAGCCAGAAATCAAGAGTGTAAATTTATATGCGCTTACAAGCATTTTCTGGCCGAATGAGCAAATATGCTTGTTTCTGTCAGATGCAGCAAAATACTGAAGGTAAAGTGGGTTTGCCTTCATATTTGACCCAGAACAACTCAGTTCAGCATTGAAATATCATTGCAACAGCTTTTGTTTAGCCAGAAAACAAGAGTGTACGTTTTTATGCGTTTAAAAGCATTTTCAGGCCGAATGAGCTGATTTCTACCAATTGTAGCAAAATACTGAAAGGAAAGTGGCTTTGCCTTCATATTTGACCCAGAACAACTCAGTTCAGCATTGAGATATCATTGCAACATCTTTAATTTAGCCAGAAATAAAGAGTGGAAGTTTTTCAGGCCGAATGAGCAAATATGCTTGTTTCTGCCAATTGCAGCAAAATACTGACAGGAAAGTGGGTTTGCCCTCATATTTGACCCAGAACAACTCAGTTCAGCATTTAAATATCATTACAACAGCTTTTATTTAGCCAGAAATAAAGATTGTAAGTTTTTATGCGCTTAAAAGCATTTTCAGGCCGAATGAGCACATATGCTTGTTTCTGCCAATTGCAGCAAAATACTGAAAGGAAAGTGGGTTTGCCTTCATATTTGACCCAGAAAAATGCTATTCAGCATGGAAATGTCATTGCAACAGCTTTTATTTAGTCAGAAATCAAGAGTGGAAGATTTTTATGCGCTTAAAAGCATTTTTAGGCCAAATAAGCTGATTTCTGCCAATTGCAGCAAAATACTGAAGGGAAAGTGGGTTTGCCTTCATATTTGACCCAGAACAACTCAGTTCAGCATGGAAATATCATTGCAACAGCTTTTATTTAGCCAGAAATAAGGAGTTTAAGTTTTTATGCGCTTAAAAGCATTTTCAGGCCGAATGAGCACATATACTTGTTTCTGCCAATTGCAGCAAGATACTGAAAGGAAAGTGGGTTTGCCTCCATATTTGACCCAGAACAACTCAGTTCAGCATTTAAATATCATTACAAAAGCTTTTATTTAGCCAAAAATCAACATTGTAAGTTTTTATGCGCTTAAAAGCATTTTCAGGCCGAATGAGCACATATGCTTGTTTCTGCCAATTGCAGCAAAATACTGAAAGGAAAGTGGGTTTGCCTTCATATTTGACCCAGAAAAATGCTATTCAGCATGGAAATGTCATTGCAACAGCTTTTATTTAGCCAGAAATCAAGAGTGGAAGATTTTTATGCGCTTAAAAGCATTTTTAGGCCAAATAAGCTGATTTCTGCCAATTGCAGCAAAATACTGAAGGGAACGTGGGTTTGCCTTCATATTTGACCCAGAACAACTCAGTTCAGCATGGAAATATCATTGCAACAGCTTTTATTCAGCCAGAAATCAAGAGTGGAAGATTTTTATGCGCTTAAAAGCATTTTCAGGCCGAATGAGCACTTATGCTTGTTTCTGCCAATTGCAGCAAAATACTGACGAGAAAGTGGGTTTGCCTTCATATTTGACCCAGAACAACTCAGTTCAGCATGGAAATATCATTGCAACACCTTTTATTTAGCCAGAAATCAAGATTGTAAGTTTTTATGCGCTTAAAAGCATTTTCAGGCCGAATGAGCACATATGCTTGTTTCTGCCAATTGTAGCAAAATACTGAAAGGAAAGTGGGTTTGCCTTCATATTTGACCCAGAAAAATGAAATTCAGCATGGAAATGTCATTGCAACAGCTTTTATTTAGCCAGAAATCAAGAGTGGAAGATTTTTATGCGCTTAAAAGCATTTTCAGGCCGAACGAGCACATATGCTTGTTTCTGCCAATTGCAGCAAAATACTGACAGGAAAGTGGGTTTGCCTTCATATTTGATACAGAACAACTCAGTTCAGCATGGAAATGTCATTGCAACAGCTTTTATCTAGCCAGAAAGAGAGAGTGTAAGTTTGTATGCGCTTAAAAGCATTTTCAGGCCAAATCAGCTGATTTCTGCCAATTGCAGCAAAATACTGAAGGTAAAGTGGGTTTGCCTTCATATTTGACACAGAACAACTCAGTTCAGCATTGAAATATCATTGCAACAGCTTTTATTTAGCCAGAAATCAAGAGTGGAAGTTTTTTAGGCCGAATGAGCAAATATGCTTGTTTCTGCCAATTGCAGCAAAATACTGACAGGAAAGTGGGTTTGCCCTCATATTTGACCCAGAACAACTCAGTTCAGCATTTAAATATCATTACAACAGCTTTTATTTAGCCAGAAATCAAGATTGTAAGTTTTTATGCGCTTAAAAGCATTTTCAGGCCGAATGAGCACATATGCTTGTTTCTGCCAATTGCAGCAAAATACTGAAAGGAAAGTGGGTTTGCCTTCATATTTGACCCAGAAAAATGCTATTCAGCATGGAAATGTCATTGCAACAGCTTTTATTTAGTCAGAAATCAAGAGTGGAAGATTTTTATGCGCTTAAAAGCATTTTTAGGCCAAATAAGCTGATTTCTGCCAATTGCAGCAAAATACTGAAGGGAAAGTGGGTTTGCCTTCATATTTGACCCAGAACAACTCAGTTCAGCATGGAAATATCATTGCAACAGCTTTTATTTAGCCAGAAATAAGGAGTTTAAGTTTTTATGCGCTTAAAAGCATTTTCAGGCCGAATGAGCACATATACTTGTTTCTGCCAATTGCAGCAAGATACTGAAAGGAAAGTGGGTTTGCCTCCATATTTGACCCAGAACAACTCAGTTCAGCATTTAAATATCATTACAACAGCTTTTATTTAGCCAAAAATCAACATTGTAAGTTTTTATGCGCTTAAAAGCATTTTCAGGCCGAATGAGCACATATGCTTGTTTCTGCCAATTGCAGCAAAATACTGAAAGGAAAGTGGGTTTGCCTTCATATTTGACCCAGAAAAATGCTATTCAGCATGGAAATGTCATTGCAACAGCTTTTATTTAGCCAGAAATCAAGAGTGGAAGATTTTTATGCACTTAAAAGCATTTTTAGGCCAAATAAGCTGATTTCTGCCAATTGCAGCAAAATACTGAAGGGAAAGTGGGTTTGCCTTCATATTTGACCCAGAACAACTCAGTTCAGCATGGAAATATCATTGCAACAGCTTTTATTTAGCCAGAAATCAAGAGTGTTAGTTTTTATGCGCTTAAAAGCATTTTCAGGCCGAATGAGCAAATATGCTTGTTTCTGCCAATTGCAGCAAAATATTGAAAGGAAAGTGGGTTTGCCTTCATATTTGACCCAGAACAACTCAGTTCAGCATGGAAATATTATTGCAACAGCTTTTATTTAGCCAGAAATCAAGAGTGGAAGTTTTTTAGGCCGAATGAGCAAATATGCTTGTTTCTGCCAATTGCAGCAAAATACTCAAGGGAAAGTGGGTTTGCCTTCATATTTGACCCAGAACAACTCAGTTCAGCATGGAAATATCATTGCAACAGCTTTTATTTAGCCAGAAATCAAGAGTGGAAGATTTTTATGCGCTTAAAAGCATTTTTAGGCCAAATAAGCTGATTTCTGCCAATTGCAGCAAAATACTGAAGGGAAAGTGGGTTTGCCTTCATATTTGACCCAGAACAACTCAGTTCAGCATGGAAATATCATTGCAACAGCTTTTATTTAGCCAGAAATAAGGAGTTTAAGTTTTTATGCGCTTAAAAGCATTTTCAGGCCGAATGAGCACATATACTTGTTTCTGCCAATTGCAGCAAGATACTGAAAGGAAAGTGGGTTTGCCTCCATATTTGACCCAGAACAACTCAGTTCAGCATTTAAATATCATTACAACAGCTTTTATTTAGCCAAAAATCAACATTGTAAGTTTTTATGCGCTTAAAAGCATTTTCAGGCCGAATGAGCACATATGCTTGTTTCTGCCAATTGCAGCAAAATACTGAAAGGAAAGTGGGTTTGCCTTCATATTTGACCCAGAAAAATGCTATTCAGCATGGAAATGTCATTGCAACAGCTTTTATTTAGCCAGAAATCAAGAGTGGAAGATTTTTATGCACTTAAAAGCATTTTTAGGCCAAATAAGCTGATTTCTGCCAATTGCAGCAAAATACTGAAGGGAAAGTGGGTTTGCCTTCATATTTGACCCAGAACAACTCAGTTCAGCATGGAAATATCATTGCAACAGCTTTTATTTAGCCAGAAATCAAGAGTGTTAGTTTTTATGCGCTTAAAAGCATTTTCAGGCCGAATGAGCAAATATGCTTGTTTCTGCCAATTGCAGCAAAATATTGAAAGGAAAGTGGGTTTGCCTTCATATTTGACCCAGAACAACTCAGTTCAGCATGGAAATATTATTGCAACAGCTTTTATTTAGCCAGAAATCAAGAGTGGAAGTTTTTTAGGCCGAATGAGCAAATATGCTTGTTTCTGCCAATTGCAGCAAAATACTCAAGGGAAAGTGGGTTTGCCTTCATATTTGACCCAGAACAACTCAGTTCAGCATGGAAATATCATTGCAACAGCTTTTATTTAGCCAGAAATCAAGAGTGGAAGTTTTTATGCGCTTAAAACCATTTTCAGGCCGAATGAGCTGATTTCTGCCAATTGTAGCAAAATACTGAAAGGAAAGTGGGTTTGCCTTCATATTTGACCCAGAACAACTCAGTTCAGCATGGAAATATCATTGCAACAGCTTTTATTTAGTCAGCAATCAAGAGTGTAAGTTTTTATGCGCTTAAAAGCATTTTTCGGTCGAATGAACAAATATGCTTGTTTCTGCCAATTGTCGCAAAATACTGAAGGGAAAGTGGGTTTGCCTTCATATTTGACCCAGAACAACTCAGTTCAGCATGAAAATATCATTGCAACAGCTTTTATTTAGTCAGAAATCAAGATTGTAAGTTTTTATGCGCTTAAAAGCAATTTCAGGCCGAATGAGCTGATTTCTGCCAATTGTAGCAAAATACTGACGAGAAAGTGGGTTTGCCTTCATATTTAACCCAGAACAACTCAGTTCAGCATGGAAATATCATTGCAACATCTTTTATTTAGCCAGAAATAAGGAGTTTAAGTTTTTTTGCGCTTAAACGCATTTTCAGGCCGAATGAGCTGATTTCTGCCTATTGTAGCAAAATACGGAAAGGAAAGTGGGTTTGCCTTCATATTCGACCCAGAACAACTCAGTTCATAATTTAAATATCATTACAACAGCTTTTATTTAGCCAGAAATCAAGATTGTAAGTTTTTATGCGCTTAAAAGCATTTTCAGGCCGAATGAGCACATATGCTTGTTTCTGCCAATTGCAGCAAAATACTGAAAGGAAAGTCGGTTTGCCTTAATATTTGACCCAGAACAACTCAGTTCAGCATGGAAATATCATTGCAACATCTTTTATTTAGCCAGAAATAAGGAGTTTAAGTTTTTATGCGCTTAAAACCATTTTCAGGCCGAATGAGCTGATTTCTGCCAATTGTAGCAAAATACTGAAGGGAAAGTGGGTTTGCCTTCATATTTGACCCAGAACAACTCAGTTTAGCATGGAAATATCATTGCAACAGCTTTTATTTAGCCAGAAATCAAGAGTGGAAATTTATATGCGCTTAAAACCATTGTCAGGCCGAATGAGCTGATTTCTGCCAATTGTAGCAAAATACTGAAGGGAAAGTGGGTTTGCCTTCATATTTGACCCAGAACAACTCAGTTCAGCATGGAAATATCATTGCAACAGCTTTTATTTAGCCAGAAATCAAGAGTGTAAGTTTTTATGCGCTTAAAAGCATTTTTCGGCCGAATGAACAAATATGCTTGTTTCTGCCAATTGTCGCAAAATACTGAAGGGAAAGTGGGTTTGCCTTCATATTTGACCCAGAACAACTCAGTTCAGCATGAAAATATCATTGCAACAGCTTTTATTTAGTCAGAAATCAAGATTGTAAGTTTTTATGCGCTTAAAAGCATTTTCAGGCCGAATGAGCACTTATGCTTGTTTCTGCCAATTGCAGCAAAATACTGAAAGGAAAGTGGGCTTGCCTTAATATTTGACCCAGAACAACTCAGGTCAGCATGGAAATATCATTGCAACATCTTTTATTTAGCCAGAAATAAGGAGTTTAAGTTTTTATGCGCTTAAAAGCATTTTCAGGCCGAATGAGCTGATTTCTGCCAATTGTAGCAAAATACGGAAAGGAAAGTGGGTTTGCCTTCATATTTGATGCATAACAACTCAGTTCAGCATTGAGATATCATTGCAACAGCTTTAATTTACTCAGAAATAAAGAGTGGAAGTTTTTCAGGCCAAATGAGCAAATATGCTTGTTTCTGCCAATTGCAGCAAAATACTGAAAGGAAAATGGGTTTGCCTTGATATTTGACCCAGAACAACTCAGTTCAGCATTTAAATATCATTGCAACAGCTTTTATTTAGCCAGCAATCAAGAGTGTAAGTTTTTATGCGCTTAAAAGCATTTTCAGGCCGAATGAGCTGATTTCTGCCAATTGAAGGAAAATACTGAAAGGAAAGTGGGTTTGCCTTCATATTTGAACCAGAACAACTCAATTCAGCATGGAAATGTCATTGCAACAGCTTTTTTTTTAGCCAGAAATCAAGAGTGGAAGATTTTTATGCGCTTAAAAGCATTTTCAGGCGAAATAAGCTGATTTCTGCCAATTGTAGCAAAATACTGAAAGGAAAGTGGGTTTGCCTTCATATTTGACCCAGAACAACTCAATTCAGCATGGAAATATCATTGCAACAGCTTTAATTTAGCCAGAAATCAAGAGTGTAAGTTTTTATGCGCTTAAAAGCATTTTTCGGTCGAATAAACAAATATGCTTGTTTCTGCCAATTGTCGCAAAATACTAAAGGGAAAGTGGGTTTGCCTTCATATTTGACCCAGAACAACTCAGTTCAGCATGGAAATATCATTGCAACATCTTTTATTTAGCCAGAAATAAGGAGTTTAAGTTTTTATGCGCTTAAAAGCATTTTCAGGCCGAATGAGCTGATTTCTGCCAATTGTGGCAAAATACGGAAAGGAAAGTGGGTTTGCCTTCATATTTGACCCAGAACAACTCAGTTCAGCATGGAAATATCATTGCAACAGCTTTTATTTAGCCAGAAATCAAGAGTGTAAATTTATATGCGCTTACAAGCGTTTTCTGGCCGAATGAGCAAATATGCTTGTTTCTGCCAATTGCAACAAAATACTGAAGGTAAAGTGGGTTTGCCTTCATATTTGACCCAGAACAACTCAGTTCAGCATTGAAATATCATTGCAACAGCTTTTGTTTAGCCAGAAAACAAGAGTGTACGTTTTTATGCGTTTAAAAGCATTTTCAGGCCGAATGAGCTGATTTCTGCTAATTGTAGCAAAATACTGAAAGGAAAGTGGCTTTGCCTTCATATTTGACCCAGAACAACTCAGTTCAGCATTGATTTAATTTAGCCAGAAATAAAGAGTGGAAGTTTTTCAGGCCGGATGAGCAAATATGCTTGTTTCTGCCAATTGCAGCTAAATACTGAAAGGAAAATGGGTTTGCCTTCATATTTGACCCAGAACAACTCAGTTCAGCATGAAAATATAATTGCAACAGCTTTTATTTAGTCAGAAATCAAGATTGTAAGTTTTTATGCGCTTAAAAGCAATTTCAGGCCGAATGAGCTGATTTCTGCCAATTGTAGCAAAATACTGACGAGAAAGTGGGTTTGCCTTCATATTTGACCCAGAACAACTCAGTTCAGCATGGAAATATCATTGCAACATCTTTTATTTAGCCAGAAATAAGGAGTTTAAGTTTTTTTGCGCTTAAACGCATTTTCAGGCCCAATGAGCTGATTTCTGCCAATTGTAGCAAAATACGGAAAGGAAAGTGGGTTTGCCTTCATATTTGACCCAGAACAACTCAGTTCATAATTTAAATATCATTACAACAGCTTTTATTTAGCCAGAAATCAAGATTGTAAGTTTTTATGCGCTTAAAAGCAATTTCAGGCCGAATGAGCACATATGCTTGTTTCTGCCAATTGCAGCAAAATACTGAAAGGAAAGTCGGTTTGCCTTAATATTTGACCCAGAACAACTCAGTTCAGCATGGAAATATCATTGCAACAGCTTTTATTTAGCCAGAAATCAAGAGTGTAAATTTATATGCGCTTACAAGCGTTTTCTGGCCGAATGAGCAAATATGCTTGTTTCTGCCAATTGCAGCAAAATACTGAAGGTAAAGTGGGTTTGCCTTCATATTTGACCCAGAACAACTCAGTTCAGCATTGAAATATCATTGCAACAGCTTTTGTTTAGCCAGAAAACAAGAGTGTACGTTTTTATGCGTTTAAAAGCATTTTCAGGCCGAATGAGCTGATTTCTGCCAATTGTAGCAAAATACTGAAAGGAAAGTGGCTTTGCCTTCATATTTGACCTAGAACAACTCAGTTAAGCATTGATTTAATTTAGCCAGAAATAAAGAGTGGAAGTTTTTCAGGCCGGATGAGCAAATATGCTTGTTTCTGCCAATTGCAGCAAAATACTGAAAGGAAAATGGGTTTGCCTTCATATTTGACCCAGAACAACTCAGTTCAGCATGAAAATATAATTGCAACAGCTTTTATTTAGTCAGAAATCAAGATTGTAAGTTTTTATGCGCTTAAAAGCAATTTCAGGCCGAATGAGCTGATTTCTGCCAATTGTAGCAAAATACTGACGAGAAAGTGGGTTTGCCTTCATATTTGACCCAGAACAACTCAGTTCAGCATGGAAATATCATTGCAACATCTTTTATTTAGCCAGAAATAAGGAGTTTAAGTTTTTTTGCGCTTAAACGTATTTTCAGGCCCAATGAGCTGATTTCTGCCAATTGTAGCAAAATACGGAAAGGAAAGTGGGTTTGCCTTCATATTTGACCCAGAACAACTCAGTTCATAATTTAAATATCATTACAACAGCTTTTATTTAGCCAGAAATCAAGATTGTAAGTTTTTATGCGCTTAAAAGCAATTTCAGGCCGAATGAGCACATATGCTTGTTTCTGCCAATTGCAGCAAAATACTGAAAGGAAAGTCGGTTTGCCTTAATATTTGACCCAGAACAACTCAGTTCAGCATGGAAATATCATTGCAACATCTTTTATTTAGCCAGAAATAAGGAGTTTAAGTTTTTATGCGCCTAAAAGCATTTTCAGGCCAAATGAGCTGATTTCTGCCAATTGTAGCAAACTACGGAAAGGAAAGTGGGTTTGTCTTCATATTTGACCCAGAACAACTCAGTTTAGCATGGAAATATCATTGCAACAGCTTTTATTTAGCCAGAAATCAAGAGTGGAAATTTATATGCGCTTAAAACCATTGTCAGGCCGAATGAGCTGATTTCTGCCAATTGTAGCAAAATACTGAAGGGAAAGTGGGTTTGCCTTCATATTTGACCCAGAACAACTCAGTTCAGCATGGAAATATCATTGCAACAGCTTTTATTTAGCTAGAAATCAAGATTGTAAGTTTTTATGCGCTTAAAAGCATTTTCAGGCCGAATGAGCACATATGCTTGTTTCTGCCAATTGCAGCAAAATACTGAAAGGAAAGTCGGTTTGCCTTAATATTTGACCCAGAACAACTCAGTTCAGCATGGAAATATCATTGCAACATCTTTTATTTAGCCAGAAATAAGGAGTTTAAGTTTTTATGCGCTTAAAACAATTTTCAGGCCGAATGAGCTGATTTCTGCCAATTGTAGCAAAATACTGAAGGGAAAGTGGGTTTGCCTTCATATTTGACCCAGAACAACTCAGTTTAGCATGCAAATATCATTGCAACAGCTTTTATTTAGCCAGAAATCAAGAGTGGAAATTTATATGCGCTTAAAACCATTGTCAGGCCGAATGAGCTGATTTCTGCCAATTGTAGCAAAATACTGAAGGGAAAGTGGGTTTGCCTTCATATTTGACCCAGAACAACTCAGTTTAGCATGCAAATATCATTGCAACAGCTTTTATTTAGCCAGAAATCAAGAGTGGAAATTTATATGCGCTTAAAACCATTGTCAGGCCGAATGAGCTGATTTCTGCCAATTGTAGCAAAATACTGAAGGGAAAGTGGGTTTGCCTTCATATTTGACCCAGAACAACTCAGTTCAGCATGAAAATATCATTTCAACATCTTTTATTTAGCCAGAAATAAGGAGTTTAAGTTTTTATACGCTTAAAAGCATTTTCAGGCCGAATGAGCTGATTTCTGCCAATTGTAGCAAAATACGGAAAGGAAAGTGGGTTTGCCTTCATATTTGATGCATAACAACTCAGTTCAGCATTGAGATATCATTGCAACAGCTTTAATTTACTCAGAAATAAAGAGTGGAAGTTTTTCAGGCCAAATGAGCAAATATGCTTGTTTCTGCCAATTGCAGCAAAATACTGAAAGGAAAATGGGTTTGCCTTGATATTTGACCCAGAACAACTCAGTTCAGCATTTAAATATCATTGCAACCGCTTTTATTTAGCCAGCAATCAAGAGTGTAAGTTTTTATGCGCTTAAAAGCATTTTCAGGCCGAATGAGCTGATTTCTGCCAATTGAAGGAAAATACTGAAAGGAAAGTGGGTTTGCCTTCATATTTGAACCAGAACAACTCAATTCAGCATGGAAATGTCATTGCAACAGCTTTTTTTTTAGCCAGAAATCAAGAGTGGAAGATTTTTATGCGCTTAAAAGCATTTTCAGGCGAAATAAGCTGATTTCTGCCAATTGTAGCAAAATACTGAAAGGAAAGTGGGTTTGCCTTCATATTTGACCCAGAACAACTCAATTCAGCATGGAAATATCATTGCAACAGCTTTAATTTAGCCAGAAATCAAGAGTGTAAGTTTTTATGCGCTTAAAAGCATTTTTCGGTCGAATAAACAAATATGCTTGTTTCTGCCAATTGTCGCAAAATACTAAAGGGAAAGTGGGTTTGCCTTCATATTTGACCCAGAACAACTCAGTTCAGCATGGAAATATCATTGCAACATCTTTAATTTAGCCAGAAATAAAGAGTGGAAGTTTTTCAGGCCGAATGAGCAAATATGCTTGTTTCTGCCAATTGCAGCAAAATACTGACAGGAAAGTGGGTTTGCCCTCATATTTGACCCAGAACAACTCAGTTCAGCATTTAAATATCATTACAACAGCTTTTATTTAGCCAGAAATCAAGATTGTAAGTTTTTATGCGCTTAAAAGCATTTTCAGGCCGAATGAGCACATATGCTTGTTTCTGCCAATTGCAGCAAAATACTGAAAGGAAAGTGGGTTTGCCTTCATATTTGACCCAGAAAAATGCTATTCAGCATGGAAATGTCATTGCAACAGCTTTTATTTAGTCAGAAATCAAGAGTGGAAGATTTTTATGCGCTTAAAAGCATTTTTAGGCCAAATAAGCTGATTTCTGCCAATTGCAGCAAAATACTGAAGGGAAAGTGGGTTTGCCTTCATATTTGACCCAGAACAACTCAGTTCAGCATGGAAATATCATTGCAACAGCTTTTATTTAGCCAGAAATAAGGAGTTTAAGTTTTTATGCGCTTAAAAGCATTTTCAGGCCGAATGAGCACATATACTTGTTTCTGCCAATTGCAGCAAGATACTGAAAGGAAAGTGGGTTTGCCTCCATATTTGACCCAGAACAACTCAGTTCAGCATTTAAATATCATTACAACAGCTTTTATTTAGCCAAAAATCAACATTGTAAGTTTTTATGCGCTTAAAAGCATTTTCAGGCCGAATGAGCACATATGCTTGTTTCTGCCAATTGCAGCAAAATACTGAAAGGAAAGTGGGTTTGCCTTCATATTTGACCCAGAAAAATGCTATTCAGCATGGAAATGTCATTGCAACAGCTTTTATTTAGCCAGAAATCAAGAGTGGAAGATTTTTATGCGCTTAAAAGCATTTTTAGGCCAAATAAGCTGATTTCTGCCAATTGCAGCAAAATACTGAAGGGAACGTGGGTTTGCCTTCATATTTGACCCAGAACAACTCAGTTCAGCATGGAAATATCATTGCAACAGCTTTTATTTAGCCAGAAATAAGGAGTTTAAGTTTTTATGCGCTTAAAAGCATTTTCAGGCCGAATGAGCACATATACTTGTTTCTGCCAATTGCAGCAAGATACTGAAAGGAAAGTGGGTTTGCCTCCATATTTGACCCAGAACAACTCAGTTCAGCATTTAAATATCATTACAACAGCTTTTATTTAGCCAAAAATCAACATTGTAAGTTTTTATGCGCTTAAAAGCATTTTCAGGCCGAATGAGCACATATGCTTGTTTCTGCCAATTGCAGCAAAATACTGAAAGGAAAGTGGGTTTGCCTTCATATTTGACCCAGAAAAATGCTATTCAGCATGGAAATGTCATTGCAACAGCTTTTATTTAGCCAGAAATCAAGAGTGGAAGATTTTTATGCACTTAAAAGCATTTTTAGGCCAAATAAGCTGATTTCTGCCAATTGCAGCAAAATACTGAAGGGAAAGTGGGTTTGCCTTCATATTTGACCCAGAACAACTCAGTTCAGCATGGAAATATCATTGCAACAGCTTTTATTTAGCCAGAAATCAAGAGTGTTAGTTTTTATGCGCTTAAAAGCATTTTCAGGCCGAATGAGCAAATATGCTTGTTTCTGCCAATTGCAGCAAAATATTGAAAGGAAAGTGGGTTTGCCTTCATATTTGACCCAGAACAACTCAGTTCAGCATGGAAATATCATTGCAACAGCTTTTATTTAGCCAGAAATCAAGAGTGTTAGTTTTTATGCGCTTAAAAGCATTTTCAGGCCGAATGAGCAAATATGCTTGTTTCTGCCAATTGCAGCAAAATATTGAAAGGAAAGTGGGTTTGCCTTCATATTTGACCCAGAACAACTCAGTTCAGCATGGAAATATTATTGCAACAGCTTTTATTTAGCCAGAAATCAAGAGTGGAAGTTTTTTAGGCCGAATGAGCAAATATGCTTGTTTCTGCCAATTGCAGCAAAATACTCAAGGGAAAGTGGGTTTGCCTTCATATTTGACCCAGAACAACTCAGTTCAGCATGGAAATATCATTGCAACAGCTTTTATTTAGCCAGAAATCAAGAGTGGAAGATTTTTATGCGCTTAAAAGCATTTTTAGGCCAAATAAGCTGATTTCTGCCAATTGCAGCAAAATACTGAAGGGAAAGTGGGTTTGCCTTCATATTTGACCCAGAACAACTCAGTTCAGCATGGAAATATCATTGCAACAGCTTTTATTTAGCCAGAAATAAGGAGTTTAAGTTTTTATGCGCTTAAAAGCATTTTCAGGCCGAATGAGCACATATACTTGTTTCTGCCAATTGCAGCAAGATACTGAAAGGAAAGTGGGTTTGCCTCCATATTTGACCCAGAACAACTCAGTTCAGCATTTAAATATCATTACAACAGCTTTTATTTAGCCAAAAATCAACATTGTAAGTTTTTATGCGCTTAAAAGCATTTTCAGGCCGAATGAGCACATATGCTTGTTTCTGCCAATTGCAGCAAAATACTGAAAGGAAAGTGGGTTTGCCTTCATATTTGACCCAGAAAAATGCTATTCAGCATGGAAATGTCATTGCAACAGCTTTTATTTAGCCAGAAATCAAGAGTGGAAGATTTTTATGCACTTAAAAGCATTTTTAGGCCAAATAAGCTGATTTCTGCCAATTGCAGCAAAATACTGAAGGGAAAGTGGGTTTGCCTTCATATTTGACCCAGAACAACTCAGTTCAGCATGGAAATATCATTGCAACAGCTTTTATTTAGCCAGAAATCAAGAGTGTTAGTTTTTATGCGCTTAAAAGCATTTTCAGGCCGAATGAGCAAATATGCTTGTTTCTGCCAATTGCAGCAAAATATTGAAAGGAAAGTGGGTTTGCCTTCATATTTGACCCAGAACAACTCAGTTCAGCATGGAAATATTATTGCAACAGCTTTTATTTAGCCAGAAATCAAGAGTGGAAGTTTTTTAGGCCGAATGAGCAAATATGCTTGTTTCTGCCAATTGCAGCAAAATACTCAAGGGAAAGTGGGTTTGCCTTCATATTTGACCCAGAACAACTCAGTTCAGCATGGAAATATCATTGCAACAGCTTTTATTTAGCCAGAAATCAAGAGTGGAAGTTTTTATGCGCTTAAAACCATTTTCAGGCCGAATGAGCTGATTTCTGCCAATTGTAGCAAAATACTGAAAGGAAAGTGGGTTTGCCTTCATATTTGACCCAGAACAACTCAGTTCAGCATGAAAATATCATTGCAACAGCTTTTATTTAGTCAGAAATCAAGATTGTAAGTTTTTATGCGCTTAAAAGCAATTTCAGGCCGAATGAGCTGATTTCTGCCAATTGTAGCAAAATACTGACGAGAAAGTGGGTTTGCCTTCATATTTAACCCAGAACAACTCAGTTCAGCATGGAAATATCATTGCAACATCTTTTATTTAGCCAGAAATAAGGAGTTTAAGTTTTTTTGCGCTTTAACGCATTTTCAGGCCGAATGAGCTGATTTCTGCCTATTGTAGCAAAATACGGAAAGGAAAGTGGGTTTGCCTTCATATTCGACCCAGAACAACTCAGTTCATAAATTTAAATATCATTACAACAGCTTTTATTTAGCCAGAAATCAAGATTGTAAGTTTTTATGCGCTTAAAAGCATTTTCAGGCCGAATGAGCACATATGCTTGTTTCTGCCAATTGCAGCAAAATACTGAAAGGAAAGTCGGTTTGCCTTAATATTTGACCCAGAACAACTCAGTTCAGCATGGAAATATCATTGCAACATCTTTTATTTAGCCAGAAATAAGGAGTTTAAGTTTTTATGCGCTTAAAACCATTTTCAGGCCGAATGAGCTGATTTCTGCCAATTGTAGCAAAATACTGAAGGGAAAGTGGGTTTGCCTTCATATTTGACCCAGAACAACTCAGTTTAGCATGGAAATATCATTGCAACAGCTTTTATTTAGCCAGAAATCAAGAGTGGAAATTTATATGCGCTTAAAACCATTGTCAGGCCGAATGAGCTGATTTCTGCCAATTGTAGCAAAATACTGAAGGGAAAGTGGGTTTGCCTTCATATTTGACCCAGAACAACTCAGTTCAGCATGGAAATATCATTGCAACAGCTTTTATTTAGCCAGAAATCAAGAGTGTAAGTTTTTATGCGCTTAAAAGCATTTTTCGGCCGAATGAACAAATATGCTTGTTTCTGCCAATTGTCGCAAAATACTGAAGGGAAAGTGGGTTTGCCTTCATATTTGACCCAGAACAACTCAGTTCAGCATGAAAATATCATTGCAACAGCTTTTATTTAGTCAGAAATCAAGATTGTAAGTTTTTATGCGCTTAAAAGCATTTTCAGGCCGAATGAGCACTTATGCTTGTTTCTGCCAATTGCAGCAAAATACTGAAAGGAAAGTGGGCTTGCCTTAATATTTGACCCAGAACAACTCAGGTCAGCATGGAAATATCATTGCAACATCTTTTATTTAGCCAGAAATAAGGAGTTTAAGTTTTTTAACGCTTAAAAGCATTTTCAGGCCGAATGAGCTGATTTCTGCCAATTGTAGCAAAATACGGAAAGGAAAGTGGGTTTGCCTTCATATTTGATGCATAACAACTCAGTTCAGCATTGAGATATCATTGCAACAGCTTTAATTTACTCAGAAATAAAGAGTGGAAGTTTTTCAGGCCAAATGAGCAAATATGCTTGTTTCTGCCAATTGCAGCAAAATACTGAAAGGAAAATGGGTTTGCCTTGATATTTGACCCAGAACAACTCAGTTCAGCATTTAAATATCATTGCAACAGCTTTTATTTAGCCAGCAATCAAGAGTGTAAGTTTTTATGCGCTTAAAAGCATTTTCAGGCCGAATGAGCTGATTTCTGCCAATTGAAGGAAAATACTGAAAGGAAAGTGGGTTTGCCTTCATATTTGAACCAGAACAACTCAATTCAGCATGGAAATGTCATTGCAACAGCTTTTTTTTTAGCCAGAAATCAAGAGTGGAAGATTTTTATGCGCTTAAAAGCATTTTCAGGCGAAATAAGCTGATTTCTGCCAATTGTAGCAAAATACTGAAAGGAAAGTGGGTTTGCCTTCATATTTGACCCAGAACAACTCAATTCAGCATGGAAATATCATTGCAACAGCTTTAATTTAGCCAGAAATCAAGAGTGTAAGTTTTTATGCGCTTAAAAGCATTTTTCGGTCGAATAAACAAATATGCTTGTTTCTGCCAATTGTCGCAAAATACTAAAGGGAAAGTGGGTTTGCCTTCATATTTGACCCAGAACAACTCAGTTCAGCATGGAAATATCATTGCAACATCTTTTATTTAGCCAGAAATAAGGAGTTTAAGTTTTTATGCGCTTAAAAGCATTTTCAGGCCGAATGAGCTGATTTCTGCCAATTGTGGCAAAATACGGAAAGGAAAGTGGGTTTGCCTTCATATTTGACCCAGAACAACTCAGTTCAGCATGGAAATATCATTGCAACAGCTTTTATTTAGCCAGAAATCAAGAGTGTAAATTTATATGCGCTTACAAGCGTTTTCTGGCCGAATGAGCAAATATGCTTGTTTCTGCCAATTGCAGCAAAATACTGAAGGTAAAGTGGGTTTGCCTTCATATTTGACCCAGAACAACTCAGTTCAGCATTGAAATATCATTGCAACAGCTTTTGTTTAGCCAGAAAACAAGAGTGTACGTTTTTATGCGTTTAAAAGCATTTTCAGGCCGAATGAGCTGATTTCTGCTAATTGTAGCAAAATACTGAAAGGAAAGTGGCTTTGCCTTCATATTTGACCCAGAACAACTCAGTTCAGCATTGATTTAATTTAGCCAGAAATAAAGAGTGGAAGTTTTTCAGGCCGGATGAGCAAATATGCTTGTTTCTGCCAATTGCAGCAAAATACTGAAAGGAAAATGGGTTTGCCTTCATATTTGACCCAGAACAACTCAGTTCAGCATGAAAATATAATTGCAACAGCTTTTATTTAGTCAGAAATCAAGATTGTAAGTTTTTATGCGCTTAAAAGCAATTTCAGGCCGAATGAGCTGATTTCTGCCAATTGTAGCAAAATACTGACGAGAAAGTGGGTTTGCCTTCATATTTGACCCAGAACAACTCAGTTCAGCATGGAAATATCATTGCAACATCTTTTATTTAGCCAGAAATAAGGAGTTTAAGTTTTTTTGCGCTTAAACGCATTTTCAGGCCCAATGAGCTGATTTCTGCCAATTGTAGCAAAATACGGAAAGGAAAGTGGGTTTGCCTTCATATTTGACCCAGAACAACTCAGTTCATAATTTAAATATCATTACAACAGCTTTTATTTAGCCAGAAATCAAGATTGTAAGTTTTTATGCGCTTAAAAGCAATTTCAGGCCGAATGAGCACATATGCTTGTTTCTGCCAATTGCAGCAAAATACTGAAAGGAAAGTCGGTTTGCCTTAATATTTGACCCAGAACAACTCAGTTCAGCATGGAAATATCATTGCAACAGCTTTTATTTAGCCAGAAATCAAGAGTGTAAATTTATATGCGCTTACAAGCGTTTTCTGGCCGAATGAGCAAATATGCTTGTTTCTGCCAATTGCAGCAAAATACTGAAGGTAAAGTGGGTTTGCCTTCATATTTGACCCAGAACAACTCAGTTCAGCATTGAAATATCATTGCAACAGCTTTTGTTTAGCCAGAAAACAAGAGTGTACGTTTTTATGCGTTTAAAAGCATTTTCAGGCCGAATGAGCTGATTTCTGCCAATTGTAGCAAAATACTGAAAGGAAAGTGGCTTTGCCTTCATATTTGACCCAGAACAACTCAGTTCAGCATTGATTTAATTTAGCCAGAAATAAAGAGTGGAAGTTTTTCAGGCCGGATGAGCAAATATGCTTGTTTCTGCCAATTGCAGCAAAATACTGAAAGGAAAATGGGTTTGCCTTCATATTTGACCCAGAACAACTCAGTTCAGCATGGAAATATCATTGCAACATCTTTTATTTAGCCAGAAATAAGGAGTTTAAGTTTTTATGCGCCTAAAAGCATTTTCAGGCCAAATGAGCTGATTTCTGCCAATTGTAGCAAACTACGGAAAGGAAAGTGGGTTTGTCTTCATATTTGACCCAGAACAACTCAGTTTAGCATGGAAATATCATTGCAACAGCTTTTATTTAGCCAGAAATCAAGAGTGGAAATTTATATGCGCTTAAAACCATTGTCAGGCCGAATGAGCTGATTTCTGCCAATTGTAGCAAAATACTGAAGGGAAAGTGGGTTTGCCTTCATATTTGACCCAGAACAACTCAGTTCAGCATGGAAATATCATTGCAACAGCTTTTATTTAGCTAGAAATCAAGATTGTAAGTTTTTATGCGCTTAAAAGCATTTTCAGGCCGAATGAGCACATATGCTTGTTTCTGCCAATTGCAGCAAAATACTGAAAGGAAAGTCGGTTTGCCTTAATATTTGACCCAGAACAACTCAGTTCAGCATGGAAATATCATTGCAACATCTTTTATTTAGCCAGAAATAAGGAGTTTAAGTTTTTATGCGCTTAAAACAATTTTCAGGCCGAATGAGCTGATTTCTGCCAATTGTAGCAAAATACTGAAGGGAAAGTGGGTTTGCCTTCATATTTGACCCAGAACAACTCAGTTTAGCATGCAAATATCATTGCAACAGCTTTTATTTAGCCAGAAATCAAGAGTGGAAATTTATATGCGCTTAAAACCATTGTCAGGCCGAATGAGCTGATTTCTGCCAATTGTAGCAAAATACTGAAGGGAAAGTGGGTTTGCCTTCATATTTGACCCAGAACAACTCAGTTCAGCATGAAAATATCATTTCAACATCTTTTATTTAGCCAGAAATAAGGAGTTTAAGTTTTTATACGCTTAAAAGCATTTTCAGGCCGAATGAGCTGATTTCTGCCAATTGTAGCAAAATACGGAAAGGAAAGTGGGTTTGCCTTCATATTTGATGCATAACAACTCAGTTCAGCATTGAGATATCATTGCAACAGCTTTAATTTACTCAGAAATAAAGAGTGGAAGTTTTTCAGGCCAAATGAGCAAATATGCTTGTTTCTGCCAATTGCAGCAAAATACTGAAAGGAAAATGGGTTTGCCTTGATATTTGACCCAGAACAACTCAGTTCAGCATTTAAATATCATTGCAACCGCTTTTATTTAGCCAGCAATCAAGAGTGTAAGTTTTTATGCGCTTAAAAGCATTTTCAGGCCGAATGAGCTGATTTCTGCCAATTGAAGGAAAATACTGAAAGGAAAGTGGGTTTGCCTTCATATTTGAACCAGAACAACTCAATTCAGCATGGAAATGTCATTGCAACAGCTTTTTTTTTAGCCAGAAATCAAGAGTGGAAGATTTTTATGCGCTTAAAAGCATTTTCAGGCGAAATAAGCTGATTTCTGCCAATTGTAGCAAAATACTGAAAGGAAAGTGGGTTTGCCTTCATATTTGACCCAGAACAACTCAATTCAGCATGGAAATATCATTGCAACAGCTTTAATTTAGCCAGAAATCAAGAGTGTAAGTTTTTATGCGCTTAAAAGCATTTTTCGGTCGAATAAACAAATATGCTTGTTTCTGCCAATTGTCGCAAAATACTAAAGGGAAAGTGGGTTTGCCTTCATATTTGACCCAGAACAACTCAGTTCAGCATGGAAATATCATTGCAACATCTTTAATTTAGCCAGAAATAAAGAGTGGAAGTTTTTCAGGCCGAATGAGCAAATATGCTTGTTTCTGCCAATTGCAGCAAAATACTGACAGGAAAGTGGGTTTGCCCTCATATTTGACCCAGAACAACTCAGTTCAGCATTTAAATATCATTACAACAGCTTTTATTTAGCCAGAAATCAAGATTGTAAGTTTTTATGCGCTTAAAAGCATTTTCAGGCCGAATGAGCACATATGCTTGTTTCTGCCAATTGCAGCAAAATACTGAAAGGAAAGTGGGTTTGCCTTCATATTTGACCCAGAAAAATGCTATTCAGCATGGAAATGTCATTGCAACAGCTTTTATTTAGTCAGAAATCAAGAGTGGAAGATTTTTATGCGCTTAAAAGCATTTTTAGGCCAAATAAGCTGATTTCTGCCAATTGCAGCAAAATACTGAAGGGAAAGTGGGTTTGCCTTCATATTTGACCCAGAACAACTCAGTTCAGCATGGAAATATCATTGCAACAGCTTTTATTTAGCCAGAAATAAGGAGTTTAAGTTTTTATGCGCTTAAAAGCATTTTCAGGCCGAATGAGCACATATACTTGTTTCTGCCAATTGCAGCAAGATACTGAAAGGAAAGTGGGTTTGCCTCCATATTTGACCCAGAACAACTCAGTTCAGCATTTAAATATCATTACAACAGCTTTTATTTAGCCAAAAATCAACATTGTAAGTTTTTATGCGCTTAAAAGCATTTTCAGGCCGAATGAGCACATATGCTTGTTTCTGCCAATTGCAGCAAAATACTGAAAGGAAAGTGGGTTTGCCTTCATATTTGACCCAGAAAAATGCTATTCAGCATGGAAATGTCATTGCAACAGCTTTTATTTAGCCAGAAATCAAGAGTGGAAGATTTTTATGCGCTTAAAAGCATTTTTAGGCCAAATAAGCTGATTTCTGCCAATTGCAGCAAAATACTGAAGGGAACGTGGGTTTGCCTTCATATTTGACCCAGAACAACTCAGTTCAGCATGGAAATATCATTGCAACAGCTTTTATTCAGCCAGAAATCAAGAGTGGAAGATTTTTATGCGCTTAAAAGCATTTTCAGGCCGAATGAGCACTTATGCTTGTTTCTGCCAATTGCAGCAAAATACTGACGAGAAAGTGGGTTTGCCTTCATATTTGACCCAGAACAACTCAGTTCAGCATGGAAATATCATTGCAACACCTTTTATTTAGCCAGAAATCAAGATTGTAAGTTTTTATGCGCTTAAAAGCATTTTCAGGCCGAATGAGCACATATGCTTGTTTCTGCCAATTGTAGCAAAATACTGAAAGGAAAGTGGGTTTGCCTTCATATTTGACCCAGAAAAATGCAATTCAGCATGGAAATGTCATTGCAACAGCTTTTATTTAGCCAGAAATCAAGAGTGGAAGATTTTTATGCGCTTAAAAGCATTTTCAGGCCGAACGAGCACATATGCTTGTTTCTGCCAATTGCAGCAAAATACTGACAGGAAAGTGGGTTTGCCTTCATATTTGATACAGAACAACTCAGTTCAGCATGGAAATGTCATTGCAACAGCTTTTATCTAGCCAGAAAGAGAGAGTGTAAGTTTGTATGCGCTTAAAAGCATTTTCAGGCCAAATCAGCTGATTTCTGCCAATTGCAGCAAAATACTGAAGGTAAAGTGGGTTTGCCTTCATATTTGACACAGAACAACTCAGTTCAGCATTGAAATATCATTGCAACAGCTTTTATTTAGCCAGAAATCAAGAGTGGAAGTTTTTTAGGCCGAATGAGCAAATATGCTTGTTTCTGCCAATTGCAGCAAAATACTGAAGGGAAAGTGGGTTTGCCTTCATATTTGAACCAGAACAACTCAGTTCAGCATGGAAATATCATTGCAACCGCTTTTATTTAGCCAGAAATAAGGAGTTTAAGTTTTTATGCGCTTAAAAGCATTTTCAGGCCGAATGAGCACATATACTTGTTTCTGCCAATTGCAGCAAAATACTGACAGGAAAGTGGGTTTGCCCTCATATTTGACCCAGAACAACTCAGTTCAGCATTTAAATATCATTACAACAGCTTTTATTTAGCCAGAAATCAAGATTGTAAGTTTTTATGCGCTTAAAAGCATTTTCAGGCCGAATGAGCACATATGCTTGTTTCTGCCAATTGCAGCAAAATACTGAAAGGAAAGTGGGTTTGCCTTCATATTTGACCCAGAAAAATGCTATTCAGCATGGAAATGTCATTGCAACAGCTTTTATTTAGTCAGAAATCAAGAGTGGAAGATTTTTATGCGCTTAAAAGCATTTTTAGGCCAAATAAGCTGATTTCTGCCAATTGCAGCAAAATACTGAAGGGAAAGTGGGTTTGCCTTCATATTTGACCCAGAACAACTCAGTTCAGCATGGAAATATCATTGCAACAGCTTTTATTTAGCCAGAAATAAGGAGTTTAAGTTTTTATGCGCTTAAAAGCATTTTCAGGCCGAATGAGCACATATACTTGTTTCTGCCAATTGCAGCAAGATACTGAAAGGAAAGTGGGTTTGCCTCCATATTTGACCCAGAACAACTCAGTTCAGCATTTAAATATCATTACAACAGCTTTTATTTAGCCAAAAATCAACATTGTAAGTTTTTATGCGCTTAAAAGCATTTTCAGGCCGAATGAGCACATATGCTTGTTTCTGCCAATTGCAGCAAAATACTGAAAGGAAAGTGGGTTTGCCTTCATATTTGACCCAGAAAAATGCTATTCAGCATGGAAATGTCATTGCAACAGCTTTTATTTAGCCAGAAATCAAGAGTGGAAGATTTTTATGCACTTAAAAGCATTTTTAGGCCAAATAAGCTGATTTCTGCCAATTGCAGCAAAATACTGAAGGGAAAGTGGGTTTGCCTTCATATTTGACCCAGAACAACTCAGTTCAGCATGGAAATATCATTGCAACAGCTTTTATTTAGCCAGAAATCAAGAGTGTTAGTTTTTATGCGCTTAAAAGCATTTTCAGGCCGAATGAGCAAATATGCTTGTTTCTGCCAATTGCAGCAAAATATTGAAAGGAAAGTGGGTTTGCCTTCATATTTGACCCAGAACAACTCAGTTCAGCATGGAAATATTATTGCAACAGCTTTTATTTAGCCAGAAATCAAGAGTGGAAGTTTTTTAGGCCGAATGAGCAAATATGCTTGTTTCTGCCAATTGCAGCAAAATACTGAAGGGAAAGTGGGTTTGCCTTCATATTTGACCCAGAACAACTCAGTTCAGCATGAAAATATCATTGCAACAGCTTTTATTTAGTCAGAAATCAAGATTGTAAGTTTTTATGCGCTTAAAAGCAATTTCAGGCCGAATGAGCTGATTTCTGTCAATTGTAGCAAAATACTGACGAGAAAGTGGGTTTGCCTTCATATTTAACCCAGAACAACTCAGTTCAGCATGGAAATATCATTGCAACATCTTTTATTTAGCCAGAAATAAGGAGTTTAAGTTTTTTTGCGCTTAAACGCATTTTCAGGCCGAATGAGCTGATTTCTGCCTATTGTAGCAAAATACGGAAAGGAAAGTGGGTTTGCCTTCATATTTGACCCAGAACAACTCAGTTCATAATTTAAATATCATTACAACAGCTTTTATTTAGCCAGAAATCAAGATTGTAAGTTTTTATGCGCTTAAAAGCATTTTCAGGCCGAATGAGCACATATGCTTGTTTCTGCCAATTGCAGCAAAATACTGAAAGGAAAGTCGGTTTGCCTTAATATTTGACCCAGAACAACTCAATTCAGCATGGAAATATCATTGCAACATCTTTTATTTAGCCAGAAATAAGGAGTTTAAGTTTTTATGCGCTTAAAACCATTTTCAGGCCGAATGAGCTGATTTCTGCCAATTGTAGCAAAATACTGAAGGGAAAGTGGGTTTGCCTTCATATTTGACCCAGAACAACTCAGTTTAGCATGGAAATATCATTGCAACAGCTTTTATTTAGCCAGAAATCAAGAGTGGAAATTTATATGCGCTTAAAACCATTGTCAGGCCGAATGAGCTGATTTCTGCCAATTGTAGCAAAATACTGAAGGGAAAGTGGGTTTGCCTTCATATTTGACCCAGAACAACTCAGTTCAGCATGGAAATATCATTGCAACAGCTTTTATTTAGCCAGAAATCAAGAGTGTAAGTTTTTATGCGCTTAAAAGCATTTTTCGGCCGAATGAACAAATATGCTTGTTTCTGCCAATTGTCGCAAAATACTGAAGGGAAAGTGGGTTTGCCTTCATATTTGACCCAGAACAACTCAGTTCAGCATGAAAATATCATTGCAACAGCTTTTATTTAGTCAGAAATCAAGATTGTAAGTTTTTATGCGCTTAAAAGCATTTTCAGGCCGAATGAGCACTTATGCTTGTTTCTGCCAATTGCAGCAAAATACTGAAAGGAAAGTGGGCTTGCCTTAATATTTGACCCAGAACAACTCAGGTCAGCATGGAAATATCATTGCAACATCTTTTATTTAGCCAGAAATAAGGAGTTTAAGTTTTTTAACGCTTAAAAGCATTTTCAGGCCGAATGAGCTGATTTCTGCCAATTGTAGCAAAATACGGAAAGGAAAGTGGGTTTGCCTTCATATTTGATGCATAACAACTCAGTTCAGCATTGAGATATCATTGCAACAGCTTTAATTTACTCAGAAATAAAGAGTGGAAGTTTTTCAGGCCAAATGAGCAAATATGCTTGTTTCTGCCAATTGCAGCAAAATACTGAAAGGAAAATGGGTTTGCCTTGATATTTGACCCAGAACAACTCAGTTCAGCATTTAAATATCATTGCAACAGCTTTTATTTAGCCAGCAATCAAGAGTGTAAGTTTTTATGCGCTTAAAAGCATTTTCAGGCCGAATGAGCTGATTTCTGCCAATTGAAGGAAAATACTGAAAGGAAAGTGGGTTTGCCTTCATATTTGAACCAGAACAACTCAATTCAGCATGGAAATGTCATTGCAACAGCTTTTTTTTTAGCCAGAAATCAAGAGTGGAAGATTTTTATGCGCTTAAAAGCATTTTCAGGCGAAATAAGCTGATTTCTGCCAATTGTAGCAAAATACTGAAAGGAAAGTGGGTTTGCCTTCATATTTGACCCAGAACAACTCAATTCAGCATGGAAATATCATTGCAACAGCTTTAATTTAGCCAGAAATCAAGAGTGTAAGTTTTTATGCGCTTAAAAGCATTTTTCGGTCGAATAAACAAATATGCTTGTTTCTGCCAATTGTCGCAAAATACTAAAGGGAAAGTGGGTTTGCCTTCATATTTGACCCAGAACAACTCAGTTCAGCATGGAAATATCATTGCAACATCTTTTATTTAGCCAGAAATAAGGAGTTTAAGTTTTTATGCGCTTAAAAGCATTTTCAGGCCGAATGAGCTGATTTCTGCCAATTGTGGCAAAATACGGAAAGGAAAGTGGGTTTGCCTTCATATTTGACCCAGAACAACTCAGTTCAGCATGGAAATATCATTGCAACAGCTTTTATTTAGCCAGAAATCAAGAGTGTAAATTTATATGCGCTTACAAGCGTTTTCTGGCCGAATGAGCAAATATGCTTGTTTCTGCCAATTGCAGCAAAATACTGAAGGTAAAGTGGGTTTGCCTTCATATTTGACCCAGAACAACTCAGTTCAGCATTGAAATATCATTGCAACAGCTTTTGTTTAGCCAGAAAACAAGAGTGTACGTTTTTATGCGTTTAAAAGCATTTTCAGGCCGAATGAGCTGATTTCTGCCAATTGTAGCAAAATACTGAAAGGAAAGTGGCTTTGCCTTCATATTTGACCCAGAACAACTCAGTTCAGCATTGATTTAATTTAGCCAGAAATAAAGAGTGGAAGTTTTTCAGGCCGGATGAGCAAATATGCTTGTTTCTGCCAATTGCAGCAAAATACTGAAAGGAAAATGGGTTTGCCTTCATATTTGACCCAGAACAACTCAGTTCAGCATGAAAATATCATTGCAACAGCTTTTATTTAGTCAGAAATCAAGATTGTAAGTTTTTATGCGCTTAAAAGCAATTTCAGGCCGAATGAGCTGATTTCTGCCAATTGTAGCAAAATACTGACGAGAAAGTGGGTTTGCCTTCATATTTGACCCAGAACAACTCAGTTCAGCATGGAAATATCATTGCAACATCTTTTATTTAGCCAGAAATAAGGAGTTTAAGTTTTTTTGCGCTTAAACGCATTTTCAGGCCCAATGAGCTGATTTCTGCCAATTGTAGCAAAATACGGAAAGGAAAGTGGGTTTGCCTTCATATTTGACCCAGAACAACTCAGTTCATAATTTAAATATCATTACAACAGCTTTTATTTAGCCAGAAATCAAGATTGTAAGTTTTTATGCGCTTAAAAGCAATTTCAGGCCGAATGAGCACATATGCTTGTTTCTGCCAATTGCAGCAAAATACTAAAAGGAAAGTCGGTTTGCCTTAATATTTGACCCAGAACAACTCAGTTCAGCATGGAAATATCATTGCAACATCTTTTATTTAGCCAGAAATAAGGAGTTTAAGTTTTTATGCGCCTAAAAGCATTTTCAGGCCAAATGAGCTGATTTCTGCCAATTGTAGCAAACTACGGAAAGGAAAGTGGGTTTGTCTTCATATTTGACCCAGAACAACTCAGTTTAGCATGGAAATATCATTGCAACAGCTTTTATTTAGCCAGAAATCAAGAGTGGAAATTTATATGCGCTTAAAACCATTGTCAGGCCGAATGAGCTGATTTCTGCCAATTGTAGCAAAATACTGAAGGGAAAGTGGGTTTGCCTTCATATTTGACCCAGAACAACTCAGTTCAGCATGGAAATATCATTGCAACAGCTTTTATTTAGCTAGAAATCAAGATTGTAAGTTTTTATGCGCTTAAAAGCAT
Organism: Channa argus; assembly: GCF_033026475.1. Classification (NCBI taxonomy): domain Eukaryota; kingdom Metazoa; phylum Chordata; class Actinopteri; order Anabantiformes; family Channidae; genus Channa; species Channa argus. The sequence goes on along the minus strand of NW_027125243.1, from coordinate 4,642 downwards.
TTTCAGGCCGAATGAGCACATATGCTTGTTTCTGCCAATTGCAGCAAAATACTGAAAGGAAAGTCGGTTTGCCTTAATATTTGACCCAGAACAACTCAGTTCAGCATGGAAATATCATTGCAACATCTTTTATTTAGCCAGAAATAAGGAGTTTAAGTTTTTATGCGCTTAAAACAATTTTCAGGCCGAATGAGCTGATTTCTGCCAATTGTAGCAAAATACTGAAGGGAAAGTGGGTTTGCCTTCATATTTGACCCAGAACAACTCAGTTTAGCATGGAAATATCATTGCAACAGCTTTTATTTAGCCAGAAATCAAGAGTGGAAATTTATATGCGCTTAAAACCATTGTCAGGCCGAATGAGCTGATTTCTGCCAATTGTAGCAAAATACTGAAGGGAAAGTGGGTTTGCCTTCATATTTGACCCAGAACAACTCAGTTCAGCATGAAAATATCATTTCAACAGCTTTTATTTAGTCAGAAATCAAGATTGTAAGTTTTTATGCGCTTAAAAGCATTTTCAGGCCGAATGAGCACTTATGCTTGTTTCTGCCAATTGCAGCAAAATACTGAAAGGAAAGTGGGCTTGCCTTAATATTTGACCCAGAACAACTCAGGTCAGCACGGAAATATCATTGCAACATCTTTTATTTAGCCAGAAATAAGGAGTTTAAGTTTTTATACGCTTAAAAGCATTTTCAGGCCGAATGAGCTGATTTCTGCCAATTGTAGCAAAATACGGAAAGGAAAGTGGGTTTGCCTTCATATTTGATGCATAACAACTCAGTTCAGCATTGAGATATCATTGCAACAGCTTTAATTTACTCAGAAATAAAGAGTGGAAGTTTTTCAGGCCAAATGAGCAAATATGCTTGTTTCTGCCAATTGCAGCAAAATACTGAAAGGAAAATGGGTTTGCCTTGATATTTGACCCAGAACAACTCAGTTCAGCATTTAAATATCATTGCAACCGCTTTTATTTAGCCAGCAATCAAGTGTGTAAGTTTTTATGCGCTTAAAAGCATTTTCAGGCCGAATGAGCTGATTTCTGCCAATTGAAGGAAAATACTGAAAGGAAAGTGGGTTTGCCTTCATATTTGAACCAGAACAACTCAATTCAGCATGGAAATGTCATTGCAACAGCTTTTTTTTTAGCCAGAAATCAAGAGTGGAAGATTTTTATGCGCTTAAAAGCATTTTCAGGCGAAATAAGCTGATTTCTGCCAATTGTAGCAAAATACTGAAAGGAAAGTGGGTTTGCCTTCATATTTGACCCAGAACAACTCAATTCAGCATGGAAATATCATTGCAACAGCTTTAATTTAGCCAGAAATCAAGAGTGTAAGTTTTTATGCGCTTAAAAGCATTTTTCGGTCGAATAAACAAATATGCTTGTTTCTGCCAATTGTCGCAAAATACTAAAGGGAAAGTGGGTTTGCCTTCATATTTGACCCAGAACAACTCAGTTCAGCATGGAAATATCATTGCAACATCTTTTATTTAGCCAGAAATAAGGAGTTTAAGTTTTTATGCGCTTAAAAGCATTTTCAGGCCGAATGAGCTGATTTCTGCCAATTTTGGCAAAATACGGAAAGGAAAGTGGGTTTGCCTTCATATTTGACCCAGAACAACTCAGTTCAGCATTGATTTAATTTAGCCAGAAATAAAGAGTGGAAGTTTTTCAGGCCGAATGAGCAAATATGCTTGTTTCTGCCAATTGCAGCAAAATACTGAAAGGAAAATGGGTTTGCCTTCATATTTGACCCAGAACAACTCAGTTCAGCATGAAAATATCATTGCAACAGCTTTTATTTAGTCAGAAATCAAGATTGTAAGTTTTTATGCGCTTAAAAGCAATTTCAGGCCGAATGAGCTGATTTCTGCCAATTGTAGCAAAATACTGACGAGAAAGTGGGTTTGCCTTCATATTTGACCCAGAACAACTCAGTTCAGCATGGAAATATCATTGCAACATCTTTTATTTAGCCAGAAATAAGGAGTTTAAGTTTTTTTGCGCTTAAACGCATTTTCAGGCCCAATGAGCTGATTTCTGCCAATTGTAGCAAAATACGGAAAGGAAAGTGGGTTTGCCTTCATATTTGACCCAGAACAACTCAGTTCATAATTTAAATATCATTACAACAGCTTTTATTTAGCCAGAAATCAAGATTGTAAGTTTTTATGCGCTTTAAAGCAATTTCAGGCCGAATGAGCACATATGCTTGTTTCTGCCAATTGCAGCAAAATACTGAAAGGAAAGTCGGGTTGCCTTAATATTTGACCCAGAACAACTCAGTTCAGCATGGAAATATCATTGCAACATCTTTTATTTAGCCAGAAATAAGGAGTTTAAGTTTTTATGCGCCTAAAAGCATTTTCAGGCCCAATGAGCTGATTTCTGCCAATTGTAGCAAACTACGGAAAGGAAAGTGGGTTTGTCTTCATATTTGACCCAGAACAACTCAGTTTAGCATGGAAATATCATTGCAACAGCTTTTATTTAGCCAGAAATCAAGAGTGGAAATTTATATGCGCTTAAAACCATTGTCAGGCCGAATGAGCTGATTTCTGCCAATTGTAGCAAAATACTGAAGGGAAAGTGGGTTTGCCTTAATATTTGACCCAGAACAACTCAGTTCAGCATGGAAATATCATTGCAACAGCTTTTATTTAGCTAGAAATCAAGATTGTAAGTTTTTATGCGCTTAAAAGCATTTTCAGGCCGAATGAGCACATATGCTTGTTTCTGCCAATTGCAGCAAAATACTGAAAGGAAAGTCGGTTTGCCTTAATATTTGACCCAGAACAACTCAGTTCAGCATGGAAATATCATTGCAACATCTTTTATTTAGCCAGAAATAAGGAGTTTAAGTTTTTATGCGCTTAAAACAATTTTCAGGCCGAATGAGCTGATTTCTGCCAATTGTAGCAAAATACTGAAGGGAAAGTGGGTTTGCCTTCATATTTGACCCAGAACAACTCAGTTTAGCATGGAAATATCATTGCAACAGCTTTTATTTAGCCAGAAATCAAGAGTGGAAATTTATATGCGCTTAAAACCATTGTCAGGCCGAATGAGCTGATTTCTGCCAATTGTAGCAAAATACTGAAGGGAAAGTGGGTTTGCCTTCATATTTGACCCAGAACAACTCAGTTCAGCATGAAAATATCATTTCAACAGCTTTTATTTAGTCAGAAATCAAGATTGTAAGTTTTTATGCGCTTAAAAGCATTTTCAGGCCGAATGAGCACTTATGCTTGTTTCTGCCAATTGCAGCAAAATACTGAAAGGAAAGTGGGCTTGCCTTAATATTTGACCCAGAACAACTCAGGTCAGCATGGAAATATCATTGCAACATCTTTTATTTAGCCAGAAATAAGGAGTTTAAGTTTTTATACGCTTAAAAGCATTTTCAGGCCGAATGAGCTGATTTCTGCCAATTGTAGCAAAATACGGAAAGGAAAGTGGGTTTGCCTTCATATTTGATGCATAACAACTCAGTTCAGCATTGAGATATCATTGCAACAGCTTTAATTTACTCAGAAATAAAGAGTGGAAGTTTTTCAGGCCAAATGAGCAAATATGCTTGTTTCTGCGAATTGCAGCAAAATACTGAAAGGAAAATGGGTTTGCCTTGATATTTGACCCAGAACAACTCAGTTCAGCATTTAAATATCATTACAACAGCTTTTATTTAGCCAAAACTCAACATTGTAAGTTTTTATGCGCTTAAAAGCATTTTCAGGCCGAATGAGCACATATGCTTGTTTCTGCCAATTGCAGCAAAATACTGAAAGGAAAGTGGGTTTGCCTTCATATTTGACCCAGAAAAATGCTATTCAGCATGGAAATGTCATTGCAACAGCTTTTATTTAGCCAGAAATCAAGAGTGGAAGATTTTTATGCGCTTAAAAGCATTTTCAGGCCAAATAAGCTGATTTCTGCCAATTGCATCAAAATACTGAAGGGAACGTGGGTTTGCCTTCATATTTGACCCAGAACAACTCAGTTCAGCATGGAAATATCATTGCAACAGCTTTTATTCAGCCAGAAATCAAGAGTGGAAGATTTTTATGCGCTTAAAAGCATTTTCAGGCCGAATGAGCACTTATGCTTGTTTCTGCCAATTGCAGCAAAATACTGACGAGAAAGTGGGTTTGCCTTCATATTTGACCCAGAACAACTCAGTTCAGCATGGAAATATCATTGCAACACCTTTTATTTAGCCAGAAATCAAGATTGTAAGTTTTTATGCGCTTAAAAGCATTTTCAGGCCGAATGAGCACATATGCTTGTTTCTGCCAATTGTAGCAAAATACTGAAAGGAAAGTGGGTTTGCCTTCATATTTGACCCAGAAAAATGCTATTCAGCATGGAAATGTCATTGCAACAGCTTTTATTTAGCCAGAAATCAAGAGTGGAAGATTTTTATGCGCTTAAAAGCATTTTCAGGCCGAACGAGCACATATGCTTGTTTCTGCCAATTGCAGCAAAATACTGACAGGAAAGTGGGTTTGCCTTCATATTTGATACAGAACAACTCAGTTCAGCATGGAAATGTCATTGCAACAGCTTTTATCTAGCCAGAAAGAGAGAGTGGGTTAGGGTTAGGGGTTAGGGTTAGGGTTAGGGTTAGGGGGT